>NC_142010.1:222009614-222609614 GCF_049901735.1 Notechis scutatus
AACCAAAATCCAAGACAGAGAACAAGAGAATGGCAAAGCCCTCCTCCCATATATAAAAGGCACTACAGACAAAATCAGCAAGATCCTCCAAAAACACAACATTAAAACAGCATTCTGCACAAACAGAAAAATATCCACCATCCTAAGAAACCCTAAAGACAAAATCGAGTTAGAAAACCAAGGAGTATACGAAATCCCATGCACCGCCTGCCCCACCACATACATTGGACAAACTAACAGAAGAATAAGTGCACGCATTGAAGAACATAAGAACTCAATCAAAAAAGAAGAACCGACCTCTTCCCTGGTCCAACACCTCAAAGCCACAGGACATGAGATTGACTTTAAAAATACCAGAACTATCGCCAAAACCGAACACTTCAACAACAGAATAATCAGAGAAGCCATAGAGATAGAAAAACGCCCACACAGCATGAATAAAAGAGATGACACCTCCCGCCTACCAGCCATTTGGAAACCCGCCCTCATGAACAGACGGGTACCTAACATGAAGAATGACACCAGATCCACACCCACCAGGGCCACACAAGATGCCACCACCACACTTCCACGTAAAAAGCAGACTCACACCCACACAGAAGATGAGACACGACCACGGACCAGAAGCCGCACTGCAGCTGCATCACTACCCACTTCAAACCCCTCCGAACCATACATGAAGCGAACTGACCCCCAACCTGAAGATGCGGCACGACCACCAACTCGAAGCCAAACAGCAAGATCACAGCTCACCAGCTCAAATCCCCCAGCAACTAAGACTAACCTGAGCACAAGCAAGCCCCCACCCGAACAGAACACACCTCCAGCCAATCAGAACACGGCCAACCCCCCAACCAATCAGAACACAGCCAAACCCCCAACCAATGAGAACACACCCCCACCCAATCAGAACACAGCCAAGCCCCCACCCAATCAAGTCACACCCCACTAGCAGTTAAAAGGAAGAAGCAGCTGCAAGCTCACATCACTCTGAGAAGCACAGAGCTGAAGACAGAAGCCTGAAGATGATGAATGAGACTTCATCGAAACATTGCCTAGATACTTCCAATCTTCACGGTGAAAACCCGAATAACCAAAGATCCACATAAAAATACCCATGAGAACCTCAGAATATATATATATATATATGTTTCATGAAGTCTCATTCATCATCTTCAGGCTTGTGTCCTCGGCTCTGTGCTTCTCAGGCTAATAATTACTCTGGAGAAGTAATTATATATTTATATATAAATTATATATTTATATATTTATACATACATATTCTAAATATGCTAATGACTATTTAAATGATACTAGGAAAACAGAATATGATGGGTGAAAATCTGGTATTAATTATGTTTAAAAAATATGAATTAGGGTTATATAAATGCTATAGGTTGAAACTGGTCACAGGGAAGTAAAAGGGGAAATTAACTCTGTTTTTATTTTATTTATTTTCTTTGTGGTATACATGAAATAGAAAATACAATTCATTATGCAAATAACATGACAAAATATAAAATATGGTGAACCAGAAGGGATTATGTGGGAATGTAAAATATTTATAATGAATTAATTATAATTAAAAGCAGGGGAAGAAAATTTATTAAAATTATATAGGTAAATTTTGGAAACAAAGAAAAAATACGAAATGATTATATGAATATCTCTGGAATAGATATAAGATATATTGTAGATGGGGGAATATGCCATGTGGATCCTAAATGTATTAATCTTACTCTACTTTTACTCATTTTTTTCTTTCATTGACTGTCTTATTATATATTGGTCTTGAGAAAGTTATAGATGTTAACAATACATAAGGTAACATAAAATAGGTGATAAACTGAAAATGGAAATAATAGGAGATAAAGAATTCAAAATATATGTGAGAATGAAATGATTTTGATATTGAATTAATAAATTGAAATATGAAAGGAAATTTATCTAAAGATTAGTTGAATGGATAATAATTTGAAATGATATTAATTAAGAAAGTTGAAAGTGTAACTATGACTATGTATAAATATTGTAATCTGGAATCACATTGCTCACATGAAGAGATGTGTAAAAAATAAAAATAAAACAACTTTGAAAAAAAAAGGATGGTTGTGGCAAAAGAAAAAAAAAAGAAAAAATAGGGCCAATAGTGCCTTGGTGCAGTCCCAAAACAACTGGAGCACTGTTTGAATACCATTGGCATTGACAAATCACCATTAGTCAATTGCAAAAAGCAGCTTTTCTTGGAACAGCTTGCATTCTATAAAGATGCATTTAACACCATCTAAGAATACAATCTGTCTGTTCCAAGTCCTTGAGAAGGACACAATAAGTGGATAATATCAAATCTAGTCTAACCATCTGGCTGACTATGTGACCAACCATAATACCTCACCATCCCCATGATAGAAATATAACTACTATTATTCCCAGATAAACAAGGACAGAATTACATACATACATTCTCATGATATATTCCTCTACTCAAAAGTTTACAGCTTAAACATTGTGTATTTCTTAGTTTTTGTAGTGATCTTTTTGTATAATTAGAGTAATTCTTGCAGTTCCTGTTCCATTAATTTTATTATACTATATTTATCTCACCTTCTAGAAAATACATCTTTAAACTGGGATGAAATCACTTTCAGAAGGGAATTATACATAAGTAGTGAACAGCAGCATAAAAGAAAAAAAATAAGTATTTTATGATAGTATTGGACAGCAAATACTTTATTTTCCTAATACAGTATATTATCAACCAGATCTAGACCCACTGGTGGATATACTGTAATCAATCATATTCTCTGTTTAGTATTTAAAATTCTAGAACTGGCTTCTTAGTATTTGAAATCTGATGTTGACATTTACTTTATGATATTTATGAGCCAATAAAATGAAAGAGTCTTCATTAATATTACAGTACCACCCTAGAATTTTACAGCTTTACAGGCAAACCAATAAAATTCGATGTGGGATGAGATATTAACATACTATCAACTGAAGCTCTGTTTCCATCATCACCTTTGCAGGACTTTCCTCTGAATGGAAGAAGTAGTAAAAGTCTCAAAGTGGCTAAGTGTTTGGACATATTTTAGGTTGATGCATAACTGTTTATAAATATATGAATTTAATTTGGATAAGCAGGTCTAGTAAAAAAAATTAAAAATCCATATTACTTCAATCTCAACCTTATGTTGGAAATGACAGTCATTTTAATATTTACTGAACCATTTTTGTAAGAAACATTGTTAACGATAGAAGTTAATTTCTTGGAGTTAGAAGCACGTATCAGGGAACTTTCCTTTAAGCTGCTTAGATTAAATACTGTTTAAATCACTATTTCTCAGTCTTAGCAAGATTGAGATTTTAAGATGTACAGACTTGCTAGCTGATGAATTCTGGGAAAGTCCATACATTTTAAAGTTGCTGAGCATGAGAATCACTAGCTTAAATGGTTGGAATTTACCTCTATGATGCTTTGCTTCATTTTTCACTGCTTTCTGAATATAATGGGTTAATTTCTTTGGTTAAGGAAATCAGTCAAGGTATTTTATTCTAAAGTGAAAAGAAAACCCACTTTCTAGAAATAGATAACTTTCTGTTTTGTTAAACCACTAAAATTAATCTTGAAGAAGGATTTAGATTAAAGACTTTTTCTTCCTAAATAAAAACCCTAGTTCTTTTTGGCTTGCGGAGTTTACAATCAAAAGATTATCATTAAAATGGTAATTTTCCTCTCTTTTAGATTCTTTCTTGTAAAACTATTAAAGTTTTAGGACAAATTTACAGGTAGTTCTTGACTGACAACAGTTCATTTAGTGACCTTTAGTGGCACTGAAAAAAGTGACTTACGACTGTTTTTCACACTTACAAACTTTGCAGAATCCCCATAGTCATGTGTGAAAATACAGACCAAATTTTTGCTACCGGTTCTCCAGAACTGGTCGGAATCTGCTGAATACCACTTCTGTCATAAATCAAGGACTACTTGTACCATTTTGCTGCCTTTGCAAATTGGAGGTTGCAATGATGTATTGCAACATTCATTGAGAGTGTACTTTTGTGTCATGATACATGCCTATTCATTAATTCATTCTGCTGATCAATATGTGTCCATTAAATAAGGATATCCATTCAGGATTTTTTTCTACAAATCTTTTTTTTTGAGGGGGGGGAGAGGGATCTTGGGTATATCTTTCTATGTGTATATCTTGGATGTATACTTTTTATGTGTATCTTAAATACCTTCCATTAATGCAAACTTGTTTCTCACATATACGCCTTCTTTTTTGCGCAACTTTTGCGCACTATTTCTGAAATTCCCAAGCATATACAACTTTTTAAAATATCTGTTGCTTTACACAATGTTTTTCAGGAGAGGAAACAAATACTGTTAGCTGTTTCCTTTTATGTTATAGAGGACTTCATATGATAGATCATTGAATCATATCTTAAGACATACAGATATGCTTTGTCATGCCTTTGCATTTTAATTTATCTTTAATTTATCTCTCTCCTCAACTCAAGAAAACTTTAATTTCCTTTCATTTAATATAGTTTTTGCCATTATTCTAAGCATAGTGAGTACAATAAACATTTGCTACATTTCTCATTATTTTTTAAAAAGTTACTCTTTTTTCCTACATGACTACCAATTACAGCCTACCTAGTTTACATCTCAGATGCATTCAAAATAACATTTTTGTTTTTATATAATGCTGTCTGTATCACAGATGAAACTATAAAAGGCTTTTTCAGTAAAAGATCGCAATCCTTTTTAATGCGTAGCAAGTGATTACAAATTAATATGTAATGACTTGCTGGGGAAGAGAGGATGTTGGTCAAGGAAGCATATCTGGCTCTAGTTAATTTTCAGTTCTTGGATTTTGAGATAATTGAGAAGGCTTTACCAAATTAGTAATAGGATTTATTGAATTAGCTTTCACAAATTAAAATATATATTTTTAAATTCTTTAAAAATAATTATATATGTTTGTAAAAAATAGATTGGGGAATGATTTTAAGAATCAGAATCAGATTCGAGCTAAAAAGTATCTTGGAGATCTTCTAGTCCAACCCCCTGCTCAAGCAGGAGACCCTATATCATTTCAGAGAAGTGACTGTCCAGTCTCTTCTTAAAAATCTCCAGTGATGAAGCACCCAGAACTTCTGAAGACAAGCTGTTCCACTCGTTAATTGTCCTCATGGTTAGGAAGTTTCTCCTTAATTCCAGGTTGCTTCTTTCCTTGATTAGTTTCTATCCATTGTTTCTTGTCCTGCCCCTCTGGTGCTTTGGAAAATAAATTAACCCCTCCTCTTTGTGGCAGCCTCTCAAATACCGGAATACTGCTATTGTGTCCCTAGTCCTTCTTTTCTCTAGACTAGCCAAACCCAAATCCTGCAAGCTTTCTTCATATGTTTTAGTTTCCAAGCATTGAATCATCTTACTTGCTCTTCTTTGTACCTTTTCTAAAAAGTACATTTATGTTTTTAAAAAAGTACATTATGATTGATAGCCATAAGGATTTTATGGCATTTCCTGTTTCAGTGGGACTTTGTCCATGCTTCTAGATCTGATCAACCCCTATTTAGAATTTTCTTTGGTGAAAATCAGAGTGTTCCTATACTGTATTTGCAGCCCATATAAGGTAACCCTGTGTTTATCGTACTTTAGACTCATTATGTGAAGATCTAGCTCTCTGGAGAAGGCTCTAATGCTGGCCAAGGTGAAACAAAAGTGAAGATGCTGGCCAAGGTGAAACAAAAGTGAAGAAGAGGACAACAAACATGAACATGGATAGAGATAAAGTGGTGATGTGGACATTGGAATAGCTGAAAGATCAGGCTGGGACAGATAACATGGAAAAATATATTTATGGTCAATAAAATGCTGATCTAGAAACTATGTGTTGTAGTCTTGCTTTAGGCATGAAAATCTAGCTGGATGACATTGGGCCTTTCACTGTCTGTCAGTTGAACCCACCTCAAAGAGTTGAAGCTGTGATAGGGGGAGGAAGGAGTGTCAAGTATGTTTGCCAACTAGAGTTACTTATAAAGTAATAGACATGTATGAAAATCTAATAAGTAATTGAATATATGACTTGATAGCACATAATCCTTTTTGCCCACTGAACAACTGTTCTTAGAGAACATAAATAGGAAATATATTATCAATGCTTTTCCTTTCTTTTATTCATTTTTTAAATTTTCTTTATTCTTTTTTTGGGAGGATATTACAAACACACCTGTTTTATTGCTGGAAAAAAAGATGCATGTGGGAAAATGTGTAGTTGGGTTTATTTTAACATGACTATTATTATGTTCATAAAGGCTTTTATGATCTACATTTAAAGAACTTGAATGCAATAATAGCAACTGTAATGAAAAACACAGTAAGCCTCTCAAACAAAATCACTTTTTAAATTTAAAATGAAACAATAACCATAATAATTAAAGCTACATTTCTTTAGTAGTCAACTGGCATGATTTTCAACTTTTTTTTAACCTTTAATTGTGTGTTTATTTAAGACACACTTAAGGCTTACAAAAACAAAACACAAAAAGAAGGAATAATTTCAAGATTTAAACACAGAATCATATAAGAACTTCTCAAGCGCATATAAAAATATTTAAAGTATCATAGAAACTGAAATGGTATGTGGGGATGACCTTAGGAGGCAGGAGGGAGAGCTACAGGTAGGACAGCTAGCATTTTAAAGAAGTCTTAGCCCACAGAAAGGGAAATGATATAGGAAATGTGTTTTTTTAAAATCCTCCCTAGTTTTTCAAAGTGTAAAAGGAAAAGAGAGGAGAAATATTTTCAATCTTGCAAATTTCTATTAAAACAACCATAACAGTTCAATAAAAATTGATCTATTACTTCTGGTTGTATTTCTTGTTTGGACCATCCTGAAACAACCAAATATACAAAAAACTAACAGTGGTAGACTGTTACTCTTAGTATTAACTTTCATAATACTATAGAAAACCTTTAGTCCTTGCCAAATAGAACCTGCACATTCTCTCAGTCCAACTCACAATGTTCTCAAAGCTGGCCATGACTTCTTTTGACCAATGAGAGTTTAGTGCTTCCAGGTTTCAAAACAAACAGTGTCCAAAATGAGTTTTTCCTCTCTTCAGCCTTAACATTCCACCATTATTCTTTCCTTCCATCTGCTTCATTGGCATATTTCATATAAACATGCCTATCTCATGCACATGAATATGCACATACAAATACATAGGACAAGAGACAGATCAGCAAACATTCTTTCTGGCCCAATACTCTTTCACACTCCTTGCTTACTAATTCTTTCTGAAGTTCTTTGGAGAACCTTCTTAATGTTATATATTCAAATTGTTTCTTTTTTTCTGATTTCCAAGGATTAAAAGAAAACTGAGCTGATCACATCAAAGCTTCAAAAAGCAAACAGTTGAGAATTAATTAGTATTGCTTTGTGCATCTATAGAAATTCTGAGCAGGGTTCTTTGTTAATCCGTAACCATTAGATCCTGTACTTTTGAATTAGCCATCTGCAAACTTTTGAGAAACTATCTTAGAAAGGGAAAAAAGAAAGAGAAAAAGTAGGCATCTAAAAGGAGGTGAGAAAGTGGGATATTGCATACCAATTGAAAAAAAAAAAAGACAAGATGGGACTTCCGGTTTGAGCTTCTTTGGCGACAGACCGAAACCTTGCCTCTGCGAGGCTGCGATCTGTGCTCGCCGCTGGAGCGCCCTGAGCCGGCTGGTTTCAGGGCTAAGCCACCCCGTAAAGGTGGTGAAGAAGGGGGAGACTGCCTGCAGGGTTGAGGAGAGCTGCATCTCTCCTGGCCATTACTCCCTTTCCCAAAGGCGGTTGTAGCGGTGGTCAAAAATGGCCACCACAAAGAAGAACTCAACCAGAAAAGAATGTGCAGGAGGAAGATAAGAACAGAAAGTTTTGGTTGACTGGGTCAAACAGCAAAAGCAACAAATAAGGTACCCTGGATTTGAAACTATTTAAAAAAATTACATTGTTGCCTAAGAAGATTTTTAAGCTGCGAAGGAGAGAAAAGGGAAAAGATTTGGTTTTTTTTTCCTTTTCCTATACTGACAGCTAAGAGACTTAAGCAAGAAAATGGAAAAAAAATCCACTTTGACATTAATAGGCATTTAATACTGAAAATAAAAAGTCAAAGGGATAATAAAGATTTCTGGATAATCAAAAGCTTTTGAAAACAGGAAAGGAGAGAAAAAGAATAAAAGGGCAAGATCTGGAAGGGAAGAGACTGAATTAAAAAGAACTTACAGCAAAATCTCAACAAGACTTCCAAAAGATACATTTTAACTGAAATATCGCAACAAAAACCCCAGGAAGAGAAAGTGGAAAAAGAAATAAGAAGAAATAACTTGGGACTATTTGGATTACTTGATGATTTCTGGATTTTTGGTTATTGTATTTGAATGACTAAAATCAATTGGGTGGTTGTTTAAAACTGTTTAAAATGGCTCCACTTTTAGAAGAACTGAAAATGGAACTTAAAAAGTACAAAGAAGATTCACAAGAAGGGAGAGGTTCTTTTGGCTTCAGTACTTCAGTTTTTAGAAATGGAGATTTGGAATTATGAGAAACAACAAGAAATGCCTGCAGAACAAGAAGATTGCGACAAAGAAGAAACCATCTTTAATGAACAAGTAATCTTAGGTGGGGGGGAAAAAAGGAAAGTGGGGAAAGAGAATGGAAAGTTTAAGACTGGGAAAAACAACTCCCCCCCAAAAAAAATAGAGTGAAAAATAAGTATAAAATCAGAAAGCAACAGAAGAGGGAAATGCAGAAGAGAGAATTAGAAGTAGAGAGACAAGGTGGTAAAAAGGGGAGGGAGAAGATGAGAAGGAAGAAAGAAAGAAAAAAAAGTTATAAAGGACAGAAACAAAATATAGAGAAACAGGGCCTATTTAGAGATAATGGGTGAAAATTTAATGGAAAAAGGGATTCTAAAAAGGTATATAAGATAGTATTGTTATATTAGAAACTGAAATAATTTTAGAAAATATGAAACAATGTATGATTAAAATGTTTGATAAAATAGCTATCATAATTCAGTGGAATGTTTGTCAATAAATAAATGTAACAAAATGAATATTTAATGATTTACAAAACATATGTGAAGAGAAATAAGGGAAAAATTAATTATGGAGATTATATGTGTCTTTAAGGAAGTATGATATTTAATTGAAAAGAAGTATTAAAGATGTTAAGATTTTAATGATTATTAATGATAGAACTGAATTGGAATGAAATGAGGGTTTATAATTACATATATTTATAATCTTTTTTTTAAAAAGAATATAGTGTGTATTATAAGAATGTACCAAGCAGAATTCGATTGGAAGTTATGTATTATGTATTATATTGAAGGTCATAACCTTAAGGTATATATTGAAGTTTAAATAAGAGTTGAATGGATAAAATTAAAAGATATAAAGGTGTCATACTCCAATTAGTAACTATAGGAGAAAATTTATTTAATGAGAAAAGATAATATGAAATTGAAACAGAACAGACAAAAGTATAAATATAATGATTTGAATTGAGATGAGATAATCAAAATAAAATTGAGAAAATTAAAAGAGGGGAAAAACTATATAGAAAATGTAGAATAGTATAAGATATGGAATAGAAAATGTAGAATAGTATAAGATATGGAATAGAACACAAAAAGGAACATGAAATTGAGTTTTGTGTCTGTATAAAGAAGTTCAACCCGGGACCATGCTATTTACAAAAAAAGATGTTTTACTTGTATTTTGTATGTGTGAAAACCCAAATAAAACTTTATTAAAAAAAAAAGAAAAAAAAAGACAATATGGACTAAGAAGAATAAATGGAAATCAAAACAATATTACTAAACATAGCATGGCCTATGACACTGTACATTTCAGGGTACACTTCACTTGTCCCTTCAGTGGCAATATGGATTCACAACTCTCATCTGGCTATTGAACTGTTTATTCTAGAGAGTAACAGGACAGATTGCTTATCCAGTTTGGGCAGAGGGTGGTCATAAACAAAATTTGGCCAAACTTTTGGGGGGAAAAAACACCACCCTGTCTAGCTGCAAAGACATCTGAAGTCATCTCTCTGTAACCTGGCTTGATGAAGTTCACCAGAGTTCAAAAGGATCTCAGGCAACTTCATTGCCAATTTTGTTAGTTAACAAGTATTTGACCCTAGTTTTCAACCACCTGAGAAACTTTACATTACGTATACATTATTTCCTACAAAGAATTTATAAGCTCAGCATAAAGTCCCATTAAACCTTGGGATTATAATAGAAATCTCCTTGCATACTTTCACGATGATAAAACCCGTTTAATCTCAATTATCAGAAAGAGATTTGCACATTGTACAAAATGATAATTCTTCTGTGTTTCAGTGCTGAAGAGTTTTGTAGATCTTTGCTGGCAGAAATATAAGTATCTATAGTTTTAAAAATGATTAAATTTGAAGCATTTCTCAGTGGAGATATTTAAAATACTAATCTATAGTAGAATTAATGGAAAATTCTTTGGATAATTATTGATTACATTTTTAAGTTAGACAACTCAGAATAGGAAAATTTATATGCTAATTGCATCTCAAGATTTGTCACATAGATTTTTATTGCTAGACATTTCAGCTATGTTAGTACAGTCCATCAGAAATACATTTTGAACAAGAAAGTTCAATTAAATAGAATTTTACTACTGTGTGGTTTTACAGAATTTCAATTTATTCCAGAAAAATTAACATGCATTTCACGTGGAAAATATACTTTTATTCTCAAGGATAATTATTCTTAAAGTTCTTAGGGCACCTTTCCCTAATATGGCATTTTCCTAATGTGTTATGATTGCTTTTCCAGAATTTTAGTATTTTGTCCTTTGACTCCTGGGCCCACAAACCAAGATAGACACCTGGTTATTCTTCTAATAATCCAATAAATATTTAGAATAAAGAAATAATAAATAATATAATAAAAATAATAATTATTTTGCTATTACTCCAACCTATAGATAGAAACTGAAGCATTCTATTATCTGCATCAGATACAGTCTGAGAACTATTACTCTCCTCTTTACCCTTTTTCTCTCACAGAAAATATCTGGACTGAACTTCTTATTGAATGCACTCCATCTTCTTTCCAGAGAATCCAAATTACTGACTAATCCATCACACTAACTAATAATTCAGAGAGAACATTCCCAATGTTACAAAAAGTGACAGTTGGGTTGGTATGCCTGGATCATACAACTCATGATGCATTCTCTTCTTGTAGATTGCTTCCAACGGAGATGTCTAAAAGAAGTAAAAAGAAGAGTGCTGGAGAGTGCTGGAGTAAAAAGAAGAGTGCTGCTGTTAACATTTACTCACTAAATAAAGAACAAGTTTTATCTTCTTTCTGTCTGACGATCTATAAACTGGGAACTAAACTTACTTTTAAAATTGAAATGTTATTCAGTATAAGTTGGTTAAAGCAAAATTGTAATTTTGTTGGTAAAGTACGTTGTATATAATATACAATAGAGATCCAGGAGTGAAAAAGAAATGTACCACTGTACATTTAATTCCTTCTTTGAACATATTCAGAAGTTCATTGTCCTGTAGTGGCAGCTACTTATTGCAAAGAACAATTGCAGAGTACATGTGTCAATAGAATAAAGCTGCAAAATTTAAGAAATGTGAACATATTATTAAATTAGAATAATTGCAAATTATTTAATGTGTTGCTATCATTATTGTTAACATATTGGCATATCTCTACAATTGCTCAATTATATATACTATATATGTCAGAGTATATTCATGAACCTAAATAGAGCATAGTAACAAGGTCAGCCAATGAGAGCTGAATTGAGGGCTGAAAGAGAGAATCTGGCCGTGGTTTATCTCTGTCCTGTGCTCAGCTCTAAAGTGAAACTGTCTTGCTTGCTTGCTGAACTAAAGTGAAACTGATATCTGTTTCTGAGCTCCTGCTGTTCTGCTCTGCATCTGTAACATCTCTACTTCTGTTTGACTTTGCTCCATGTTGGAGAAATCTACAACTGGTATTGTAAAATTTATTTAATATGTTTATAAAGACATTAAATGAAACTTCAGCCATCTGTGTTTATTTTTCTGGCGCTAAATTTATGCTACAAAACTTTGAATAGTATATACATTATATACAGCAGTTTTGTTGTTACTAAGATAACCACTACAATTTTCATGTCCATGTGGGGTCTTTCCCTATATGAGTAATAGTTTTCTTTTATATAGAAATTCTCAGGGAGAAAGTTCACATGTTTTAGATTGTTTATGACAGAGATGTATATGTTTATTTTCTATGAATTTTCACCTAGTAGCTAGCTAGAGCTTCCAGGGGAGAAATGGTGGACTGAAAACACTTCCAGAAAAGTGCAGCCAATGACCATGGTGATAAGACTGCCATAGGTACAATGTTCACAAATGTCACTTGCTTTCTGAAAGTGAGAATTTGAGAAATTACTCGTTAATTACTTCTAAGCTATTAGAGACCTTTGAAATGGCAAGTTTGAAAATGCTGGGGGAATTTGCCTTCAATACTGAAGAATTTTTAATCATAAGGTTCTGAATTTAAATAATCTGAAATAAAGATTTTGGTCTTAGAAAGAGACTAAGGATCTATATGAATTTAAAACATCAAAAATTTGTACAACAAGATTTTGAAATTAATTATAAGAAACAATTATAATTTGTTTCTTTCATAAGAAACAAAGAGCAGCTTTGCAGCATCTCATGGGACATAGATCTGGTTTTGGCTTCTGAAAGAGTTATCAAAAATAAGTCTTTCTGCTGGAACCAAGACTGAAAGGATAGCATTTTATGAATTTGTGTTTAGATAAGAGATGAAATATGGGAGGAAGAGATAATTGTTTATAACCTTACAGAGGATGAACAATAAACACATTTTTATTTGTAATGAAGGCTGCAAACCACTTCTTCATACACAGCATTGCTTTTCTCTTCCTTTATTATATATATGCCGCCCTGACCTAACCATACAGCAACGTGCCCGCCTCCCGTGTACTCCGCATTGAACTCAAAAACCGTCTAGACAATGGAGAGAAGGACCTGTACATTGACTACCATGCTGACTGTATCAAAAGTAAGCCACGCAACCCAATACTCAGCTTTTACCCTCAACCACAACCCTACCTCAACCGATCCACCATCACCCAAGACTAGGCACGCACGCCCCAACTACCTCAATTCCAACTACTGCCGGCCTTAAATGCAAACTACTCAATGCAAGAAGCCTCGTGAATAAAATACCTGAATTTCTCATCCTCCTAAATATGGCTAACTTTGACATTATATTTGTCTGTGAAACATGGCTCAATGCATCTCTCCCGACTCCATTACCACAGTAAGAGACTATCATGTTTACCGATCAGATCGTGAAAATCGTCGAGGAGGTGGTGTTGCTATCTTCTATAAAAATCCTTACATCTAAAAATATCCAAGTTACCCAGGAGCTTGCTCTTCCTGAGACCATCATCTGTGAACTATCCTTAAATATCACAATTCGATTCTTACTATGTTACAGAGCACCTGATTATGACATCGAACATGTAAACAAGCTAAATACATTACTAACATGGGCTGCATCCTGCCCATACCCTTTTATCTTTCTTGGTGATTTCAATCTACCTCATATTGACTGGACCCTAAATGATTCTACAACTGAAATCATACACACAACCTTCTACAATGCTATTACAAATCTGGGACTGGAACAACTAGTAACCAACAACACTAGACTAAACAACTGCCTCGATCTCATCTTCTGCAATAGTTTGAATTTAATTTACGGAATACAAACTAAAGAACCCTTTTCCAGCAGTGACCACAATATGATTGACTTTTGTCTCAACATACGTCCACACAAAAATCACCACAATGATGTAATTCCCAATTGTAACTTCAAAAAGGCAACTATGATCTTATACACACGATCTCTCATCCCTTGATTGGCAATCTCTATTCACTGGATGCAATACTGTTGAAGACCATTACAACATATTTTTACTTGAAGTCAAAAGAGTCATCAAACTATATGTACCAACAACAACTCCCAAAACAAAACAAAAAGCAGATTACCCATATCAATAAGGAAACTTCAATCCAAAAAGAGATCACTCTGGCGGAAAAACAAATCTGGTCACGTTGCCAATTTCAAAAACCGATACAAAAATTTATGCCACCAGATAAAGACCGAATGCACCAATTATCACATTAAACAAGAGGAAAACCTTCTAAGCACCAATTCCACCCATGCTTTTTACAATTTTGTAAACAACAAACTAAAGACTCAAGGTCCATCCATCCCTTGATAGGACCTGATGGTAAAGACTGCAACGACGACACCATTAAAGCCAACATCTTTAACACATTCTTCGGCTCAGTATTTGTAAACAGCAATGGATCATGCCCAGTATTTCCTAGCCGTACCACAGATAACAACAATGATCTAATACATATCGATTTCACAGAAGACAATGTTGAAAAAGCACTACGCAACCTAAAACCATCCTCTCTATCTATTGGACCGATGGAATATGTGCCTACTTCTTAAGAAAGCTATCCACTGCCATAGCCAAACCTCTAAGCATAATCTTTGAAAATCTTTCAGAACCAGCTCCTTGCCTAACCTATGGTCACAAGCCACAGTCATCCCCATCTTCAAAAGGGAGACCCAAGCCTAGTTGAAAATTACAGGCCAATCTCCTTATGCTGTGTCACCTGTAAAGTCATGGAATCAATTATTAACCAATCCATCATCCTTCACTTAGAGACAAATAACCTACTCTCCAATAAACAATTTGGTTTCAGAAAAAAAATTATCCTGTAATCTGCAACTCTTACACTGCAAAAACATATGGACGACACAACTCGACCAGGGCAAAGCAATAGACACAATCTACATAGACTTCTGTAAAGCCTTTGATTCAGTGGTACACGACAAACTACTCCTAAAAATAAAATCCTATGGTATCTCTGGACAACTGAATAACTGGATAGAAGCATTCCTGTCAAACAGACAACAAATGGTCAAAATCGGGAGCGTACTATCAAATCCAGTACCTGTCAATAGTGGTGTTCCCCAAGGCAGTGTTCTAGGACCAACTCTCTTCATACTCTACATAAACGACCTCTGTGATCATATTAAGAGCAATTGCGTTCTCTTCGCTGATGATGTAAAGCTGTTCAATACCACAGACAATACTGCTACCCTACAAAAGATCTTGGCTATGTATCAGAGTGGTCAAACAAATGGCAACTTCAAATCTCAACAAATAAATGCTCTGTCTTACATATTGGCAAAAAAATCAGAAAATAAAATACAAGCTGAATAGTCAAGATCTTGTTGATGACTCAAGCTCTGTAAAGGACCTTGGAATACTCACCTCTAATGATCTAAGTGCTAGAGCCCACTGCAACTACATAGCCAAAAAGGCATTAAGAGTTGTTAACCTAATCCTACGTAGCCTTTTCTCTGGTAATATCACACTACTAACCAGAGCATACAAAACATTTGCTAGACCAATACTCGAATACAGTTCATCAGTCTGGAACCCACACTACGTATCTGATATTAGCACAATTGAGAAAGTCCAGAAATATTTCACAAGAAGAGTTCTCCACTCCTCTACTCGTTGTAGAATACCTTATGCCACCAGACTTGAAATTCTAGAACTTGAAAACCTTGAATTACGCCGTCTTCGGTCTGACTTAAGCATGGTATATAAAATCATACATTGCAATGTCCTACCTGTCAATGAATATTTCAGCTTCAACCATAACAACACAAGAGCACACAATAGATACAAACTCAAAGTTAACCGCACCAAACTTGATTGCAGGAAATACGACTTCAGCAATAGAGTGGTCAATGTCTGGAATACTCTACCCGACTCTGTAGTTTCTTCCCCAAACCCCAAAAACTTTAACCTTAGACTGTCTACTATTGACCTCACCCCTTTCCTAAGAGGCCTGTAGGGGCGTGCATAAGCGCACCAACGTGCCTACCGTCCCTGTCCTATTGTTTCTCTTATTCTTTATTTTTCTTATATGTACCCATTTCATGTATTCACAACTATGTATACATTTATACTTATTATCTTGTAAACAATTGGCAAATCAAATAAATAAATAAAAATAAATAAATATATTTTTACTTTTATCTTTCTTCTTTTCCTTGCACTTTTTTTTTCTTTTTTCCTTTTCTCTCTTCTCTTCTCTCCTTTCCTCTCCCTCTCTTTCAGTTAACAACTGAAAGTGCTCTTTGCAATAGATGGTTCTTTAAAAATAAATTACTTATGCACATTTGTACAAAACATAACTCCACAAACCACAATTTATGCACAATTTTTAAGTTTCCAAAAAACAGTACCCTGTTTATTTTGAATTCAATTTCTTCATAAACATTAAAATGAAATTCCATTTCCAATAGTATTTTTGACATATTTCAGAAAACTGCTCACGTATTGTTTGGCTGTCTAGTGGACCACAGTGTTGATTATTTTCCTTCAAAAGTTTTTCTCTTTGCCATGCATTCAAAATCTGAGCTGTGAGTTGGTAAACTTGGAAGGACTTTTTATTACACATGCTGCTCTTTCTTTCTAGTCCAACCCCTGTTGATGCAGGAAATCCTACACCACTTCAGACAATTCGTTAACCAACATCTTTTTAAAAACTTCCAGTGTTGGAACATTCACAACTTCTGGAGGCAAATTTAATTGTTCTAACTGTCAGGAAATTTCTTCTCATTTCTAAGTTACTTCTCTCCTTGATTAGTTTCCACCCATTGCATCTTGTCCTTCCCTTAGGTATTTTGGAAAATAGCTTGATTCCCTTTCTTTGTGGCAGCCCCTGAGATATTGGAATATTGCTATCATGTCTCCCCATGTCCTTTTTTTCATTAGATTAGTTCTCTGATAGTAGAGATCAGCTAAGTAGATCTGTTCAGTAAATCTTTCTGGAAGATTTAAGAGATGCAAACTGATTCATCTGTGCCAGCCTTGGAAGTCATTTTTCCCCCTTTGGAGCCTGGAAACTGCCTCACTTAGTGCCTGGGAAAGTGGGAGTGGGGGGTTGCAAGGAGTGGTGGAAGATTAGTCACAACAACATTTCTTTCTCTGGGAGTCAAGGATGATTGCCCTGCACCTGGAGGGGAATGATTGGGGGTAGTCTCCAGTTGGGATGAAAACATAATTGCACCATGTGATGGACTTGTGGGTGCAGGGGATGGATCTTTGACTTTCTTTTGGGTGGGGGAAAACCTGGAACTCTCAGATTTGGGTTTTCCCAGATGTGCCAATATGACATCTCTAATAAAATGGAGCTTTGAGGAAATGCTAGGTCTTACTTCTTGGAGATTGTTACTTGGAATGCTGACATTCTGCATGAAAAAGTGGATCATTTTAAAAGTTCTGCATTACAAATAAGGTGTGTCAAACTTAGCAGTTGCTTATTGCAACTCTTTTCAATCATATTTTAATGCAAAAAGGGGAAAGGAAGGGAGGAAAGAAGGAAGGAAGGAAGGAAGGATGGAAGGAAGGAAGGAAGGAAGATTAAAGTATTTTTCCATTGAATTTTGATGGCACATATTTGGATGGAATGACCAATCTTCAAGACCACTAAATGAGATTTTGGGCTACTCTGGCCTATATTTCACTGGTTGCTTATTGGTCTAGTAGATGTTATTATCATCACCTATCATTACATTTTAACAGAAGAGGTAATTCTGGAGAAAGATGAAAGCAATTCACATAAAAAAGCAGTGATTAATACCAAATTTTATCATGTAATATTTTTAATTACAGATTCCTATACATGAGAAATATAAGTACCCAAAGGCCTTATTTTATTCCTGATACATTTGTTTCTTCAAAAGCTCATATAATTCATAAGCATGTCATGGTAATATCTGAGAGAAACACTTTGCTTAAAACTTGATTTATCACAAAGTGGTTTTCATGCATAATTGTCCAAATAAATTCAACCTTTCAGTCAAAGTGATAATGATGGAAAGAGCTTAAAGTGGTTGAAAATCTTTCTCATCTATCGCTTTTGATATGCATTGAAAATAGTTCTTGGTAGAAATCTACATAATAAAAATGCTCAATCCTTAGTTTACTTAGCAAATTAATTACTAGTTCCTGAACATGTTTTTTCAAGGGAAAAAAGATAAGACAACATAACCTGTTGTAAAATTTGTTTGACCTTTAACATCAAGATGTTACAAGATCTGCTACCAAATCTTTTCATTATTTTTCTCTCTAAAATAGTTTATTTTGTTGGTAACAATTTTTTAAAAAAATGCCTCCACCTTGAAGGAATTTGATTCTATTAACTAGATATCACTGAACAAAATATATTCTGTATATATTGTTTTCTAAGATATTTTCAAGTCTTTCACTTTGAGAAGCCTTTCATGCATAAAAAAATTTACCTGGAGAGTTTGCTTAAGAGGACTGCATGAAGACCAAGTATGATTGATGGGAAGATAGAAAGGTATATTACAAGAAAGTCTTCACTTCTGCATCTAGCTAATGCCAGATGGTTCTGCTTTATCAAAGTAGGAATGTAAATGGCATTATAAATACTAGTTTTATTAACAGGTATTTTTTGAGGGATGTTTTTCTTAAATTACTGGAGTGAAAAAAGTTGGCAGTACTTCAGATACAATTGGGTGGGAAGGGGTGGCGGGCATTGAACACAAGTGTCATGATTTACATATCTACTTTATCTCTTACAATTGATTGGAGACTGTCTATTTTAATCCTTTTCTTCTACAGACAAACAGGCCCTTGGTGTACTTGTTACAGATTCAGTGATGTTCTCTAATTGACAATTGAAGATCTCCACATGGTAGGTTTTCTGTCACAATCCTCAAATCATATTTAAGACTCCTGTAAGCCATAATCAGGCCATGGACATTAAGGTCTTACAGTCTGTGGTTTCTTTGAAGTTATGCCTATCTTTATGCAAAAACAATTGTTCAAAAACTTCAGAACAGTCCTGCTGAGACATGTGACCTATCCATTGGTGGTCTTTCCAGTTCTGAAGGAAAAACTGTCAATTTGAAATTCAGCCAAATTCATATTTTACAAGATGATACATTGAGTCAATAATTTGTAATCATGTCTGAGACACTAAAAGTTGTTGGCTAACAATCTGAAATGAAAAATCTGAAAGATGTTTCAAAGTATGGTTGAATTTTTCAACATAGATACAATGCATATACTCAGAAAAAGTTTTGAAATAGTTTTATTATAATAAGGTGTTTTATTATACTAGGTGGTAGGTTAATAGATAAATAAATAAAATGTGTGGTGGTGTTAACAAGGTGATACATCTTTTTTATTTATGCACTTAATTAGTTCTTTCCAAGTGTATACCTTATCATATTATGTATTCCTTCCTTTGTATAACATGTATTATTAAAAAGAAGTTGAAAAAGGTCATAGCTAAGAGATAGAATGTATACTGAGTGCTTTTTAGCACAAATGTTTCAGGATGATGAAATAATGGGCTGTAATACATCTTCTCTAAGGATTGATGAAGTTGAAATGTGAAAGGTAATTATAATAGTGGTAGAGTCAACATGGTTACAATGTAATAGAGAGGAAACACTAACACTATATAAAGGTGAACTCAACAAGGTATAGCACCACTATCCAAATTGTGGAAATGAATTTAAAAACCTACACTTTATTACAAAAATTGGCTCTTTTATATATACTGAAAGGAACATACAGAAATTAGAGCTCAAAACCTTTGGACCAAAATAGTAACAGTGATAAACTGGTACAGGATGAAAAGGAGATGAATTTGGTGCCATATTTACCTTAAAATAGTTAACCAGTTTTTCCACATTTGCTACCTCACCTGCATTTCAATTTCTAATGATCTTTTTTATTTATGTTCTGTGAGGTTCTGATGCTTTACTTTTAACTTTAGAAGAAGGCTACCAACAGAGACAGAAGTGGTAGGATTTTTTAAAAATGATGCTTACTTTAAATGGATTCTTTCTCAATGGGGTTAATTTCTGTTTCCTATCCTTTTCATTTCAACTATTCTTGGGATTATTCTGACAGTATTTTACTATGACCTAAACATGCTTGGAAGATCCAAACAGAAAATGATCTAACTGAATACTTGCTATAAGATTGTAATTTTGTTGCTCAAGCAAAAACTCAGCTGGAATGGCATTCAGTTTCAAAAGCCATGAATAATTTTGAAAACTTTGATACAAAGGTTGATGTAAATGTGAAACAACGTATTACGTAGAAAAGCTAAATAATTATGCAATGACTGAAGAATGGTCACTCCAGGGTCAGTTCAAAGATATCATGCAAACAGCAGGTGCCTAGGCCACCCAAGAGATTGAAAAGTTGGTTGTGGTTCTTCTTGATTCCATGCACAGTGTGATTTTGGTTGTCCCACCTAAAATTTTTGAATTTTTTATTTATTCTTTTATCATATTGAGTGAACAACAATATTCTAAATTCTAAGTCTACCACTCTGTATAAGCTGCTATATAAAATAGTTGCTGCTATTAAAATGGAAATTCAACATTTAAATCTATTCACAGACAATCCTCCATACCTTTTATTTCACCATAGCATCAGGCCTGTGATACAGAGCAAACCCAGTAAAGGTGAATCTTGAAACCCCTGTAAAGAAATCTCCATGAAAGATTCCCTGCTAGAATATCCTATGAGAATTCTGCCAAGACAACTTCTTTGCAGGAGTTCTCTTCAACAAAGAAATAGCAAAGGCAATTTACTACACTAAACTCAAAGAGTAGGTGGTAGACATCTTTGTGTTTGACCCCAGACAAGAAAATGGAAATTAGCCATTTGTAAATTTGTCACTCCAGGATCATTTCAAAGATATCATGCAATCAGCATGGGCCCAGGTTTTTCAAGAAATTGAAAAGTTGGTTGTGGTTCTTCTTGATTCCACGTGCAGGGTATTTTTGGGATATCCCGTCTGACAATTTAGAATTCTTATATCCTTTCATCATATTCAATGAATAACAACAATATTTTAAATTCACCAGAAGACAAGTTTGAAAAGAATAAAAATTTATTTAAAAAATAATTAAGGGCCACATCCATTATCATAGGAGTTAACATTAGCTTCCTTTCCTCCCACTATAAATTTGCAACCAATGCATCCCAAATTATAAAATTGGACTTTGAAGGGGGAGATTGTATCCATCACCAGCATTAATTTAACCAGCAGACAAACACAATTGAGTACAACTCTGTATTTACACTTCATATTACAAAGGTTTTCACTAAAACAATTCAGAATTTGGCTAGATTTTTGTAAGAGTAGTTCATAATATTTTAAAGTATTAAATTAGAAATTATTTTGTTATCTTTATTGCTAGCTCTTCATTTTGACCTATGAATCTTATTTTAAAATGTCCATCCAAATTATTCTTGCACATGTATATAGTAAAACTACATTGATATTACTGAAAGTAAAATGAAAAATGAAAATTTAATATATTCTTTTTAAAACAGCATATCTAAAAGGAAAATTTAAAGACTCTAATTTTAGCTCTTCATACAGAATAGTTTTGAATATTAAATCATAATTTGGTAATAAGATTAGTTTTCTGTCACCTGGTATTTCATCTTGATCTCTGAACTTGAAAAATAAATCCAAATCTTCACTTTGGAAAATGAGAATCAGATAGCAGCTAGGGTATTAATTTCATTATCATGTAGCACAAAGTCATTTTAAGAATTAGATTTAATGTATTAAAAGTTTATTCCTGGATTTTATAAATTTATTACAATGTATTTGTACTTTTCACTTGAATTATATTTTTAATCTCAAATTATGAATCTGGAAAGTGGTATGGTGCAAAGTTTAATTCACTGGAATGGCCTACAAAACTGCAAACAAGCAAACAAATATTATAAACATGAAAACATATGTGTGCAATTACTGGCAGAGATTACATTCAATTACAAATAGTGTGACATCAATATGCCAAGAACATCAGATCAGTTCATAAATAAATGCAATGGTGATTAAATGAACTGAGGCTTAATTCTCAGATGACAAGATGCATCAAACTGCTTATTATATTTCAAGCTGTATTTGACCTGACACTTGCTGAATTTAGGAATTAGCAGGTTCTCTTCTGTCTGCAAGAAATAGCTTGTTTCTATCAGTTTTAAAGATTGGGGGGGCAAGTCTGTGCTTTCTAATGGATGGTGGCACCAATTTAGAACTTCTTTCCAATAATATGGTACTTACTACTCAAGAAAGCAGAGCTGTTTCTGGATATTATTGTACAACAGCTTAAAGTTTGCGGGTGATCATTTTTATTGGAATGTTAGGCTTTTACTATTCCTTATTTATGGATATTGGTGTGGAATTTTATAAAAGTTTTCAGTTGTAAGTTATCAGGAGATATAAGTTTTATCATCTTTCACCTGTTGAACATTACTTCATATACTGGCCTCACATAGTATATGTAGTTTTAGAATCAAATAAATATATCAGTAAATAAATTTGTCACCATAGAAATTATATTCTGATTATAAATTCACAACTGCTTTTATATTCATGCTAACATTTAATGAGGCACATATGATTTATGCTAAAATGTTTATGTGAAGAATATTAATATGCATTCATTGACTTGGAATCTCATGCACTTATTTACTTCTTTACAGTTTTTTTAAATTTGTAACACACGTATTCATTCTATTAATTGTACTCTATGAAATGCTTTTTAAAAAAAGAAAGAAAGAAGAATAAGACCACATATGATGCAGAAATATAGCATGAGACAAAGGAACAGAAATTTAGCAAAATGAAATGACGAAAAGCATTTTGCCTTCTTTATGTAGAAACCATAAGAAACATTTTTACATGTTCTTTCCAAATATTTCTTTCTGTGGTTAATATTCTGGTCAGATACTATAACAGTTTCTTTATTGGTTAACAGTAGTACAAAGTTGACCATAAGAACATGAAAAAGGCTTCCAGTTGCAGTCTTAGGCTAGCTATATCTTAATTCTGCTACCTCTATGCCATTTACCCATACATACAATCCCAAAAAATGACACATGAGTGGATTTAATATGTGAGAATAAATTAATGGCTAATCAGTTTTTCTTAATCACAAATCAGAGAATGTTGTGAAAAAAACATAAGCACATTTTTAAGAAAACCAGTTTGGTCTAGTGGTTAAGGTACTAGGCTAGAATCCAGGGGGTTGTGAGTTCTATCCTACTTTAGGCATGAAAGCCACTGGGTGACTTTGGGCCACTCACACTCTGTCACTCACCTCACAAAATTGTAGGAAAATAGGGAGAAGACTATTAGGAATGTTAACTACCTTTAATTAATTATAAAAATAAAAGAATGATTTTAAAAAATCTAAAAAGAGATTATTAACAACCAAGCTATAGATTTGCAACCAATAAAAATAACATTTTCCTTTGAGTCAAATACAACAAATGAAAAGCAGCGCATGCAGTTTTCATGGCAACAGCACATGTGCTTAGTGTCGTTCTGTTTTTCTGCTTCTCAAGTTCTATTTCTTCATTATCTCCCACTTCGCTACTAGCCAGTCTGCTTCATTTTAACTTCCAGGCCCAGATTAATGTCAGGGAGCAATTGCCAAATGGTGAGGTCCATAATAGTAGTTGTTGTTGTAGTTATAATAGTACCATGTTTCCTTGAAAATAGGACTCTGTCTTATTTTCTTTTGGGCTCCAAAATAAGCACTAGGGTTTATTTTTGGGGATGCCTTATTTTTCCCCCATATACTTGAACTCCCATGTACTCCCACTTCTTATGCTTGTTTGCAGTGGGACAGGAGGCAGCTCCACTCCCCCGCTTCACCTCATATCAGCATCACTACAAACAACCAGATGGAATGGACTGGCAGCCCACTGTGCATGTGCTTAAGTAGTGCTTATTGGGGGGGGGGGCACATATATTAGGCACATGTGTAAAACATAGTAAGACTTCTTTTCAGAACAGGTCTAATTTTCAGAGAAACATAAGTGTTGAGGTAATTCCCTGTTAGGAGAATGAGCACATACAGGGAGACGTAGTGAGAGTAATGTTGAATAATACACACACAGCACACAGATACACTGTACAATAAATGTAGGTTTTTACTTCCAATAAATGTTTAAGCAAAGTTCAAACACAGTCCAAGTCATTCACGGTTAAATCAGTCAGTTTTCAGTCCAGGGGTAATCCAGTAACAAAGTCCAGTATCAAAAACAGTTCAGTAACTTACATCAAATCCAAGAATAACAGTCAATTAGGAGGAACGGCAATACTCTCCAACAGAAGGAAACAGAGACTCACTCACACTCTCTTCTGAGACTAAAACAACCCATGTTTCTGGCTCCATCTTATGGCCATTTGAGGAACTACACCCAGTTACAATTTTAGCATTCCCTTAAAGAGATAGTATTAAAATGTCTATCCTGGTTTATATATTTTCCAACCCAAATAACTGTTAGGTGACTGACATTCCTAACAATAGTAAGTAGTAGTATTAGTAATAGTAGTAGTAGTAATAGCAGCCACAGCCGCGGCAGCAGCAATAACTTGTGCAATTGGAAAGAGGATGATGAAACACCTTTTAAAAATGTGGGTTGTTTTTTAGTTCTTCTAAGATAGCCTAGTAATTCATATCATAACAGATTTATTCCATTAAATTTCTTTGTTTGGGGGTGGTATCATGACTGTCCTTTTTCAATCTATTGGCTCCTGTGTTCTAGTTTTGCTGGCATTCTTATAAACAGGAAAAGTCTTCTAAAAGTATATTGCTGAATGCTGACATTTGTACTATACTAAAATTCAGTACACTCCTCCCATTATTGATTATTGTTCATTGGCAGCCTTTAGCCTACTAGTTTGAAGTTGGAACTTCTTTCTCAAGTTGACAGATCTAGTGAAAGGCTTCTCTTCTTGTTCCCTGTTTTTTTCTAACTTCACAACCATCTTCATTGCTTCTTGTCTCTTCTAACAGCTCCCTGGAATTCTTTTTCCTTCTTCATTTTGGCTTCTCTTCACAATTTGTAACATTTATTCTGATATTTGTTTTCTTTTGTTTCTTGATCTTTGGCAATCTCTTTTAAATTCATTTTTAACAAATTTTTGATTTTGCATAGTAGTTCTTAACAAGTCCTTCACCTGCTTCATTTCTGTGCTAAGCCATACGGCCCAACTATGTAACGATTTCCAACATTGGCATTTCATTCTTCAACCACAAATTACAGTCTGCTTTGAGGTCAGTTTGAACTTCAGCATAAGATTAATTAGCATCCTCTTTGTTTGCATAAGTGATTGGAGCATAAACTTGTATAATCATAATATAAATTTTTTTCTGCAAATTCTAATTGCTATTAATATTTAAGTGCATACTACTCAATGCTGCCTATCTTTCCCCACTATGACAGCACTACCGTTTCCTCTTTGTTTTTCCTGTCTTTCAATGTAAATAGTATGATATTTTGACTTCTACATTTCAATGCATTTATATATGCTTTATTTATTAATCTAAATGAGTTTTATTTACTTTGATAACATTGGAGTATATGAACAAATTAATGAAAAGATTGCCTACACACACAGAGAGAAAGATATTTGTGTGTGTATGATTATATAGCTGCTTGTGTGCCTGATATTTACCATCCTTTACCTTAAAGGTTCATATGTAAGATAAATAATAATTAAACCACCATAATAAAACACTCCTAGCACACGCTTTTCATTATATGGGTCTTTACATAATAATAATTTCACTTTAGTTATTGTATCAACTACTTGTGTGCCTGATATTTGCCGTCCTTTACCATTTGTCTGACAAGGACAAATATGTCATAACTTGTATTCAAAACAAGTGATCATATAGCCTATTTCCATAATCAAAAATATTATCTAAACCATGCTGAATGACAATTTCAGATAGGTTCACTTGCATTAGCTTATGTCACTAAGCAGTGAGCATATAATCGGTAAATGGAAATCAAGAATTTTTAGCATCTTTTCTTGCTTGTGTTTTTATTACCAATATAATGGACAAACAGTTCATTGCTTTTTTAGCTGCTGGCATATGGCATCCAGGAGGACAAGTCAGACCAGACAGCCCATCAGATTAACCATGTAATAGACCCAGAAGCAGCTATAAAGCTGTTAAACAAAATTGCTTATGGAATCTGCCAAAGTACCAGATGTTGCTGTTGGAAGAAATATTTTCCAGTGGCTTAGCATCTGGGATCTGCAATTGCTAGCAAAAAGGCAAAAAGTGCGGATCTGACATTTTATCTCCGAGTCTGTAGAAAATTTACTATTTTGTATATAATAATAAAAAATGAACTGATTTTTAATGTACTCTTCTACATTTCAATGCATTTATAAATGCTGAATCACATATGTTATTAATCTAAATGATTTCTATTTACCTTGATAACGTTGGGATAAATTAATGAAAAGATTGTCTACACACACACACACATACACACACAGATAGACAGGCAGACATTTGTGTGTGTGTGGTTAGATAGCTATGATTGAAAATAAATATTGTAGTAGACAAGCCTGTTATTAATGATGTAAATGAACTGATGAGAACCAGCATAAAAAGTCTGAACATAAAATAAAAACAGCTCACAGCTGACAAAATGATACTTGCCTTCCAGATCTTAGACATCACCAACAAAATTAAGTTCTGCACTGGTAATCTTAACTTCACTGTTGGTTTGTTTTCAGTAAAAAAAAAAAAAGTTTTGTTTACATTTCAAAATAGCAAGTTATAAATAAATAAAAATACATTTCTGTCTCAAGTTCTTGGCAATTCATTAGCATCTCAGAAGCCTCATGAAATGAAGGTGGGGAGGTAGGTAGCAAAATGCCTCTTTGAGGACAGAAAAGAAAAAGATAGGGAAAAAAGAAGGAAGGGGAAAGGTGATGGTATGTCTTTATGAAATTCAGGGAGTTGTTTCCTGATACAAATATACAAGGGGTCTGTAAGAGGAATTTGGGGTGATGAGAGCTATAGAGAAAAGGCAAGTCTCAAGTGTCCCCTATTTGCTGATTGCAACTAAACAGGACGTTAGAGAAAGAGGCTGCAGAGATTGATCTATAGGAACTCCATCACTATATCCACTTAATGAATCCAGCAGAAATAATTCATTTTGAATTAAAAGTGTGAGCCTTAATCCAGCCAGACACAGCTATAATTTTTGAAAACATTCAATGTTGTGCTTGATCAGGAAGAATTATGTTCAGTTCTGCCATCAGCCATGGAAGGTTATTGGTGACATAAGGTCAGACACCATCTCAACTCAACCTTCTCACAAAGTTTGTTGTTAGGGGGCAGTGCTATGTGTATGCCCTTGAAGTCCGTAAGGAAAATCAGGCTACAAAACTGATAAAGGAAGGAAGGAAAGAAGGAAGATCTATGGAGTATAATTATATTAAAAGAATATGATAATCCTGTCCTATTTATATGAAATTATTTTCTTCCTCTGCTACCACACATTAATTCATCCTAGCTCCATCCATTTCTTTGATCTGGTCCCATCTATTTTTAAAATTCTAATCCCCTATATTCCCCTCAAAGTCCAAAGGAAGCTTGTAAGATATCTCTTAAAATAATGTTATTGTGGAACTCCATCACCATCTATTCCCTAGAATTAAAGATGTTGGAAGACTGAAACCTGGAAGAATAGGTCTTCAAGAAGAAACACCCTTTCCACACCCAACCAGTTTTCATCAGTAGAGATCAGTTGTGGTAGATCATGGATAAACCTGATAATGATAGTATTTATCTTACTACATTACTTGATTTTACCATCAGCAGTTCTAGTCCAAGGGCACCACCAATTGGAGAAACATCAATTTTATTACTAATGTTGATGTTACCTCATATTATAGCATACCTCATATATATTATAATACAGTATTTCCTGTAAGAATTAATTTCATTTAGGAATCAAATAACAGGAATTTTTAAACATAGAAATAAATAGATGTGAATAATTGTTTATTTGTTAAACAGGTAATTATATTTTACTTTTTTGGTTATACAGAATATAGTCAAATAGTATTTGTTAAAAATTAAAGTAGATTATTAAACTTTTTTGCAGGGTTCTAACAGTTAATGTGCAGAAATTTCTACCTGATCAAATATTGTAGAGGTAAATGACTTATGTATATATGACTTTGGAAATGCAGGTATCTAAATCTGCTATCCACAGATGACAGAACTCAATAAATTCCAGGTTTGGGATATTGTCTATATTCAATAATTGCAAGATGATAAAGAAACAAAAAGTATAACATTTTATGATATAATTTATGACTTAGGGCAGAAGTTACTAAAATGATTAGAAATCAGAGAATGCAATAATAGATCAATAGATGAGGAGAGGGAGAGGGAGAGGGAGAGAGGGAGTGTGTGTGCGTGTGTGTGTGTGTGTGTGTGTGTGTGTGTGTGAGAGAGAGAGAGAGAGAGAGAGAGAGCAGTAAGAAACAAAGCAAATATGTTTTTTTTTCAGCAGACACACCTAGGATTGTTAAATAAGAGGTTGGATTAAACTAGCTTCTAGTGAAGATAAATCCAGAGATTTGCAACCAACATCTAATACTAAATGGCTTTTCAAAATAGAACATGAAGATTTTTCATAGAAATGCTGTGTAAGTGGAGAAAAAAAAGTCTGAAATAAAAGAATCAATTTGATGTAATGGTTAAGGCACCAAGACAGAAACCTGGTGACTTTGACTTCTATTCTCAACTTAGGTACAAGACCATCTGGGTGACCTTGGGTTAGACACTTTTTCTCAGTCCTAAAAAGGAGGCAATGGCAAACCATTTCTGAAATCTTTCCCAAAAAAAATAGAGTCCTATCCAGGTGACTCAAAAGCACCAGAAAGAAAGAAAAAAAAGAAAGAAAACAAATTTATTTTTTAATTTGATTCATTCGACAAATGAATGGAAAAAAATGTGCTTATGATCTTTCTTTTTTTAAAACAGAGGTCAGAACAAAAAATCCAGAAACCGGCAGCTATTTTAGTCTCTATTTGACTTAGCAGGGGTCAAAGTTAATTTTCCTTCCATCCTTTGAACAACAAAGATACTTTTCTGACCACTGCTAGAATTAGCTGTAATGTGCTGCCTCTTTCTACTTATTAGTTTTGAGTAAATGGAACTGTGTTACAAGAACACCACAAATTATTCAATAAAGTCAATACTATTGATGGCTTCAATGGATGTGTAGTATATTCCTGGCAGCCAAATCAGCAAGCAGTTGCAGTAGCTTTATTTTTAAGACATTCTTCACAACTGGATCACAGTTGTCCAAAACGAGAAAACATCTTTAGTAGTTAGCCTATATAAAACTGAATGTTAAAAGCAAGAAATTGAGTAAATATCCAGGTCTTGTTGAAGACAACCAACTGTTACAACCTTTAGGGCATTTAAACTCTCCTTAGTTGTTTGTTTTCTTGAAATTAGCTTATGATGATGAAAGTTGATGGAAATGAAGAAAAAATGCTTGAAATTTGTGGGATGAAAGGAATGTGAATTCAAATTGTAAATCAAAAGAGAAGAAATCGAAGATTAGACTGTTCATGCATTAGGAGCTAGATACAAGTAGTCAACACTTTCTAATAGGAAGTGGTCTTTTTTCTGTCTTTGAGAAAGCGGTTATGTGACCCATCTGAAGCGATCTTCCCTGGATCCTGCATTATTGGGCAAATACCACCGATCTCTAGCTTTTCCTTCATAGATAATGGTTAACAAGTTATTGCTAATTAAGGTCTACCTCATGGTGATAATGGTGTTGAAATGTAATGGCTTCTCTGCCCTTATTTCATCTGTCAATAGCTGTCCAGGGCCTTGTTCCAGGTGATTCTCTTCCTCCTTGGACAGGGCAATGCTAGTTTGGTCACATTCATTCTACCGTGTTTCTCCAACAATACGCCCCCCCCTCCAATAGGAAGACCCAGCATGTTTTCTAGGCATAAAATGAAATTAAGCCCCTCCCTCCAAATTTAGGCCTAGTTTAAAACATGCGAAATTGGAGGGGGAAGGTCGGGGGAAACTTGCCATTAGGAGTGCCCTGCGAGCAGCTACGCCTCACCATCAGCTGCTCCTAAAAGCCAATCATGGTGGAGCATGGAGGGCTCCCTTACCCCTCCCTTACCTGAGTCAGCAGGTGGGCGTCATCAGAGTGGATGTCCGGCAGCGTTTCAGTTGCTTCTCAGGCCTCCGTAGCTTCCACGGTTCCCACTGGTGCTGGTGCCTCTCTCGCCAGCGCCGTCTCCAACAACAGCATCTGAGTTGCTCCCACTTTTTCCCCGTCCCCATAACAACAGGAAAAAAATCATTTTGAGGTACCTGGGAGTGCCACGCGCTGTGTTTTGGTTTAATCCCGAGTGGTTGGGTGGGCATGAGAAAAGCCGAGGGAGTGTCTCTGCTGCTGCTACCCTTGGTGCTCCAGCCTCGGGCTCTGCAAGTTTGCAAAAGTCCCGGTGCGCAGCCCGTTCCTGCATTCCAAGCGCCCAGGCTGAGCTGTAGCTGTCCCTCTCTTGCCAGCACCATCTCTAACAACAGCAGCAGCAGCAGCGGGAACTGTGGAAGCGTTTCAGCCACTTCTCGGGTGGGGGAGCCATCTCCGTAACTTCCATTGGAACCTCTCTAGATAAGGAAAAGAGAGGAGACTCCCCAAATGTGCTCTGGATGGCTATGCCTTGGGACAGCAGTTTCTGTGGATTTGAGCACCAGGAGACAATGGTATTAATTATCTTGCTTTCAGTAACAGCAGCGCTCTTTAAAGGACACTAAATTTGTTTTTTAATGACTTTTGGAAATTGTTTATTAACTACTTCTAAGTTATTAGAGACCGTTGGAATATAAGTTTGAAAAATGGTTTCCTTCAGTCCTGAATGAAAGAAAATTTTAACCATCAGCTTAAGAATTTAAATAATCTGAAATAAACAGTAAGAAGTTCAATAAAAATTTGATTTTAAAAAGCTATAAAGAGACTAAGTGACGAGATAAATTTGTAATATTGAATGTTTTATAATAGGATTTTGAAAAAGTCTGTGGATAAATTGCTACATCAGCAGCACTAAATGCTCAAATACATAATATATACAAGTATTTTCTGTTGTGGAGCGGCGGTTACAGAAGGAGACAAAGCCAGGGCTAGGCTAACAATACTTTATTCAGTGAATAAAGGGTCGCCAGCTTCAGAGGCAATCTGACAGCCAGCTGGCGGCGACAGCTGATGCCGTTTGACAGCTCCCTTTTATAGCGGCTGTCAAACGGCATCAGCCAATGGGAGCGATCGGCGCTCCCGCTCGGATGGCGGACCAGAAGGGAACTTCAGGCAAGTTCTTAATTCACAACATTTTCCTTGTACTAAAGTGGTACAAAAATGTTATTTTGCCAATAAAGTGATAGAATTGCCTTGACAAAATTTGCTATTTACTATTCCTGGGTCTTTGTCATGTTATTTATAAAAAAGTTAAACAGCAAAGACTTTTGTCTTCAAAATAAAAATGCTTGTTTTTGATTGTCTTTTTAACTTTCTGATTATCTATGTGTCTGTGGGTAAATTCCCTCACAAATGCCAATATACTGTGCCACTTAATGAGTATGCTGTCAGTTTTGAAATTCAGCTGCCACATTTTATTAGAAGGGGGTTGAAGGAGTTGAAAAGTTCAAGGTTATTCTGTATGTCGTATTAAGAAATTCCAGTTGCAATTAATTGGTTCTCGTGATTTATGAAGTGTAGAAGTGGGAGGAGAGAAGGGAGGAGAGGAGGTGGATTCTGTGTAACACGTGAAAATAATTTCACTTTGGGAAATACCAGATCTGTTTCTAAATAAATCAAATCAATTGGAGAGAAAATGTCTCGGAGTGATTGATATCATGGATACTTTCTGGATGCCTTACATTTATTTCCCAAAGTCCATTTTTATTTTTTGAAGGGGCTTGGAGTTCTTTTCCCAGAGATGGAGAAAGATCAACAATCAGCCGAAATTGGAGATGTGAAAGGGGAAGCGTGTGGGGGCCCTTCCTCTGGAGCATTAACTGGGCCCTCCCTCCAGAGCATTAACTGGAGGAGATGATGGATGCTTTCAGAATGACCGTAGAGGAAAGAGATTTTGGAGCTATACCAAAGCGTTTCAGCTCAAGAAGTTATTATAACCCAGATGTAACCCACCTGTTTGAAGAGAAATTTTCTCAAGCCCCAGGCATATTGCTATCCTGTCAGATTGGAGTGAGGAGACTATACAGATGCCAGTTGGAGGAAGCCAGAAAGATGCATCAACTGACAGAGGTATGTTGCAGCCTCTGAAGTAATCCCCTCATTTTCCAGAAGGAATTTTGCCCCCTGCAAAGAGTATCCCTCCAGGGTGGGGATTTTATCCAGGCCAGGGGTGGATTCAATACCAATGTCAGCCAGCACCAACACAGCCCTGGTCTGAAGAGGGGTTGCCCAGACAGCAGACAGCAGCCACTTCCCCTCCACCCGACCAGGGAACCAGGCCACACCCATCTTCCTCCTGGCAACCACAAATGCAGCCCCCACTGGCAGCAAAGCCACAGGGACCCTTATTCCAGAGAGGCACCACCCAGCCAGGATTCAGGGGGCCTACCCAGCGTACGTACGCCACCTGGCCTGTTCCTTTCATTCCAGTACAACCTGCAGGGGCCTGGCATGTGCCACCTCCGCAACCATGACCCACACTGGACCATAGGCCATATTCGATGGCCGCCATGAGCATTTCAATGACTTCCTCACTCGAATCTGATCCCATATATAACAATTTGGAGATCAATACGCCACAGAGTGCAATTTGGTTACGTCCATAACAAATGGGATGAATGAAGGGGATGATTCAGACTGGGTGGCCCAACTACACAATGAACAAGCCCCTGAATTACACAATGTAAATGGATTTATTCAATTATTAAGACTCAGATTTGAAAATCCAGGCAGGGTAGCAGAGAATGAAGAGAAGGTAATGGAAATGAGGCAAGGCAAGTGACCCTTGTCAGAATTTATTTGGGACTTTAGAAGCTACCTCATGGATTGGCCTGAAAGAATGACTTTACACTATTTTAAAAATGCCATTGATCCAGAAGTAAAGAAGGCCTGTGAAATTAGGGGAATCCCAGAGACCTTACAATCATGGTATGCAGCCTCCCTCAGCTTAGATCACAGCATCAACCCACACAGGAAACCCCTTCCAGCAGCCTCACCTAAGAGAATTGTGGCTAGGAGACTGCCGACCCAACCAGCTGAAACTGCTCATACCCGACCCACCAGGGTGCTGAAATGTTACTGATGTGGCCAAGCTCCTGTACCACAAGCTCTGCAGTCGAAGTCTAATACAGCTGTTAGAGGTCAGAAGAATCAAGGAAGACCTCCGGCCAGGGGCAGGTTTGCCAAAAACAGTTGGGAAAGCCCCCTCTGCACAGATGGGAGCAACGGACCACCAGACTGACACCATGTCCCCGAGAACCCGACCTGCGAAGACAGCCCAATGGTGAGTGATCCCATCAAACCTTTTACAGTCAAGGTCAAATTAGTGATAAAAAAATGGGGGAGGCCAGGGAGTTAGAAGCTGTCATTGATACAGGGCATTGGACTCCCCATCATTGAACAATTGGGCATAAAGACTAATCCACTACAACGACCAATCAGATTTGAGCAAGTGGATGGAACCCTAATGGGGGGGGCAGCCACTCAAATTACAGAATTGATCAAGATGGAATTAGGGTCCCATCGCAAACTCATACCCTTCATAGTGGCTCCCAAGATGTCAGAATCAATCATACTGCGACTTGCTTGGCTAGACAAATGGGCCCCGATGATCAAATTGGAGGATGGATTCATAAAAATCCTCATTGGACCAGGCCCATTCCACCCTCTTCCACCCACTACAAAGCCACCAGTCAACTTGAACCCAGAGCCTGAGCCAGCATCCATGACATCCCACCTTCTCCCAGATAACCCCCAGGTACCCGACCAATACAAAGACTTGGCTGAAGCATTCAGTGAAGAAGAGTGTAATGTTTTACCTCCCAACCAAGCCACTGATTGCACCATAGAATTAGAGTCCAGGGCGAAATTACCAAAACCAAAGATGTATTCCATGATGCCTGCTGAAATGACTGAATTAAGGAAATATATCGACAGCAATTTGGAACAAGGTTTTATTGAGCCTGCCAAATCAAGATTAGCTGCCCCATGTTGTTCAAGGAGAAGAAAGATGGCGGGTTGCGATTGTGTGTTGACTTTAGAGGCGTGAACACCGTATGTGTCAAAAACATGTATCCTCTTCCCCTTATGAAGGACTTATTGAACCACCTGTTGAAGGGCAAGATATTCACAAAGCTAGATCTCAGTGAAGCTTACTACCGGGTCCACATCAAAGGGGAAAAATGTACTGTCGGGTGATCTGTCCAGAAAACCTCAGTTTGACAGCCACCGAGACGAAATAGTACAAGCCTTAATTTCAGAAGCTCAATCGGCAGGCCAAGTGACCACACGAGCCCAAGCCAACCACAACCCCAAATGCCTGGAAGATAAGCTGACTGCAGAATTGAAAACGACCCTATTGACCGATCCTTGGCTCCTGGACCATCAAAGTGAGTTGACAATGAATGATGGACTAGCTTGGAAAGGGACTAAGCTTTATGTACCCACAACCCTAAGACTACTGGTACTAAAGCATAGCCACAACTCCTGGCTGGGAGGCCACTTCGGATTCCTAAAAACCCTACATTTACTGAGAAGACAGTTCTGGTGGCCAAAAATGAAACCTGATGTCGAGGACTATGTAAAAAGTTGCTCAATTTGTGCCACAATGAAACACAGAACTGGAAAAACCCCTGGCCTCCTGCAACAAGTGCTGAACCAACCCAACCTTGGGAAGAAATCGCAATGGACTTTATTGTTGAATTACCTAAGAGTGAAGGGAATATGATCATTTGGACTATAATTGACTTATTCTCTAAACAGGCCCATTTTATAGCCTGCAAAGGACTTCCATCTGTGAAAAAACTTGCAAAGCTGTTTGTGAAACATGTCTATAGACTACATGGAGTACCTCGTAGAATAATATCAGACAGAGGGGTACAATTTACCGCCAAATTTTGGAGGGAATTTCTGAAATCCATTGGTTCCTCTCAAGGGTTATCCTATCCTATTTCCATCCTATCTCAAATATATGACTCTGGATGGCTTACAATATTAAAGTAAGAAAGACATAAACAAGATTCTGCTGTAATTTTCTCCAAATTATTAATGTCCACACCTTTATGAAGAACAGGATAAAGGGTACAAATTAAGCTTGAGATCGACATAACAATAGTCATTGCTATTTAAGTCAAAATTCCAGATTAGATTAATTATATGTTTTTTCTGTTGATGTCCTGCCCTCTGATATAATATCTCCCCTAAGACAAGACCTATTTCTGCTGCCAGACATCGAGATAACAGGCCCGTGAAGTCTCCATCATGTTTTTATGGATATGCTTATTTTTAATCTTGGTTGCCATGTCTTATTTTATGGGTTATTTTTTTTATGAATTATACAATTGGATATTGTAAGCTGACCAGACGCTTGTGGAATGGCAACCCAAAGGTGCATTTTCCACAAGGCAACTGGACTTTGTTTTTTTCCTTGACTGAGAATCTCTACAAACTTCTGGAATGAGCAGTCCTAATAAGTTAAATTCATTAATTATCCTAATATATCCAAAGTACATTCTAATAAAAGTACCTTTTTGTATTAATTTCAAAAGTCTTGGAGAATTAATGAAGTGTCAGCCAAATAAAACAAAAGTGATTCTTATCTTTGTCTTCTGAAGGTTGGGAAACAATGGACTAGTAAATTTGATCATGATATCAGACTCTGGAGTAGATCATAAAGAGCTAATTTGTAAGCACCCTGAGAACAAAGTAAAGTGGATTTGTCAAGAACAGTTTTTCATGAGTATTGTTAGGAATGTAAGTCACCTAACAGTTGGGTTGGAAAATATATAAAGCAGAATAGACATTTTAATACTGTCTCTTTAAGGGAATGCTAAAATTGTAATTGGGTGTGGTTCCTCAAACAGCCATAAGATGGAGCCAGAAACCTGGGTTGTTCTGTTCTCCTGTTGTTAAGAGTGTTTTGCCGTTCATACATTTTTCCCTATTGACTGTTACTAATCATCGTTATTCTTGGATTTAATGTGAGTCTATTACTGAACTGTTTTTTGATACTGGACTTTGTTATTGGATTTTCTCTGGACTGAAAACTGACTTCTTTAACCATGAATGACTTGGACTGTTTGTTGAACTTTGCTTAACCGTTTTTACTGGAAGTAAAAACCTACATTTTACTATACAGTGTGGCTGTGTGCTGTGTGTGTGTTATTCTTCACTACTCTCACTACGTCTCCCTGTGTGCGCTCATTCTCCTAATGGGGAATTACCTCAACAAGTATGGCAAAATATCTCATTTTAAAATCATGTAATTTCTTTTGTGGAAATGTTGTAATATATCTCAATTTTACCAAAAATGTTTAACAAAGTATAGTATCCCATGAATTTCTGATTAGAAAAAAATCAGAAATGAAATTCAAAATGACCTTTATAGCTTCTAGCTTAAATGCAACTTTTGGAAGAAATCCATTGTTTTAAAAATATTAAAGTATTCTTCAGTAACTATTGATTCAGAAAAGGAAGGAAGGAAAGAAGGAAGGAAGGAGGGAAGGAAGGAAGGAAGGAAGGAAGGAAGGAAGGAAGGAAGGAAGGAAGGAAGGAAGGAAGGAAGGATACTGATTTATTGAATCAGATGCAACATATGCCTAAGGATGCCTAAGCATCCTTAAAAGTACAAATAATATTAATTTGCTTCAATTTAAATTCAGAGACCAATAATTTATCTGATCTTTCCCTTTTCCTAATATCTTTGTTTTATGTGATTCAATGAATATTCTGTATAAAGCATAAAGGAAATTCATTTACAAGTTATCAGACATCAGAGATTTAAAATCTATCCTCCCCTTAATTATTTTCTAGACATTCTTGTTATAATTTTAACACTTTTGTTCTGTTTTTCTCATGAAACATGTTATAATACAACCATGAATATAGTTCAAACACTTATTAAGTTTATAGGTTTATATTTTTTAAAAAAATCTTCAAAATGTTGCTTTATAGACTTCTGATAAAAACTAGGTTAATTAATAATGTATTTACATAGCCATTTGAAAAAAAATAGAATTACTTTCACCTATAATATTTAAAAATTACCAATATTACATTTTCATTTTTTAATGTTATAATTTAATTTATGTCTACCATCTTTATTATTGCCCCCAACAATCTGGGTCTTCATTTTAATGACATCAGAAGAGTGAAAGGCTGAGTCAACCTTCAGCCAGTCAGTCAGACTGAACTCCTGGATGTCAACAGAATTAGCTTGCAATACTGTATTCTAACCATTGAGCTACCATGGCTCGCTAAATATATATGGAATATTTCATTCTTGCTCAGGTCAACTTAGATTTTTGCTCCTCCTTAAATCTTAATTAATTACCTCAGAATAATAATTCAAATGAAGAAATATAGTTTTCTGTTTGAAATAATAAATTCAGCATGTTGCCATTAGCAACAGTTCAGTAGTAGAACCAATTACACAGGAAAATGTTGAGGTCTCCTTTATGGGTTGTTTTGAATCAGGTGTTCAGGTGGACATAGACAGCGGTGAAACTGAGGATGGCTAATTTGGATTCATGCATCATGCATCGACTATTTGACTTCCAACTCTACCATTTTAATATGAAGGAGAATCCTATGTAATTTTACTTAGTTTTCCTCTGAGTTCAAGGAACTTTAATATGGCTGGAATTGCAGCTTCATTATAACATAATATGATCCATACTACAACCTGCTTTAGTTCTTCATCTGCCAATCTTGTTAACTACTTATAATTCATTCTGACACAATCAGTTTCAAATAAATACGGAACTAGGAACATTGTACCTATTTCTTAAAAATCATCCTATAAACCTTGTAAGCTATTTATGCCAGCTTGAAGAAATGGTAATATATTTTATAATGAACAAGTTATATTGTACCAATCAATGCTGAGAGATTTAAAATGCTGAACAACATACCAGCATATCTTAGTTACGCTGAAGTGATTCATAAAATACTAGTTTGTCATCCTTGACTTTGCAAGTTAAAGTTATCTTTCAATTCTTAAAAGCTTTATATGTGAGAAATGAATAAAATGGTACACTGATCTTACTCTTAGGCACTGACAGGAAGACAGTTTTGAAAGGAAAGAATGCCAAAACATTGTATTAAAAAAAATCTAGGATCTTTACAGCTTTGTGAAAGACTCTTTTGCTTGTCTAATTTTTACTAATCAGGGGCTCTTTTTCATTTTGTATTATAAACCTAAGGCTTTTAATATTTAAATCAAAGGCCCCATATATTTTGTTTTACACACACACACACTGTAATGATATAACTAGTTTGAATATTGACATCTGTTTTAGCATATAATACATAGCATTTTAAAACTCATAGAACATAAACAGTGCAGTTCTGGCTTTGTGTTCAGACCTTGAGTTGTAATATTATTGTACTGTATCATTTTGTTTGATTTGTGTCATTTTTAGATCATTTTATTCTAGTTGTAAATAAAAATAAAGTTAAATTGTATATTTGGAAGCAAGCAGTGACCCCAGCCTGGAACATGGCTGTAGAAGGAAAAATAATTATATAAATTATACATATATGCAGTATGCAGTATGCAATATGATATATATATATATATATATATATATCATATTGTTCCAAGCATAATACAGCTATTCAATCATCATTTGCTTGTCTTTCTAAGTTTCTAAACAAATAACTATTTTTTATTAAAAATGGTGTAGATATAATTATTAGGAACTAGGATACAGAAATCAAGGCGATTCTAGAAAGAGATGACAGGATTCCCTCAACTGCTCTTATTGGCGTACTAAACAGTAAACAGAAGGGCTGGCCAATTGTCTTGTATCAATCACTTCAATATGTCATTTCCAGTTATCTCATTTCATATTCATTCCCTCCCAAAGGCCTTGAAGATTGCTGTAAGCCCATTCCTGTCAAATGAGAGACCCATAATACCCTACTTTTTGGATGTCGACAGGCTCTATCTTGATGGGCTTTTCATGAGGTAATGTTTGTAGTAATTTAAAAAAACCTAACAATTACATTTCTTTTGCTTTTGATACATATTTACCGTTGGACAAGAGTAAAGGGTGGCAAAGACAGCAATACTTCACAGTATGCAATCATTAAGAATGAATTGTTTGCCACTTTCTTATGTCCATTATATAATCTCTGCATCTATCAATCAGGCTTTTGTGTATTTTTCTGTATGACAGTTTGGAACTAGACAGAAAATAGATGTTTCTTTCAAGCGGAAGTGGGATTTATTCCTGATTATGTACAGTATGTGTAAAATTGCAGCCTAGTCAGTCTGAATATCTCCCTGCTTATCTACTTGTCTATCTATATGAACACGTATGTAATTTGCAGTAGTGCCTAATCAGTAATAGCAAATGTGCTTGAAAAAAATCTGTGTGCCTATAATTTTGCTGGTGAATAGGCTGAAATGTTACAATGCTTACCAGGTAGTAGTCAGGCATTAAGGTTATCTTTAACCCATCAAATGAATGTGTTTCCATTAGCTTGCATCAAGCTCTTTAGTTCTTCCTGAAATACAAGGATAGCCTTTGGTGTAAAAGTTTCCCTTTTTCTTTTAATGTCCCCCAGGTAACAATTTCATGTAAAAATTGCTGGGCGGTAGAGGTCACCACTCTAATCCTCCCAGATCAATACAGAGCCCCCTCTACCCTTTTTTTAAAAAAAAAAACATCTTCAGTGACCAAAATGGATCGAGTCAGGCTGCAGCCATTTCTCTGTGCATCAGGCTGTGCAACTGATTTCAAGATAACAGACAAGGAAGAAAGGTTTGCCAGGCCTGACTGCCCTCTGTCACTGTGGGAAACTTGAAACACTGTAATTCAGCATTTGTTTGTTTGTTTTTTAATGCTTTACTTGTCATGCAGCATGAGAGTACTGTGGGAATCCACACACTGTATCTTGAAGATGTTTAAATAAGGCCTTAGTTCTGAAGATGGAATAAAGTCTGGTAGACACAAAGTAGAAGTTATAAACTTAAATGAATGGTGAATGTTAGTATCAAGATTGGTGTCAGATACATTGATAGTGAGCAGAAGATTTAAAGTTATTCACCAACAAATAATTTTATACAAAATTGCACTTCATCCTGTCTGTTAGATTAATTTCATTTCATTTTGAATTAAAATTGATAAAGTCCTCCGGCATTATCTTTCTCTATTCTTGGGTGCTGTTTTGTTGAACTGGTTCTGCTGCTCTCACCTGAAATCTCTCTGCACACCCCCAACAAATACCAACTACTTTTCCTGACAAACTGTCACCCAGGTATGGAAGCCTGATCCTGTGTAGTTGAGCGTACACATGATCAGCTAATAATGCTGTGTTAAAGTTCCAGAGGGGAAGGAAGGACTCATAGAGATTGTTAAAAAGACAGCCTTTCCACCATTTGAGACCAGCTAATGAATGTCCATCTTTGAGTTGCAAAAATCTATACATCTTTAAAGGAAATGGTTTTATGTGGTTTGTCTGTATATTTGCTTTCTTGCTTTTCAACCATAGGTTAGCCATATTGTCATGTTGCAAATTTTAATACACATGCATATTCTATGTTCAAGAACAAATATTATACAGAGCCAAAATATTCCTAAAAATGCACATAAATGGGTTATGCAGTCCAGATTCTTACACTCTCTAGATATGCTGCTACTTTTAATAACAGAAAGTTTGATAAAGCAAAGCTTTTGATTCATATTTAAGCATTTAAGGAGCATATAGTCAAGATACAAGGAATTGTATTTCTATTTGAATAATTAAGTATCATCTTTTATTATGTGTCCTTTCCTTGCCCTTTTGGTGATGTGAGTGCTCATTTTTGGAAATCCACAACTAACCAATTTAATTATACTGATGGCTTACTGTGTGTTCACAACTACTAAATGGTAAGATTTAAGAGATATCCATGGTACAACATGTAAATTAACCTTAACCTCTATTACCATTAATCTGTCAAGCAGGTTAACTGAAGAACGTACAGGACAAAATATTTAGCAATAATACAAAGGGTAAACTGATAACTGAACTATGGGAAACATGAGCTGGATCTGCTCCTTAAAGAAATTTAGCAAATTATTCTCCAAAGCAGCAAGCAAATAGCATGAAAAAAAAAATTAACAGAGATTAATTGGAGGGGCTATTTTTCAGTCAATAAAATGACAAAAAAACTAAAATGTTTAAAAATATATCTAGCAAATGTTGGAAATATAACCAAAAAATGGCCACATTTTATCATATGTGGTAGACTTGTGTTAAAGCAAAAAAAAAAAAAAAAATGTGCAAAGATACACAAGTGGTTAGAAAAGATGATAGGGAAACATACAGATTTTAAACCTGAACTGTTTTATTAAGTATAATATCAGAAAAATTAGATAAGAAAATTATGTATTACATGTCATAACAGCAGTGAGGATTAAATTCGCACAATATTGGAAAAATGAAGATGAAGAGATAATTAAGAAACTAGACTGTGCAGAAATGGATAGATTGACATTGAAAATTAAACAGAAAGAAGACACACAATACTATCAAACATGGAAGCTGGTTCAGTGGTTGGAAAAAAAGGGGTGGAGATTAAGAATGTAATTAGTATTGTTAAGCAAATTAAATACCCAGACAAAAACAGAATGTTTATTAAGCACTAAGAAATGTAATTAATAAAAAATCAATTTAAAAAATGACAAAAGAACTCATGTTCTTTGAGATACTCAGAACAGAAATCTCATCTGTGATTTGGAATAGCCCATTCCTATAATATAATGCTTTCTCACCATTCTCGCTGAAGGGTAGAAAATAGACTGTAAGATTATATCCAATATACCAGCTTTCTTTAAACAAAATAAGGATTCAGAATTTCGCTTAAATGTAGGACTACTATTTTGAGTAAAATATCACATTTCCCAAGTGTAGGCATTCATAGTATAAGTTCTAAACCCCCTAATTTTGTCATAGCTCCCAATTAGGAAGCCACCTTTTAATGCCACTGATTCATTTTTATAAACATCAATTAATAACACACTCACTGAAAGCGAGAATGAGGGAAAGACTGTAAAAGCGCTATGCAGATTAACAGGCCAATCCAATTAACCACTACGCTAATAAAATGATAATCAGTTCTGGGTGCGGAAGGATAATCATTTCAGTACACTGATAATTACAACTTTTTATAGCTGATCAGTATTACATCAGGTAGGGAAAACTAGTGGACACATTACATCCTATTATTTCAGTACATTTCTCACTGGGTACATTTTGGTTCATTTCCCAATGAGAATCAGCAATTATTTGACTTCTCTGTGGATTTCAGGAGAGAGCCACTTGGAACTAATTCAATGTTAAGGGTGTATCAGATCTGCTATCCCATCACTTCAGCCCTACTTCTGCCATAAAAGTGAGAAAGGAGGAGTAAGGGGATATAGGGAAGGGGGATGACAGGAGTAGAACCTGGCAGAGTCAAAGACACAACATGAGAATTGAGTGCAAATTCCCACCAAATTTTAAGACTATTACCAAAATACCTAGTTTGAATACCATTGGACATCCACAAAAGGACCAAGGAGGGAGGGCCCAGTAGAAGGGGAAAGTATTGCATTTACACGGGAATTTTCAGATCTGGCTTTGCTTATGCTGTAATCACTTGGCTTTAATAAAAGTATATATTTCGCTATAAATGGAATCGAGGTTCTTTCTTCCCTAAATGCCCAAGCTGGGACAGGCCTGGCAGGAAGTTAAATCATCTGGAGTAGGAAAGCATCTTTAGGATTATGCCCAGGACTAGACTATGTATTTGATTTATAAGAGTATCTCTTCTTTTTTGCCATGACCCTATATCTATATTCCTTGATTTTTCAAGAATGACTTTTTCTATGTTATTACTATTCCACTCCTTGGATGTTCTTACTGTTCTGGGCATTTAGTTGGACCTACAGCTGTGCTATACAAGATTTAGCATGTTTCTTTGAAAGGCCAAGAAAAGATTAGCTTTCCTTTATGCCTACTTATATTCTTCTCTGGTTTTGTGAGGATTTGTCCTGTAGCAAGATATTTACTATCTGCTCAAGTAATATCTGAATCTATTCCTAAGACTAGGCTGGAATGCTGCTCATTCCAAATAAGGAAAAGAAAGGAAGCAATCATTACAGCCTATAAATATGAAGTGGATTGAATAGTTGCACAGCAACTATCTGGGTTCAAGAATGAATAATTCCTGGACTGTAATAGTTGGGTTTTATGGATCTGTATGCTCTATCCATGTTTTTTTTCATCCTACTCTTAGCATTTATAAGGCCAACACTTTTTTCCAAGTATTACATGTGATCATTTTTATTTCTATACTATTTTATAGCTAGCTCGATAACCATGCTTCGCTCCGAAACTATGGGGTCAGGCTTAGTTTTGGGGGAGGAAAATAAGGGAAAAAATTCTGCTTCTGCCTACCAGCATCTATTAGTATTCATCTGGCTAGCGTCCTTTCAGTGTCCGAGAGAGTTGAGGGCTGTTTGGAAACTGAAACAGTATTTGCTTTGTAAGCAAGAAGGAGACAGCAAGGAGCCTGGGCTTGGTTCTGTGAAACTAAAATTGAAACTGAAACTCCTCTGCTTGTGTTTTGCATTTGGAACATATTTCTTTTCAGGTGGGGAGGGAAAGTAGAACTCCTTAGCATCAGAGTGTATTAATAATAATATATGAAATATTAATACTCTGATGGTCATTTTGAAAAATCCTTTTTTAGTGAGCAGCTAGAAGCCAAGAGGAACATACGTACCAAATTTCAAGTTTGTAGGCTTTACAGTTCTGGAGATTTTGTGATGATGTGTGAGTGGTATTTCACTTTTATATATAAAAATAAAATAAAAATAATATATAAAATAATATATAAAAATAAAAATAGAAGTATACTTCTGAAGCAACCTTAGGTATAAACTGCCAAAATAGCATCATATTATGTATTATATATAAACACTGTATGCAATCACCCCTACAGATTAGACTATTGCTATTTTGGCAGGTTTTCCTCAACTTAAATTCTACTTCAACCCTTCCTTGCTTTTATTGCCAGGTAGAATAAAAATAGTCAACACTCTTTCCCACTGCAAACATCATCATGTGATCACATGCAATATCTTTCTGACCTTGAAATTTCACAGAGGTTTACATGAGAATGGTGAAATTTCAGGAGTTATCAACATTCTTGTCAGAAATCTCATGACATTTGATGATCTACTGAGATGTTGCCATTTATTTTATTTTATTTCTAACTTAATTTTGGGGATGTCAGAGTATCATTTAGAATCATTATAGTTACTTAGTGCAAGCCTACATGTACTAGTCCCTGAGATAAACCATTTATATTTTGTATATTCTGATTATATCCATTGAATCATTTTCTATTTTACTCAAATAGCTTTAAAAAAAGTACTCTAATTCAGAAATTGTGATCTCCAGGTGTATTGGAATTCATGAATCTTAGAAAATATATTTACTACTTGATAATTATTAAATTGTCACCCAGATATTTGTACAGCATCAATCTTTCAATTATTTTCAATAATCTTTCAATTATTATTAAAAATAAATAAATATGTAAGCCAATTCAACTAGACACACTCATACAACCCAATACGCTTTGAGTCATATATTTAGAAATCCCTAAAACAATCGTTTTAATGTAAGACGTACCTTTAAAAAATCTTGGAGATAAGAAGACAAAAAAAATCCTTTCCTTACTAGTTTTTCTGATGGTATTGGTAAATTTAATTCAGGATAAATCCTAGGTAGTGAATTTATGTATAATTATTCAGTAAGGCAACTGGTGCACAGATTTTTCACAGAAGAATAGAACTATGAATCAAGAAAGTCATCAGCATTGATCAGCACTGACCATTTAAATCAAATTGTTCAGCAATTGGTTATACTGAGTCACTCAAATGAAAAACTGGATCAGTCAGGTGAAAAGTTATTATATATAGCCTCATTTGTTTATTTGAGGTTATGCATACAAAAATTAGCAATCCCTAGCTGCAAAACTCAGGCTCATTTCACAGCATAGCCTGGGAGAAGGTGCACTTAACCCATGAAGTGATGGATTTGTTATGTTACTCAAGCAGGTATGCCAGTATCTAAGTGGTACAGTTAATATTAGATTGTTTTTCCCGTGGCTAATACGTTTTATGGTAATCTCAAATCCCTTATTTGAAAAGTTGTTTTAATTGTAGTTAGTTATTTTAGAGATTTGACATAGTTAGTTCTACAGTCCATCTATTATTTGATTATTTTCATGGTTATATTTAAACTGAAATCCTTTTCTGGCAGAATCTTGATGGTGCAATCTTGACAGGAGGTCTTAAATGTGATACATTTCACCTATAACCATGATAGTGAACCTATGGCATGTGTGCCGGAAGTGGCATGCAGAGCCATTTCTGCTGGCATGCAAGCTGTCACCCAGAACAGATCCACTATGCATGCGTGTGCCTCTCACCAGCCAGCTGATTGTCGGGTATCTGAAGCAATGTGCAGGGGAAGACGTGAGTGTGGGGGTTCGTGTGCGCATATGCAGAGGTGCAGGGCTTGGGGGGTGCACGCGCATGCGCAGGAGTATAGGGTGGTCATGTGCACATTGTATTATAGATGCAGGCACACGACGACGAAAAGGTTAGCCATCACTGACCTATAACAATGTTTCCGACTACCTTAACAGGTTGGTGGAGCTGCAACAGAAAGTATATAAAGCTTCTGTTCTGAGTATAATTGTAAAGATGCATGACACAATGTGGTTTTATTTGTATTAAATGTAACACTATAGCTTCCTAGCCAGATAAATCTTAAAGAACAAGTAAGGAACTAAACTTCGTATCCCATGGTAGTGAACATTTTCCTACGCACCAGTTACTCAATCAGAATGGTAACTATAAGTGATTAATACAAAAAAAATATCTTGCATTACCCATTAAAAAAAAAAACTTCACTGAACTTTGGGCTTTGGAGAAAGCAGGAAACAAAGTGCAAACTACTATTATGGTTTTCCCCTCAAAAAAGCAGGGAGTAAGGGTGGGATTCCATCCTAAATGAAACCAAAATAAGGCAACTAATTTTATGATGGCAGGAATGGCTACAAAAATATCCTTTTCAATTTAGTTCAACCTTACTAATTAAAGATTTATCCTTCATAAAATTGCCTAATTGCTATTTGAAACCTATTAACTTGGCAGCCCTTACTAAGTAGAGATCAGTACTATATGATGGTTTCATATGTACTTAATTTCCTACCATTCAGGATCAGCAGAATTTGGAGTCTAGTGTCAAGAGTGGGAGAAAAAAGTAGTTGTGTCTTTTAAAATTTCAATCTGCTTAATTTTATTAATCTTTATCTGATTTCACATTCCTTTAAATTAAAAGTCTGAAAAAAATATAACTGTTCTGCATTGTTTTATCTAGTGACATTGAGTTTTCTTCTGGCTGCAAAATTAGCCAGAAGAAATATACAGTGTATATAGATAGATAGATAGATAGATAGATAGATAGATAGATAGATAGATAGATAGATAGATATAGATATATACACTTTTTTTCTCTTAAATATATGTATGTATTTATGTATGTATGTATGTATGTGTAAACACACACACACACACACACACACACAATATATATATATATATATATATATATATATATATATATATATATATATATATATATATATATATATATATAGCATTCAGCTTTGTTTGGGTATTTTCCCACATCATAGTAGTGGTGCTTTTAAAGTTGTAGCAGCGTTTCAGCAGAATCTCATCTTTCTATACAAAAGCCTGATGATGGCAGATGAGATTCTGCTGAAACGTTACACTAAAGCACCACTACTGATGTGAATACCTGAACAAAGCTGAGATCCATACATGTAAGTACCGAAAACTTAAGAATCTATATATATATATATATATATATATATATATATATATATATATATATATATATATATATATATATTGGGTCTTTTTCTGTGTGAGATTGAGAGTATCTTGGCGGCGTTTCAACGAAGTCTCACTCGCCATCTTCAGGCTGGTGCTTTCGGCTTTGTGCTTGTGCGAGCAAAGGAGCTGCTGTCTTTCTATAAATACTGGTGGGAAGGTTGGCTGTGTTTTTATCTCTTGATTGGTTGATGGAGTTGATGTTTGCAGATTGGCTGGCTTTTTCCTAAGAACATGTGTGGCTGAGGTATTGGCTGTGTGTCTATCAGCCTCCTGTGTTGTAATGACCTGGGTCATGGGCTGTGTGATGACCTTCTGAGTTCTATTGTTGTGACATCCTGGGTCTTGTGCTGTAATCTCCTGGGTCGTTGGTTGTGTTGTAACATCCTGAGGTTTTGTGGTGTAACCTCCTGAGTTCCATGATATGATATCCTGAGCGGGTGGCTGTGATGTGATGTTCTGGGTTTTGGTTTGGCTCTGAGTTTGAGGCCTGGCTATGTGTTCATGGCGTGTGTCAGTTTGCTTGGTTGGGGGGTCAGGGTGTGTGGCAGCTGGTGATGCAGCCGTGGTCTGGTTTCTGGATGGTGGTTGCCTTTCGTCTATGGGGTGGGTTTGGGTTTGAGTCTGGTGAGGGAGATTGGTCATGTGTCGTTTTGGGTCCGGTGTTGGTTTTCATGGCTGGGACTCATTTGTTGATAAGGGCTAGTTTCCAGATGTCTGGTAGGTGGGAGGTATCATCCCGTTTATTCATGTTATGGGGGTGTTTCTCTATTTTTATGGCTTCCTTGATTATTCTCTTGTTAAAGTGTTCAGTATTGGAGATTAATTTGGTTCCCTCAAAATTAATTTCATGTCCTGTGGTTTTAAGGTGCTGGAAAAGGGAGTATTTTCTTCCTTTCTGAATGCGTTCTTGTATTCTGCGATGCGTGCACTTATTCTCCTGTTGGTCTGTCCAATGTATGTGGCTGGGCAATTGTTGCATGGTATTTCATAAACTACTTAGTTTTCTAGCTGGATCTTGTCCTTGGGGTTTCTTAGGATGTTAGCTACTTTTTGGTCAGTGCTGAAGGCTGTCCTGATATTGTGTTTGTGGAGAATTTTGCTGATTTTATCTGTGGTGCCTTTGATGTAGGGGAGGAAGGCAATACCGTTGTCCTGTTCTGTGTCTCAGTTTCTGGTGGATGTCTCCTTTAGGATTAGATTGGTGATTGTGTTTCTTTGGAATCCGTTGGAAATTAGTACGTTAGTGAAGGTGTGTAATTCTGTTCTCAGGTGGTCTTTGTCAGCTAGGCATTTGGTTCTGGAGATGAGGGTCTTGGCTATGGAGTTGATCTGTGCAGGGTGGTGATGGGATTGTGTATTTAAGTAGCGGTTGGTGTGTGTTTTCTTCCGGTGGATGGTGTGTCCTAGGGAGTCATTGGGTTTTTTGTAAATTAGGACCTCCAGGAAGGGAAGTTGGTTGTTGGCTTCTGTTCCCATGGTGAATTGTATTTTGGGGTGTAGGCTGTTGAGGTGTGTGAAGAAGTTGTCCAGTTTTTCTTTCCCGTGTGGCCAAATTACGAAAGTGTCTTCTACATATCTAAGCCAGAGTTTGGGTTTGGGTTTGGATTTGTCTAGAGCATTGGTTTCAAAGTGTTCCATGTATAGGTTAGCGATGATGGGTGAGAGGGGTGATCCCTTAGGTTTGTATCTTTCTGTTTGTATCTTTGTCCATTGTAGATGAAGTATGTGTTGGTTAGGCAGTGGTTGGTCAGATCTAGGATGTGCTTAGGGGGTTATATTTGTTTTGGATGGCTGTCAAGGCTTCTTTAATAGGTACTTGGGTGAAGAGGGATATGACATCGAAGCTCACAAGTAGGTCGCCGGGTTGTAGGTTTTGTTTCTTTATTGTTTCTATAAAGTGGAAAGAGTTTTGTACATGTGAGGTGATGGATTCTGTATAGGGCTGGAGTTGTTTGGCAAGAAATTTGGCAAGATTCTGTAGAGGTGAGCCTATGGAGCTGACTATGGGTCTGAGTGGTGTTCCTTCTTTGTGTATCTTGGGGAGGCTCACAGGCCCTGTAAAGCTGTGGTTTTAGTAAAGGGACTAGAAAGAAAAAAGAAAAACCTGGTCTGGCATTTCATGATATCCAGCATGAACTTTATCAGCTTGGGGTTTCGACATTCAGATTTGCTTATGCACTGGCAATTCATTTGCAGGTGCCCAGAGTTCATTTTTCCTTAGTTGCTGTTTGAAAAATGACATTATTCAGGATGTGGGCAAGTAAGAAGTTCCATTTCTCTATATATATTATTTTATTTTTATTACAAATGTATCTTATTCCATTTGATGACATGTCATCTAGATACAAATATCGTGTGCAATACAGTTAGTGTTTACAGTCATATTCATTACATAGTGTTGTTCTCTAATCTTATCTTATTGTACTTGTTGCACTTAATATCACTATCTCTATCTTCTTTCTTAGTTGTTTCTATTAAAAGTATATATTATCTTCAACATTCTAGCTTTCATATTTCTTCTCTAACCATTAATAAAATAATTCCTATATCTTATAATATTCAGTTTGCTCTCTTTCTTTAATTACAAGTGTTAATCTATTCATTTCTGCACATTCTAGTATTTTCCTAATCACATTTTCTTCAGGAATCTCTTTCCTTTTCCAATTTTGAGCTACAGTTATCAAATGAATAATCAAGTATACATTTTCTGTAAGTTTCAGGAAAGATTCCCAACAGGAATATTTCAGTTTTTTAATCAATATATCAATATATCTTTTCCAGCCATGAACATATTTTGTCCAATATTTTTTATCAGTGGTGGGATTCAATTTTTTTTTTTACTACTGGTTCTGTGGGCATGGCTTGGTGGGTGTGGCTGGGCAAGGATACTGTAAAATCTCCAGTCAGAGGTGGTATTTGCCGGTTTTCCAAACTACTCAAAATTTCCGCTACCAGTTCTCCAGAACTGGTCAGAACCTGCTGAATACCACCTCTTACCACATATGGTAGTATGTGCCAGGTATTGGCGACATTTCCAACATTTTGCTGATTTATCTTTAAACATCTTCACCAGCCTTGCTGGTGCAAAATGCTATCTATAAAACATTTTGTATAAGTTCTCTGTATGCGGTTGACATTGTTACTTTGTAAGTTCTATCCAATAGTTTCTGCCAGTCATCAAGTGCTATTGTATAACCAAAATTCTTTGCCCATGCTATCATTGTCTCCTTCACTCATTCCTCTTCTAGTTTAACGCCCAATAAATAACTATACAGTTTTTTTATCAGCCTTTCTTCTGTTAGTATCTTATCCAATTCTGTCAATTCTTTATATAAGCCATATGTTCTAACATCTTTTTCATATCTCAAATGCAGATATGAATATCAGATCATACCTATCCCTTGTTTACTGAATTCTTGTTTGGTTTTAAGCTCACCCCTTTCATTTAGAATGTCCTTACAATATTTCCCATATTAAAAGTGTTCAGATGGTTAAGTGCTTCCATTGTACAGTAGAAAACCAGACTGGTACTTTCAAATAATGCTGTTCTCTAGTTTTCTCCCATATTAACAGTAGAGCATTTCTTATATAGTGTCTCTGAAAATAACCATCAATCTGTTTCATTTGAATAGCATGTAATATGTTTTAATGCTGAATCAAGATAGCTAACTAAGTTCTTAACTTACTGTGATCTGCATATGCCAAGACACTCTGCAAAGTGTTATATGTTTAACTAGATAAAGTTTAAACCATTTATTTAAGCAGTTTGTATTGCCACTCAACTGTGGAGGTTGAATAGGTGGAATAAAATGTTTTTTTTAAAAAAAATAATAATACAGTTCATATGATCAACTTGTGATTTTTAAAAATATTAATTAATATGCCAATACAGCTGAAATAAGGGCTGATAAAATTAAATAAAAAATTTCATCCAGTTCTTATTTAAGGCCTCTGAAGATAGTCATTATTCTTGAAGATTCAATGTATAGTTGAACATATGGCTGCAAGATACAGAATTATTCTTAAAACTAATTTTAGAGTGGATTTTTTTTTTAAAAAAAATCTGCTTCTAGCTTCTATCAACAGTCCCTGTTCACAGCTAGTTCATTGTCAGGTGTAATATATAGTGAAAACTAGAAGGAGGAATAGCCTAATTAGATCCCTAAAGCTTGTATATAATACTTGCATGCTGTTAATCTAATAAAAGCTCTTACCTCAAGCTTTTGTCATAGATTTATGTCTAATAGGTAAAGTTGAAGTTTCCAGGATAATGAATTATTAAACACCTACAGCTCATAAATTGAGCTTTCATGCAAAACTACTTAAAATAAGAAGTCCAAGTATTTCAAATTAAACTGCACTTATTATATGATTGTATTGATTATAACTATAAAGTAAAAGTTGCATATATCATTGAGGAACTTATGAAAATGTCTCACTTTATTGATGTAGTTGCTAGTTGTCCATAACCTACCCAATAAAATACTTTTCCTGTAAAAATGATTGTCTGAAATAATCCATCATTGGTTTCATGAAAGTTAGCTCCAGAACACATACAGTGTAATCCTGCATAAGTTTCTTCAGTGGGACTCATTGCAGTGCAAGGGTTATTCTCAACTAATTTTATGGCAATTTAGTCATTGTCTGATCCTCTCTTTAACAAATATATATATGCACGTTGCCCAGAGAAATCAGCCCCTTTCCTTAATAATTAAGTTAAAATTTTTCAACAAAGCAAGTTGAACTTGTACTAGCAGTTTAAAGTATACAGCAGTAAAATAATTAAAATATGTAAACTTGCCTGTAATAAAATGATTTGAATAGGAAGAACTCTGCTAAAAGATAAATACTTTTTTTTAAAAAAATGTCTTGTCCGGAAAAGTTAGCCATAGAAGCATCTCCTGGGCAGGACAGTCTTGCTGCCTTGAAGCAAAGGAGAATAAACTTTCTCAAGACTTTCTATTCAAATGGGTATAATCCTGAGAATTCTTACAAGATCAATTTTATGGTGCAATATCCAATTTATTTATTTATTTGATTTATTTATTTATTTGATTTATATTGTCACCTAATGGCGACTCGAGGTGGCTTACACAATGTAAAGCCACATTTAAAACAAAAAATAAAAATAAAAACAATAAAAACTGACAAAAAGAATCAAATAAACTAGTAAAGTACAATAGAAGAAAATTTGGGAAAACAAAAAACAAAATAAAACAAAACAAAAAATCAAAAACCAACTAGCCACCTGATGGACTCCATCCCTCTCTGGGTTCCCCAGGCCCACTGGCAAAACCAGGTCTTCAGTGCCTTTTGGAAGAGTATTAGTGAGGGGGCCATTCTAATATCTGGGGGAATGATGTTCCAGAGAAACAGAGCCACCACGGAGAAGGCCCTTCTTCTGGGTCCCACCAGGTGTAGCTCCCTCAGGGGTGGGACCTGCAACATTCCCTGCCTCCTCACTCTAATGGTAATTTGGAGGTTATAGTGTAAAAAAAATGGGAATTTTGTTGGAAGAACAAAGAATACTCCTCCCTTCAAGCTGTTTACTAAGCTGCTGTACTGCCAAGGTTTTGCAGGAATTCCCATAAGATGGATTGCTAGCAAGATTGCAATAGGAATGAGGACAGGATCCCAAATAGTTTGAATTAATTAAATCTTATGGGGAAACTGCATGTCATATTAATTAATAACGTCTAATTTGCATCCCACAAACCAGTCCTTAGAGTTTAAGTCATATTGGTTCTGAAATTGACAACCTGTGTTCTTCTAGATCAGGGTGTGAAACTTACAGCTGATGGGCTGGAAGCATCATGGTCACCACTGGTTTACCTCATATGATGACAATGTGACAATGCAAGTTTGACACCTCTGTTCTAGGTGTTGTGAAACTATAATTAGTCATATCCTAATTGGCATAGCCGATTATGAAGCATGCCAAGTTCTGTCATTCAGCAGACCTCCCTGTTTCTTCAATCTTCTTTAATAAAGGTAATATGTAAACCTATTTGATATGATCTGATCCAAGTTAATAATTCTCAGTAGAAGAGCAACTCATAGCACTGAATACTGTAGTCTTAAAGTGCTCTTATACACATTTCATTTTGATGTAGCTGAATATAATATAATATTATATTTAGATTAATGATATCATTAATCTATTTTCTCCTTCCTTGCTGGTAAAGAAATAACCAAAGTTCTTTAGGTTCAACCAAAGAAAGAAAAATGCAGAGCTTTTGCTTGCCAACCCAAGAAGAAACTAATGTTCAAGTAGATCAGAATCAACTGGATAACTTTATTTGTGACCATTTGGATTTGACAGTTTTTCCTTATAGGTTGTCTCTGATACAATTTATAATAGAGACTGTCACTATTGTAAGAGAGGGTAAAAAGAAGACTCTTTCATGATCTTTACCCTATGCTCATCTCACGTTTTGTCATTTTCTGGAAAATGTATGTATGTATGTATGTATGTATGTATGTATGTATGTATGTATGTATGTTTTATTGGTCCAACTACTATGAGCAACCAGTTGTTTCTTTCACCATTTCATTTATGCTCTTTCCTTTTCACATCAGATGGATCTTTCCTCATTTCCAGGACTTTAGTTAACAAGATTTTACATTGCTTTTTCTAACCATTAAACACTGTTGTCCTTAATAGTTCTGGTTTTAAATCCAGAAATGTTTTGAATTAGCTTTAAAAAAATTTTTCACACTATGTAGTATTCAATAATCATTCTGATATAAGTGCCACAGTATTCAATACACTTAAAAAAATTTATCTCTAAGAAACTTAATTCCATTTTTTTAGACATTCATGTGCAGGCAATCTCTATGTTGAGTGTCCATGACACTAAAGTGAATGGGAGCAACTTCCTAACTAAAAGTGTGTTTCTCACTAACTTGATATATTGAAATAGGATCTCAGTAGTTGATAAATCTGAGTTTCAATTGTATTTGAACATAACCTCAATCACACAGGCTGTAGTCTTCAACACATAGACATCAATTTCTTACAACTGAATATAATTTTGTGACAACTTAAATCCCTCTACATTTATCTCCACCTCTATTGAACAACAGAATTTTCATGATAGTCTGATAGAGGTCAAGTATAAGGCAGTTGGCTACATATAAAGTGTTGATTTCAAAAGTATTCATGCAGCCTGTTTTGACAATTTCTTGACTCAAATCATTATCAAGTAAAAGTCCATTCAAAGCAAAATAATGGATGTTTTTCTCAGCATGACTAGCTTTTCTATTTAAATAATCAATGTATTCCTGCTGTGCCAAATGAAGCTAAGTATACACTTCTATATTTTACTACATCTTTAAAATGAAGGGAATCTGGAAGTGAGGCATAGCAGCCTAAACACATAACTGAAGCTGATTTCTATGATGCTCAAAATGAGTTCAAGAAAAACAAATTCAAATTTCCAAATACAGTAGACTCAAATGCTCATTGTCCTTCAGACAAATGTGTAAATGCTTTAATGGAAACAGCTTGATTTTTTTTTTTTTACCTCTAATATGTGTGTGCACAAACACTGAGTTATTTGCTGTATTTAATAGTTTATAATGAGCTTTGGGGAAATGTGTCTACTAACTATTGACTTGCTCCAATGAAGGTTGATTGCTGTTTAAGTTGGTTTAATGAACAGGAGTAAAACAATTGGAGATTTTGCCATTCCTGTTGGTTTGAAGAAGAAAGAATGATGATGCCTTAAATAATTCAAAGTTCAGCATGCAGATTATAAAGAGATATAACAATCATATTGTATTCTTCCAGGATATTTTGCAAAGAAAACTAAATTAAGATCATCAATACCAAAGTGAGTATGGTATTGTGGAGAGGGAGGAAGAAGGTTTTTCAATTCTTTTCATTCATGAAAAAAAATAAAACATTTGGGAAATATTAATGGAAGGATTGAAAATTATTTCACTTATTTTAGTTAAAAGATGTACCCTGGAATGCCCATTCCCATAATAACAGGGTTTACAAATTGTTTATTTTATATAACCACATTCTAGAACACATAAGACAATCAGCAATATATTTAAAAAACAAACATTAAAACAAGTTAAATAATAATGCGGGATGCAATCTGAGGTAGCCACTGGGACCAGAAGGGCCACCTGTGGTCACGATGACCTACCCAGATTGGACCGTGCAATATTATCCTGGAATACATATATTTTCCTTCATTCATCTTAAATAGTAATACTCACTGGATCCTGGTCCTAAAGATTATCACTAATCCACTAGCTCAAAAAAGCCACAGTCTTTGCTTAGAAATTAAGCAATAGCTGTGAATCTAAAAGAACCCAAATCATGGACTTGGTCCTTGGAAAAATTCAGAGCTACTCAGAGTCAAAAAAGGAGCCACAGAACCAGATGATTTCTGGTTAATCTCATTTTTTAAAAAAATTCTTTAAGCCCCCTTCCCCTACATTCTCTTCAGTTACCAGCTTAAGACCTCCTCCACATCTTTCCAGTATGAAAATGTATAGCTCAATTTGATTGACATATCCATGATACCTCACCCCAACCCAATGGATGACCCTTATAAGCAATTTTATGCAGGTGTGAAAAAGCCACATCCAATAGCACTTCACTGTACAGCAACCATGGGCATCTCTTCCCACACCATATCAAAATTCCCACTACAAAAGAGTATTATCAATACAAAACAGAGCACCTCCTGTTGTCAGAGGCAGACCATCAAGATGCCAAGTTCATTGTATCAAAGATCAATGAGAGATCTGAAAGTACTGAGGATTATCTGAGGAAGGTTACCCATCAGATAAACTGTCAGCCCTGGATCCATCTTGATTTAGATTTAGTGCTGCCACAGCAGGGGATGGGCACATTGTGGAAATGGGAGAGAAGGGAGAAGGGAGGATAGCCACAACAACATTCTTTCACTAGAGCTCAAGGCCAATTCACTGGAGTTTAGAGGGGAGTGACTAGACTTGGCGGGAGTTCAGAATTGAGGTGGATTGAAGAGTGTGTCTTGAGGGTCATCAATAGAGGCAGGATGTGAGTTTTAGTGTAGAGGGGGGAAATGCAGGAATTCAGATTTGGATTTTCTCCAGATGTGTCAACATGACTTCTTTAATAAATTCTGACTTGGATGGACTTTGTCTCTGAGTGCTGAATTTAGGAGAATTTAGGATGGTCAGAATACTGACAGTAACTTTCTGAGCTTGAATTCTTCCTCAAAAGGTCCAATTAACCCACTCCATAATGTTCTCCACAATATCCCTACTTCTGATACTTCAAGTCATGAAAATCATGAATTTTGTTTTGTTTGTTTTACAGATGAAGGACCAGGCAACCCTAGAATCTGAAGAATAATGAGAAGATGCATAAAAGCCTTCTTTCCACAAATTTCATTATTTCATATATATAAGTAGAAAAAAACAAAGTGAATTTGAAAGAAATTCTAATGACAATTAGGAAGCAAAACAAACTTTTTTTTGCAAGGATCAAAAATAGTTAAAAATAGAAAATATATTTGTGAACAATGACAGAAAAACATAAGGCAGGGTGTCACATGATTATGACATTAGTGGCTTTTGTTAACTTGAAATACTCTTTTTTAATAACTTTGCAAATAACATATTAAGATCTTCCAGATCTTGCATATTATAAAATAGTGACCATCAAAGCTCGAATATTTTTAATACTCCTTTATTTCAGTTTGATGGCTTTACAAATTCTTCACAAGAGGAGTTTTATAATCCACATTGACAGAAATAAGGACCTCTTCTTTAATCATTAAAGTTATCCCCAGGGGTGGGATTCAAATTTCTTAATAACTGGTTCTATGGGTGTGGCCTAATTTGTGGGTGTGGCTTGGTGGTCATGTGACTGGGTGGTCATGGCTTGCTGACTGGGCGTGGCTTGGTGGTCATGTGACTGGCTGGGCGTGGCTTGTATGTAAATATTGTAAATATTTATGTAAATATTGAATTTTTTATTTAAAAAAAGAACAACTTTTACTCAAAATCAGGCAAAGCAGTCAGTCAGATTGAGTTGCTTGCAGAATCACAGATTCACTCAGAAATCTATCCTTCTGCAATCTGCTGCCTGAGTATCACATAAAATTTGCTTGCACAATACAGGCAAGTTGGATGACATGCATGCGAGATAAGGAGTGACTGGGCAGGGAGGGGAGAGGCAAGTGGGGAGGGGAGGGGCCAGCCAGTGGCATGATTTGCCAGTTCTCCAAACTGCACCGATTGGTAACAACCGGTTCTATAGAACTGGTCCGAACTGGTAGAATCCCACCCCTGGGTATCCCCACTTGACTGCTGTATGTGCAGCAACCTGAGCCTGGTAAAATATAGGATTGCATTATTGATTTAAAAAGAGAGGTTCCAGTACATTGTTGAATTTGAATTCAACCCTATTGAATACTATTTTAATTTTCTCTTCTCAACACTTTACCGTAGAAAGCTTAAATCTTATAATCCTGTGATCATTATTTTTTAAGAGAAACAACACTCCAGGGAATGCTGTTATCAGAAAACAGCTAGAAAAAATGAAGTAGGGTAAGTGTCACAGGATCAGGGCTTACAAATTGACTTGCTCCTTTCTATAAATATGTGCTGATCAAAACACATCTAAAATCTTTAAAAACAACATGTATAGTTGAAATTGATTAGTGGCGAGACACTATGTAAAATCTATACTTAGTGAACTGAAACAGCCTGTCTCAAATGCCTGGTTCAAAAAGAAGCTTTGATTTTATTGATTTTTTTTAAAAAAGAAAACAGTCTAGGATTGATGTTCTGGTATGATGATTGACACTTTTATTTGAAATACTCCATTTTATATAAGAAAGGACTGGTAGTATAATAGTAACATCACCAGGCATGATTGTCTATTTTTAAATGTTTGTGTAGGAACACATAGAAGTAAAGATCTGTAACAGTACTTCACTAACAATGAAATGCTTACTTTCAAAAATGTCTTTCAGGTGTTTTAGTTCCTGCAGGTGGCATCAAAATCAGCAAGATGGTGAATGGAAGGCCTCTCTCTTTATAAGTGCACTGATGTCACATATATGTTCAAAAGGAATATCTGTTAGCTTGCCAGTTTTGATCCAATTCTATACCCTAGGTTGATGCCACTTTAATGCAAAAAAAAGGTGAAGGTAGCATTTTTGAAATTGAAAAAATCATTACAAAAACCAAGAAACTGGAGAGAATGCAAACATTTTTTTATTAATTCTGTTCACTGGTTTCTTGTACTCAAAACATCTATAAGGTTGCATAGGTCTTATATAGGATGTTGATTAAACGTAAATTGTTTATGTCTATACAACAGCAGAAGATCCCATATACAGAAAGAATTGATTTATAGCAAATGATCTGGTTAAAATTATCATACTTTGCACATTTTATACAATGTCTTAGCTCTCTGGATAAAGTTATAATACTGGGAGAGTTGAAAGGAAAGAGAAGAGGATGTCTAAAATCTACGTGAATTGATATATCAGTGATGGCTGGACATGGGCACTACTTTGTACCTCACATCTATCATCAAATAGAACTAATGTACAGTATATCATCAAATATATAGTAACTCTCTCTGTATATTTCAAAGTGATAATTCTTCGTGTGAAAGTGAATGGATAGATAGAGGTAGACACTAATGATAGTTTTCAAGAGTTTGGATCATTCAAGTTACTAAAGCTCTATTACTCCTGGGCACAGACTCCTGAAAAATAAAGCTACTACTACATGTATACATGTTTTAATGTGTGATTTTACAAATAATATTCCCTTAATATATTTTATAGATACTTTTCCTTAAAGAATACTTTTGTGTTAAGGGATGCTTAAAAAGAATGCTATTTTTGAGGTGCAGGTTGGGTCAAAAAAAGATTTGGGTACTTGAGTTATCTTTAGTTTCTGTGTGTGTGTACTGAAGAGAGAGTGTGCACATGCACACATGCAAAAGATTTTCTTTCTTTCTTTCCTTCCTCCCTCCATCCCTTCCTCTCTCTCTCTCTCTCTCTCTCTCTCTCTCTCTCTCTCTCTCTCTCTTTCTCACTTTCTTTCTCATTTCCAGTATTTTTAAAAAGGAATTGTTAATTTCTTGAGTTACTGCCTGCCAGACATCCATGATTAACTTTCAGAAGTATATATATTTGAAAGTAGCAGGCAAGTTGATTAGACTACATTTTTAAGTAGTTAAAAAAGAAATCAGAAATGTTGTTATCTATCGATTATGCACACCTAATATGTACTTTTGAAACAAAATATAAACTGGAGGGTAAGCAAATCACTGGATATCCTATCAAGATATCAATAAGTTTCTTGGAGTAATTTAAAATGCCGAATGTAATATACAGTGTAAAACTCAATATAGTTAGGTAGTAAGTTTTTTTTTTTTTTTGAATCACCTACTTCAACTAGACCTGTCCTATATGAACATCACAGTCAATAAGAAAATCTTGAAGTTTCCCCCTACTGGATAATTAAAGATACGATGATTAAGAGATGTTTTTTTGTCAAGGTCTCCATGCTATGGGATAGTCTTTCTGAGAGGTAAGATTCACCTCAACTCTTTTAACCTTCAAGTAGCAAGATAAAGTAGAATTCTTTTTGGATAATTTTTATAATTAGGAAGAAAATGCCATAGGGATAGTATATGCCATTTTGCTTTGGGTGTTCATTGCTACTGATTTTATTATTATGGCATTTGTGCATGTATATTTAAATGTGTTATCTTTTTCTACCACCAAATGTCATGGTGACTGTGGTAGAGTAAAAATGAAATAAATAAATATTCATAGGCAGAGTGAACTATGTAAATAGTTACTGAAGACCAACGCATTTAATTTCTCTGATTTTTTTTTTAGACAAAGCTTGTAATACAAAAATTCATCTGCTTGCTGAGATACCGTTTAGTGTTTCCAAGACAAGGATTGTTTGAACAGATGTTTATCAATATTCTGACCTGCACTTGCATTGCAACCAAATCCAAATGTCTCCATAATCTTATTTGTATTGTACAATTTCTTTCTTTTTCATTTTTTAAAAAATTTTGCTTTTTATTTTTAACATTTTGTTAATTCCACTCTCTGTATCCAAAATCCAGACATCTCTTTTTTGGACAAGTTATGATTGCCTAAACCTTTTTTCATGGAGGGTTCCAAAGAAAGCTGATTAAGTTACTTCTCTCATTGTAACAAGAAATGGCAAGAATAACCCACAGTACTTGAAAGAAGTATAAATCTATTCAAAGATAATGAAGAATAATACAATAGTTACCATCAGTTTATATGAATAGATGCTTACTATTTCCATCAGGGATGCACAGTCTGAGACCCTGGAGGGTAGGGTCAGATAAGGTTTCTATAGACTTTCAGTGAGATCCACAAACACCTTCAAAAGTTACTACAGAATTATAATTGCGATGTGGTAATGAAAAATAACAATATAAGATGGCAAATAACCTTATGAACTACATTTAATTCCAATTAAATGTAAATAAGCTCTATTGCAATGTATCTGATAAAAATCAGCTGTCTTTATCTCTTCTCTTCTTTGGTCTTCTCTTCCATTCCATTCCATTATTTTCCAACTGATAATGACTATAAATTATGGATTTGACAATTAGTTTCTGAACGGAATGGGTGGTGTTCATCTCCTTTCTCTCCTTTAGAATGCAAGTTTTGTCATTATCTGCTTGTTTGTTTTCCTGTTCATTTTTTAAAAATTGCCTGGACAAGTCCCTTTATTTTTCTTCAAAGATTTGTTAGAAGTGGTTTGCTATTGTTTGCTGCCTAGAGCTGAAAGAAAATTACTGTCCCAGGGAGCCCAAGTGGTTTTATGCCTAATGGGGAACTAGAACTCAGGATCTTCTAGCTCCTAGCTTGATTCCTTAATTACTACACCAAATCACCTCTCTATTGATCTGGTAATTATATTTAAATATTTTCCATTTGAATACATTAACAAAACAAACATCCACATAAATCACCCTTCTGTAAAACAAACAAACATAAGAGCTATTGGATTAATACAACTTCTGTGAAGTTCAGTAATTAATTAATTTCTTTGGCCTACTGTCATGTCATATAATTGGTGAGTATTTTCTTGTCATCTAGAATTCAGATACATGCAACCTCTGCACATTAAAATTAGATTGCATTCTTAATTAAGAAATGTCATAGGGCTATCCATCTTATTTTTGTGTAATCCATTTTTTAAAAATGTATAAAGTAAAACTAATTGCATATGTTCAAGCAGTGAATTCCATAATGTAGGTACTTAAGTGTAGTTGACTGATATTTATTAATGTTATTGTGTTTAGGTACTAATATGTTGCTGATTCACCTGACAGATTTGTAACTTGTTTATATCAAAATAATTTTGAGGTGCTAGTATTATAAAAATTCAGTGCTAGTACTTAGAAACTTAATTCCAACATTACAACTACTATAGACAAATTGCATGAATTTCCTGCACAGTGAATACTAGGATTTTTTACTTTGTTGCTCATATGTTGACAAGTGATTCAGTTATTCATTGCAATTTCTACATCATTTCTATGTCATTAAAATCTAAAATATGTGTGCATTTCAATAAATACTTCCTTCACATGGAATTTGAATAAACAGTATTTCCATACTTTCCTTGAATATGACCATTATTATCATCATTAGCATTTTTTTCAATATATGTTTTTATATGCTAATGTTTTTAATTGAGGGAAATGCAGCACAATACCCAGAACTATGATAATAGAAAAATAACTGTTTTAATTTACATATTTGTTTATGAAGAATGAATTAGGATGTAACAGATAAGTAAACGTTAAACAAGACGCAAAATATTATTTGTTCCTTCTTTATAAATAGTCTGCTCCATCCATCAATGTTTATACAGTAGTAGCTAAGGGTCCCCTTTGCAAGAATTAAGAAACAAGCCAAAGATAACGTCATGCTAAATCACCCAAAGTCACATTGTAGGGGAGATAGGTGACATAAAAAATAAATAAAATAAGGCATAGCTGAAAGAATACAGTGATTAAAACACTATTTGATTTATCTGAATAAATTGACTAGATCAACTTAAGTAATTTCTGTCCAGATTTAAGTCCCTTTCTCTCTTTGAGGCACAGTAATGTACCTGAGAGATTGATTCTTCTGCTTCTCTATCCCAAAACACGTGCTAACTATGATTCTTTGACTTCCCTCACATTGGATGCGCCTTCCTATCTCAGGAGGAAGGAAGGAAGGAAGCCAGGAAGGAAAGAAGGAAGGAGGGAGGGAGGGAGGGAGGAAAGAAGGAAGGAAAGGCAGGCAGGCAGGCAGGGAGGGAGAGTGGAAAAAAGGAAAAGTCATTTCATGTTTTAGCAGTGAATGTGTAAGGAAAAAGCTTTGCCGTTTATGTTCTATTGTTGAATTTGTAAAAACAATGGTGTTGGAAGGCAGCAACCAATGTGAGAGTGAGAGACCAAAGAGAAGAAGACAGTCTTGCCACAGAGCACATTAGCTACATGAAGCCACAATGTGACTGCAATGAAAAGAAGCAGAGCCGGCAACTGGAGAACACTTCTTGTGCTGACACAAGTGAAAAAAACTTCTTTTGTTTGGTATGTAGCAGAAGCAATTGAATAGAAGCAGCTTTAATGTTTTGGACGCAAAAACCTAAATTATGTCCTCCCCTAAAATAATAGTCTGTGGACTATTGTGAACTTGCTATGACATAGATCATGGTAAGCTGATTATGAGAATTAAACTATTGTATAAGAGAAAGTGATCAGACGATTATAAATTATAAAGCTGTTTTAAGAATTTTTTACTTTAAAATTTAACTTTAGCTTCTCGTATGAATATTTTCACATATTTCATTCAATCTGAATGTGAGAGTAACTCAGAATAAAATCTTCTTGCATACTTATTTGTCAAAACTCATCACAATGTCAAAGTCCAAAAGCATTATGATTTATAAATTTGTGCTAGAATAAATTTGCATCTTCTACTATCTGCATAAACTCTCTCACACATATAAGGAATTCTAAATATAATGAACTTCTGATAGTTCACTGATTTTCTCTTGTACATATACAAGTAGCCAACATCAACAGAGTTAAGCAACAGCAATGTTTTTCAAAAGTGACAATCCAAAAAAAAACCCAAAATAAAACAGCCAAAAAACACTCCATCCTGTTCTCATCAAGATCTACAATCCTACAAAGAGCTGCGATTAATCAAACAAGAGAAAAGAAGATAAACAAGTTCTCAAAAACATGATGTGCTTTTGCTGCCCCCTTAAGACAAGTAAATATAAATAATTGTAAGCACACTATAAGTGCCTGATCACGTTTTCTTTAAAAGGCTTTCTTCAACTGAACTGTCACAGGATGATCATCATAATGGATTTGTTTAGTAGAACATTGAATAACAATAAATCTTGATTTTTCATGGCATCTATTATAATATCAATGAAACAAGAAGAGATTACTCAGTCAATTCATGTTAAAGCCTTTAGAAAAACAAACTTATACTCTCAAGGCAAAATAAATGATAGAAGATAGAAATAGATAGATAAAGAGATCGACAGACAAATAGATTGGGAATAGATTGAGAATTTCCAATCAGAGCAATTAGTAGTGGGACAAAAAACTGCCCCCCAATGCACTGTATAAAGATTCATTGCATAAAGATTCAGTCGTCTGTGAAATGATAATTAAAAAAGCATACAAGGGATGAATTATTATCACTTTCTGTTCTGTTAACCTTTGGAAGGAGATCTGATTAATGGATAGTCATTGACTTCACTCTTTAAATCACATTTAAGATTTTGATATTAGGATATTAATACTCAAGCTCCTCTTTGCAACTTTCGGCATTCTATTGATTGCCTGCATCATTGTTTGTTGTTGCTATTTTAAGTTGCCAATTTTCAGTGGCAGCACTGAGTACTGTTTGAATATGTGATTCCTTCTGGCAATGAAATATGTGTCATAGAGGATCAGAATCATTGGCACTTTGTATGAATTATGTCAGAAGTTGTCTTACACCTCCTCACTTGATAGCTCAGGAAAATAGCTAAAGTGGCAGCTGAAAACATATTTGAGCCATTATGAGCGCTGCTATAATTTAGAAAAATGTTAGGCTTCTTCACATTTGTATTGAAAATTTTAAACAAGGAGACATGTTGTCCTGAAAGATACCCTGTTTTATACTCTTTTCTCATGTATATATATATATATTAATATAAATGAGAAAAAGATTCTACAAATAAATAAAATATTCAGACATTTAAAACAATTTCTGTTTGCATTTATTTGATATCATCTCATTTATATTCTGCCTTTTGGTTTATAGTATTATTCAAGGCAACTTACATCAATAAATCAAAATGCATATATACATACTTACATACAAATATAGCCCTGATCCTAATGCAAAAATAGCCCTAATCAGGGGTGGAATTCTACTGGTTCGGACCAGTTCTATAGAAACGGTTGTTACGATTCTGCACAGTTCGGAGAAACAGCAAATTGCACCACTGGCCTGAGAGTGGAGCTGAACCTTCCTTAGGACTGAAGCATCTATTTTTCAGTGCAGACTTAGGCAGCAGATTGCAGAAAGGTAGATTTGCGAGTGACTCTGTGATTCTGCAAGCAACTCAATCTGCTTGCCTGCTTTGCCCTCATTTTGGGTAAAATCTGCTCTTTTTTAAAATAAAAAAATTCAACATTTACATAAATATTTACAATATTTACATACAAGCCACGCACATCCAGTCACATGACCACCAAGCCACACCCACAAATTAGGGCATGCCCAGAGAACCGGTTGTTAAGGAATTTGAATTCCACCCCTGGCCCTAATCCCTTAAGCAGGGGTGGGTTTTACCAGTTCTGTCAACCTCTGTAGAACTGGTAGCTCTGAAGAGCAGCAGACATACAACCGGTTCTATGTCTACTGATGTTTTTGCCCACCCAGCCACCTGGGCTCTTACCTGATCTTTATTTCCTGAATTTTCAACTTCAGCTGCCGAACGAGGCACAGCTGCAGTTAGAAAAGCAAGAAAAGAGGGCTTTCAAAGGCTGCTTCTCTGCAGGCAGCTGTTGATGACAATTTACAGGTGTGCAGCTTGCAGCCTGCAGGGAAGCTCGTAAATCCTGAACCGGTAGTTAACCCTGTCATATCCCACCCCTTCCCTTAGGGATAAGTTACATAGTGTGCAAAAAAGAACTACAGAGTACTAAAAGAAAGAAATGAAAAGCAGAAGTTAAAGAAAAGAAAATGGAATTAAATCTAGTTTATAGCAATGTTGTGTACACATCCTCATACTTTTCTATGTAAACCAACCTTGCTTCAATCATGTTCTTTTATCTTTTCATATTTGTTAGTCTTTGAACTTCTCACCCCTCTTTTTCTGAAGACTCTAGCTTTTTCTTACTATGACTTGCTTATTCTTCTCATTCCTCTTAACCTAGTCACTCTTCCTTTATGTATTTGTTTGGCAATTACGTCTTCATCCATTCTCCTTATATGATACAATGACCTCTTTATCAATCCACTTCAGTGTACTTCCTTCATACCAGTCACTGAGTTTAGTATTTGGCTGGCATTCATTCACAGCCCATATATTGTACATTTATCCTATTGAAAAACAAAACAATACACTGACAAATAAAACTCAAGTTTTTGATGTTTATTCTGCCCTACAGTTCTAATATTTACTGACATATCTTGTACCTAACATTATTTTTTTATACCACAAGCTACCAGTAACAATGTCACATCAATATCCTTGATATTTTGAATAGAAGTGCAACATTCTTAAAACTGTAATTTGTGCTAAGTGGGTTCCTATTAACTCTTCAGGTGTTTTCTGCCATATACCAATGTAGCAAAGTCAGGCCCCATAAATAATATGTTGTATAAATCACTTTAAATGTTTAAATTGATTGTCATTTTCTTTTATACACTTCCTAAATTGTTCCATTCATTATCTTTGAAAATTCCTAATACAGTGGCATTTTAATTGGGAAAATAAAAACAAAATATATGGTAATTGACTTATGAGGGCTGAGTTTTGTATATCTTGTATACCTATTATTGGCTTGTCACTGAAGAGACAAAGGGGGCTTTTTGAAATATAACTTACTCACTTTTGTTTGGCTACTGAGAGGCAGTTCCAAAACCATAGTTAGCTTTCTTACTGAAAGATCTACTCACTTGGCAATTTGCTATTTTAAAGAATATGTAAATTCTTCTAAGTTTTATTTAGCTCAATTTCTCTCTTTTCCTCTACCTTAGTTTCCTTCCTCAGTTTCCTATAATTTCGTTTTGCTCTCTATTTAGATACAGTGTCTTGCCCTGCATTAGTGGATGTATGGTTTTTTTCCTAGATAATTCTTGATTAGAATATTGTTTCCTACTTGATCATTTTTCTGGTATTTATCTCTGCTTGTCCAGGGTGAAGACTGTGTTCTGGTCTTTTTGTTTTCTTCTTAGCCTCTTTATTATTTTTTTCCAATTGTATGTACATGTGGACATGTGGTTTATTTCCATGTGTCTATTGATAGCTGATTTATCTGAATGCCAAGCTTCTAGAAATTGCCTGGCATTTATTTATTTATTTTGGATTTTGCTTGGTCTAGAATGGTTCCAGTTTCCCAGGTGAAACAATGATTTCAGTCATAGTTCAGTCTGTTAACCAAACAATTAAACTCAGGGAACACCAGAGCTATCAATATTCTCTTCTAGTAGAATATACAGTGCAACCTCTTTACAAGTAAACATATTTCTGGTAACATATTTGGACATTATTTTCAGCGACATGCCAATTTTCCACTAATTTTCACATTACAAACAAGCACTTTTTTCATCCTGGAATTTAGGAGATAAAATTATTGAAAGATAACTTGTACATCAAATTTTCATTGAAATGTAAGTCAGACTAATTTCTGATTCATGTCTTTTAAGCCAAAAAAGATGAGCTTTCAATAAAATACTTCCAAGGACACAGCCATAACCTGTAATGAAGGGCAAATATAATCTTCTGGGAAATGAGAGAGTTAAATTAGAAAATGGCATTGTGAAAAGATGAAAACTTTTCCTCTCAACACTGTTTGCTTGCTCTGCATGAAGATTTATACCTTTTATGGTCATTTTGGGTGCTGGGATAGGAAGGAAACCTTGCTTTACTTTTAATTATGGATTTACCAGCATATAGTGCCCTTATTTCAAATATCTGTCATATGCACTGCAAAAAGATCACTCTACTTATGCCATTGTTTTCATGGCAATGCCACGGAATATCTGTAATATACAACTGAGTCAAATTATATGAGCTTAAAGGAGACAATTAATCCTTTTTTTAACCTTCAGTAAGGTATATTTTAGACAATGTGTATGTTACGATATCTCACCATAAGCTTAAGCAAGGTGAACAGATAGAGATTTTTCTCTCACACACACTAACAGAAAATGGGTTTTTTCAATCAGATGGATTATTATTTTTTTGCCTTTTGTTCCTTGGAGATAAAATACAGCAAATCTATGGAAAGAGTAACAACATTTGAAAAGCACTCGACATGAGATCAGAATCAGGTCTACTAAGAATATAATGCATCCTCTAGCTTATTTTATGTCATTGGCTTGAAAGCCTTAGGCTATTTTTCCCATAAGTCATCTCCATTCTTGCCCTTCATTCTATGTTCTATTTCCCCTTATCCTGTCATTTGCAGTATTTCTCTCTTTTAAGCCACGCAATAGGATCTCAGCCAAATGTGATTCTCTGCTTATTTTTTATGAAGGAAAATAAATCAGTCACAAGCAACACACATATAGAGGGCCACATATATTTTAGGCTATCCATTTGTTCAGTAATTTTTTTCCATGGTGCCAGTTCTGTTTTCAGTGTTATTTTTCTTACTTGTTTTGCATTTTCTTATTAAGCAACAGAGCCATTCATTATATTAGCCATAAGGATAAAAACAAAAGGCAGAAGTTGGTAATACAATAGTTGAGCTTTTAATTTGTCTTTGCTGAATAAATGTAGCTTTGCTGCTTTGTGGTAGTGTACCTACACTAAATTCCTACACTAGATTGTGGGCAGCATACTGAGGACAACATTCTTATCTAAAAGTTAGGAACACTGGGAAACATTTTGTACAATAATAGGAATTTCAAGAAGAGGAATGGGAAGGGTATGCTTTACAATTTGCTAGTCAAGAAAACTCAGAGCAAAAATTTCTGTAGAGGAATCACAATAATATGTCTTAAAGCAAAACAATCAGCCCTCACAGATAAACCAGACAAGAAACACTAGACTAGATGAACTAATTTAACTTCATCACATTATGAATTTTGCAAGTTTGTAGGTACAGATTTTAACTATGTGGTACATTAGAGTGGTCCTTCTTAAGTTTCTTTCCATTACCATTTAAACCACTGGGGCTCCTACCTCTCTTGTTGATTAGTTCCAAGGCAATGTCTCCTCTCCTCTTTCTCCAAATTTCCCTTCATTCTCTGCCGATAAATCCCATTACATGAACAGATCAAAAGCCCTATGAAATGCACATTCAAATAAGTTGGAAATAGCCTTCATATAGATTTTAAAGCCCTTTTTTGAAACCTCTTCCAATCACCATTGTTGAAAACTGTTTGGAGTTCCATTATTCTTACCATGACAACCCAGGTTGGTGTAAATCCATCCCCTCCCACTTGTGACTGTATGACTTTAGCTTTGTCACTTGTATCCTTATGATTTATATTGATGGTTTTCTAATATGATTTGATTGCTTATTGTACCCTATGACTATTGTTAAGTGTTGTACCTTATGATTCTTAACTCTTGATGAATGTATATTTTCTTTTATGTATACTGAGAGTATTTACACCAAGACAAATTCCTGGTGTGTCCAATCACACTTGGACAATAAAGAATTCTATTCTATTCTATTCTATTCTATTCTATTCTATTCTATTCTATTCTATTCTATTCCTTTTTCCCCTAAATTTTGCCATCTGATGGAAAACATGATGTTTCCTAGCCTATGCAATACTCTTCCTCCAGAACATCACACTTTATAGTCTTCCATAAGGCTTTGAAGACCTGACTTTGCCCCCAAGCATTGGGAGAAGACCAGATAATCACATTTCAGAAATTTGTTTTGGTGCCAGTTTTTTTATTGTTTTTGATGTTTTAATAATTAATCAATTTGGTTTTATACTTTTAATGTGATTTTAATTGTCTTTTGGTCCTTGATTGGGAGCCACCCAAAGTTGATTAAAAGATGGACAGGTATATAAATGTTTTAAATAAAAAATAAAATAGTGATTGATTCCCAAAATAAAAATGGTTAAGGAACAAACAAATTGGTGTTTTTTTTGGTTTTTTGAGAAAATGCATAGCTTCCAAGTCTTCTTTATTTTAGAATTGGCAATTGATTTCTTTTTTCTTTTTTTTTTGTTTCCAGAATTTTACCTGGTGATCATTAGATACTGCTAGGAATTTAGATTCAACATTTGAAAGCATATTTGGAACATAAACAGTGATTCCTTTTTTTAAAAAAATTCCCTTCTCTGGTTCTGAATGAAGTATCATCAACCTTAAGTCAGTTTATATTTGTAAGAATAAATAGGAGGACATTGTTCAGATTTCAAAGCATGTATTTTACTCTCAATGTGGTTATATATTTTTCTCATTTGCATGTGTTTTTTTTTTTTTTTTTTTTTTTTTTTTGTAGGTAAAAAATAAAAATAATAATTTCTTAAAGCTTATTTTTTCTTTAATTTCTGCTTTTGTATGCCATCAGGTTGTTAAACATGTTTCGGTCTAAATCCCCATTTGAAATAAAGACATAATCAAAGCTCTGCATGTTTTTATAAGATGCATTTGACAAGCTAGTTTATTTTCTGCATGTTTCTGATATGTATTACTTGGTGGTATTAATTTGCAGAATTTTCTCTTTTTATAAATGTTGACACAGGGAGATTGGAAACCTGTTTAATCAACCTTTTCGTTGTTTCTCAGTTTTTCAGTTATTGGAACAGTCATGAAAGAAATGAATTATACTGTATTTTGGTTATTTGATATTGCACTATTCCTTTCCTACATATAATCTATTCCCATTATCAACTGCATCAATATCAACATCACCTTCTACCAGTAGCTAAAACCATGTGAGATGTATACAAATGATAACAAACCTGTCATACTTCTCTTTTGGCACACTTCTGTTTTTTTAAAAAAGACTTATTCAAGTTTTATCTGATATTCCAATACAAAGCATCAACTTTTTATCTAAAGTATATAGATAATTTACACTGTACTTAATACAAAGTAAATATATCAATGTGATTTTGTGATGGTCCCAACTTAATGATGTGATACTTTAAAGAGGTTGAAAGTTTCACATTATCCTTCACATGACTTCTTGCTGCTTTAATTACCAGAGTGCAGGAACTGATGATATTGTCTTTCCATTCCCAGCCTAGACAAATGCACCCTATGCCCATGTTTTTCAAATCTTAGACATCCTAAGCACTTTAGAGCAAATGGTCTATGGCACTTCAGTTGTGTTTTAATGGTAGCCCCAGCCATGAATTGGTGTAGTACTTAGCATGCCCACACACCCCAACAGCTGATCTCTACCCTATGCAGCCTTTTCAACCCTGGATAGACTACTGTGATAATATGTAGATAAAGTAAAAATAACAACATCTTGGAGCCACTGTCAAAAATACCATGCTAACATGTTCTACATTGCCTGGGGAAAAAAACCCCAACCTTCATAGCCTTCTGGAAAATCATCAAGTTCAGGACCATCTGAAACTCTAGAGGAGAGACAGTTGGATAAGATAGGTCTAATGAGAGGCACATCAATGGGTCCAATGATGGCCTACTAAGTCAATGAACTATCCTAAACCAAAGAAGCCAATACTCAATTAAATCCTTGCATATTCCAATGGGATGAAGTATCCACAGTACCATAAAGTTTCCCTTCCCTTCATTTTGAAAACATTTTTGTTTTAGAACAAAACTTCAGAACACTCTTACTTTGTTTCTGTGAAAAAAAAACTCTCAATTCTTTCTTGCAACAAAGGTTCTATGTTCTTAACTGGAAGGTAGGAATGAAAGAATTACCTGTTGTATCAGGACAAGATGATCCCCCGAGGGATTAAAAAAATAAAAATAAAACAAGGATGCTTTAGTATTAAAAGACATAATGCAGGAAAGGATGATGGTTACAGGATCCAAGCAGGAAAGCAAATGAATTATGTTGGAAATGGTGGAGTAGAAACCATCCCTAAAAGGTAAAGTCAGACATTGGTAGATTGGTATATATAGCAGCAAGACAACAAAGCCTTCCTTCCTAGCATGGATGACAGAATAAAGAAAAAACCAGTCACCTGCCGTTTTGGTGGTTGCAGTCATAAACCAAAGTTCATTTGCTCCTATTGCCTGCCATCTCAATCTGGACTAACATTTGACTGCCTTTTTAATATGGCAGCTAAAAAACCTGGGCTGCACTGCCAAATAGTCCTTAAGTTGCATCTCCTTTCCCTCAAGAACGTCATCTTCTCCAAAGTATCTCCCACCTGGCTACTCCTACTTACTCTTTAGCTATTTCCTCATCATTGTGGGCCCTGCAATACCAAACTCTTTTACAGATACTAATAACATTTACATTTGCAATGCTATCCTGACAAAACACAATATTAAAAAAATATATGACAACTTTTCAGCTAGAGCCCAAAATTTAGATATATTTTCTGTCCCATTTCTATACTGTGTAACCATGAACCCTTGAAATAATCCTAAGTATTTATATCGGGTTCAAAAATAATAAGATAGGCACTATGCACAAGGCTCAATAAGACTTAATGTTTTTCTCTCTACAACATTTTGTAGTGTAATCTGCAACAGGAATTGTGGGTGATGGATAGACAGAAAAGCAGAATATCAATGTTGACCATTAATAAGAAAGATGAAATAAAGTATGATGTACAATAAGTAAAATGTAGACTGGTGAAGAAAAGAAGTGAAAATTAATCTATTATTATAAATTTTCCCCATGCAGTTATTCAACCTCTCAGCTTTTCTATAGACGTGGATGGATTCTACATTTTATATATATATATATACTTTACTGATTTGCTATTCATTACTGAATGGAGGCTAATTGATATTGATTTTTCTGCCTTGCTTATTATGTGGTCTAGGAAGGAAGTAGGTTTGAAGATCGTGTATTATGGAGAGAGGTGTGGCGTTAAAGGCAAAATCAATATACCTAGGAAAAGCTGAAGAAGTGGTTATATTTTGTGGCTTATTGTTCGAAGAGAGATGCACTTTAGGGACATAATATAAAAAGTCTCATCAAATGAAATTTGAAAAACTCCAGTTTGGGCAGAAATGGCTTAACTCAAAACCATTTCAAAAACCTAAAAATATCCATTGGTTTGTAGAATATATATTTGTGTTATTCCTAAAATGTACAGGAGGACGAAAAAGAAAGGAAAAAGAAAATGGAATCTAATTGTTCAAAATCTACTACTCAGACAGTGCAATACACTTTATATGCATTATTTCAGGTATGCTAATTATAATATTAATGATGATCAAGGTATTCAAGGGTAGAATCATATAGTTGGAGGGCATTTTGAGCCACTGATTCAAATTCATTCATACCAATATCTAAATTAAATCTCTCCATATAATTATGGAATGGAATCATAGTGTTAAAGGCTTTTGGTACCATGTTATGAGCTACTTCAGTGAAACAGTAATACATTCAATCCAAGACATAGATTTTAAAATGACTTAAAAGTGGGTCCTTCTTTCTTAAATAATGTTGTGACTATAGATGTTCAATTAAGAAATGGAAAAAGTATATGTTAACTTATGTTTATACAACTTTAACATTAGTAGAATTTAAATTTCATAGACAGCAATCAAATAATTTTTAAATCCAATTTATTACAAATAAATTATTCAGTTAGTTTCAGTTAGTTACTGCCCAACTCATTCCAACTTTTTTCTTCAATTCATTTTCACAGAATCCGAATCCTGAATCAATTACTGACTCCTAGTCATTAGAAATAGCTTTGTTTTTTGTTTGCCCTATTTTAGTATCCTGACTCCAAATTTACCTCATCTACAGTATGCCATTGTATGCATTATTTTAGAGCATTGGAGGTAAAGTTAAGCAGTAGATATCACAAAATGAATGATGAATAATATTTAGAGGAAATTATGCCATGGGGTCCTTGTGTTGAGGTAACGAAAATGGAAATACTTCCACATGTGCTCAGAAAGAAAATATACATGTATATTCTCTGAGAAAGCTAAATTCAAAGGATTAAAAAGCAGTAAAGGAGTAATTTTGACAAAGACTCAATAGCCTGGTCATAGTTCCACCCACTCACTGGTAAAAATATGTGGATGATACTTGGGTCAAGATCAAAAGCATTCACCAAACATATTAGCTGTGCAGACAGATACATGAAGTTCACACAGGAAGATGTTAAGGAAAATAGTCTCTCCTTTCTGTATTGTGCAGTACAAATTAAGGAAGACAGAAACCTTAACATTGAAGTTTATTGAGCTGAAGAAGCTTCTTGAATAAGAAGCAAAACATCTTCAAAGAAAGTCTTTAGAGATTATCAGTCATCCAGGTCATAGTTGTCCCAAAGGTGCTTTTTCAGGAGGCAACTGAGCTTTCTGGTTTTTTCTTTGAAGACATTTAGCTTCTCATCCAAGAAGCTTCTTCAGCTCTGACAGGATAGTGGGGAGTGGAAGGATTTATATTTGTTGCAGGCAGTTGGTCATTTGCATCAATTTAGAGGGTTATTTAAGCAATTGGGGGTTTATCTGTACCCTCAGGGTCACCTGAGTAGTGCTCTTAGTTCCTGTAATCTGCAATTTTTTTCCTCTGAAAATCCATTCCTACTCCCACATGATTCAAAGGGATTCATTCCAAATTATATAGCTAAAAATCTGTAGAGATTCTCAATCATCCAGGTCATAATTGTCCCAAAGGTGCTTTTTCAGGAGCCAACTGAACTTTCTGGTTTTCTCTTTGAATGTTTGATTTCTTATTCAAAAAACTTTTTCAGCTCTAACAGGATAGTGGGGAATGGAAGGATTCATGGAAGGAATATAAAATATCCTTTTAGTGGAATCATTTTATTCATTTTTATTTTATTTGGTTTGTCAATTGCTTACAAGATAATAGGTATAAGTAAAAACATAGTTATGAATACATGGATACATATAAGAAAAATAAAAGAAACAATAGGACAGGGAGGGTAGGCACATTGGTGCGTTTATGCACGCCCCCTACAGACCTCTTAGGAAAGGGGTGAGGCCAATAGTAGAAAGTCTAAGGTTAAAGTTTTTGGGGTTTGAGAAAGAAACCACAGAGTCAGGTAGAGTATTTCAGACATTGACCACTCTGTTGCTGAAGTCGTATTTCCTGCAATCAAGTTCGGTGTGATTAACCTTGTGTTTGTATCTATTGTTTGCTCTTGTATTGTTATGGTTGAAGCTGAAGTATTCATTGACAGGTAGGACATTGCAATGTATGATTTGATATACTATACTTAGATTGGACTGAAGGCAGCGTAATTCAAGGTTTTCTAGGTCTAGAATTTCAAGTCTGGTGGCATAAGGTATTCTGCAATGAGTAGAGGAGTGGAGAACTCTCCTTGTGAAATATTTCTGGACTTTCTCAACTGTGTTAATATCAGATATGTAATGTGGGTTCATGTAAACATTGTTTTAGTATAAATAACTAATTGAATATTGTCATAGTCACTTTTAATAAGGCTGAATCAATGTAAACCTATTGTATTGAAATTATAAGAAAAAACTGAAAAATTGTCATACCTTCAAACAAGCAAGATCCAAAATGATTTACATGGTGAAGGGAAAAAAACTTTATAAATACCTTTGTATCACTTAAGATTAGTTTTGTTCTCAGCTAATATTCTGCATTCCATAGGTCTTAGTGAAGTTGTATGTGAATTATCTTATTCTAAGAAAACGTAGAACAAAATTTGACCAGGAAGGATTTATATTACAGTCCTTTTTGTGTGACAGACACAAAGGCAGTATTTTTCTGAAATAAAATTGCCATTCCATAAGCATATGACCAAAATGTCCACAATATATAAGCCTACTCTATTGGTAACTTCAGAGAAAAGAATGCTAGAAGTATAAGGGATGGGTAATAAGGCACATATATTTATATAAAATGGGTATCTCACTACCAAGATAAATGGTTCTGTAGAACTTCTTAGATGTTGGATGAAAAAGTAGAAAGCATTCACAAATAATAAACTGACTGGGATCATACAGAACTACTTTGCCAGTTTGTTTGAGAATAACATTTTTGTTTGAAACAGAAATATAGAAAAATCAATACCCCTATCAGCCATATTCCACCATCCCACCAATAATTCATTCACTCAGACAAGCAGGTGTAAGATATTATATCACACATAAAATTAGCAATATCCTTGCCTCTTAAATACAAAATATATAAATTTTCACCAAGACACTGGGATTTCCCAGTTGCACATAACTTTTTCTGAATCACTTAAGAATATTCAATAATTATTCCCAAAATATCCTAACATGAGAAGCAATAAAGGCATCAAAATTTAAAAATGAACAGAATTAGAAATAATTTTCATAGTATTTCTACTCTTATATTTGCCTTATTTTCCTATAAATTCATTGCTTTTTTTCTCTTCTGGAAATAAATACATTAGCATTATCAAAGGTTGCACACCCTCTTTTAATTGTCTTATCTTTACCAGGTTAATTCCATCAAGCTTTTCCTACGTGCATTATGTTTATGTATCTGATTCCCTCTTGTTTACAAACACTTCAATACAGATAAGCACAGAAAAAGAAATGAAAAGCCCACATATACAGTTTATTTATTCCTAAATAGACAAATGCTTTTATTTTCTCAGATGTTTTCTAATTCTGTGAGGTTCCAACATGGAATTAAATGGATCTGTTTTGAACTTCCTCTAATATCTGGCTCTGAAGATGAGATTTTAAAACCAGCAGTTTCATGAGATCTTTTGGGACATTAATATGTTCAGGAAATTCTTATGGTAAATTCTAAAAAGTTAAACCTTTATAAATAACAGGAGTTCCTGCTTAAATATCAAATCAGTAGCCTTATCAGGAACAATGGAATGAATGTAATTTGGAGTAAAATTTTAAAATATATACTGTTTTTAAAAATCTTTTGAGATATGTATAAACCATGACACTACACTAAGCTAATATTTATTTATTGTGTATCTTTTTCTTTTCCAGAAATAATGAAAAAAGGTACAGCTATTGCTTAAAATGTGAATACAGTAATAGCTTTCTTTTTTCACTTTCTCTGTACTTCCCCTTTTCTCTATCTTATACATGCACACATGCATGTACACACATTTTGATTGTCAGAACCTAATGAGAAACAAAATATAACCATAATCCTTAAAGGTACCAAATTACGTCAAGCCTGATGTAAATTAGCTTAAAATAGGATTGGTTCTTTAATGGTAGCCATTATGCTAATGAGAAAAGACATAAAACAAAGTGAAAATAGGCAGCTCTTCTGCTAACAGGTAAGAAGTAAGAATAGAAATTATTAAATTAATGGAAAGCCATGGAGATTGTTAAATAAGACCTAGTGTTTGCAATTATTTTATTTTCTTTAACTATGTATATATAATTTTTTTTCTAAAATCAGAATTCTTTGATGGTTAGAAAAATTATTGAGTTTTTTTTTTTAATAGGAAGATCAATGTAAATGTTTTACTTCCTACCAATAGCCTAATTTTGAAAGGGCTAGGTTCAATGGTGGGATTCAATTTTTTTTACTACCGGTTCTGTGGGCGTGGCTTGGTGGGTGTGGCAGGGGAAGGATACTGTAAAATCTCCAGTCAGAAGTGGTATTTCCCAGTTCTCTGAACTACTCAAAATTTCCACTACCGGTTCTGCAGAACTGGTCAGAACCTGCTGAATACCACCTCTGGCTAGGTTTCTATAAAGAAAATGTTTGTGTCCTTTCCTGCAATTTCTGCAACTCCAGGTACAGATGATTAAAAAATTGCCTGTTTTGGAGAGAGCCATTGCCTCAAATAAACAAAGCTAAGCTTGATGGACTAGGTCTGCTTCTGCTGACTTAGATAGATCAAAGCAATTCATTATATTGTTTCTTGCTTGAATTTGAGCATGAGATTATATATAACTGAGAATGATTATGCCTGGGATTTCAAATGTCAAGGCCTGAAAATGAAATAGCTAAGTTTGCTGTAAACATCAAATTATTGCTAAGGGGATTGCAACAAGCCTTCCTTTAGATATGTACATTCAAACACTTCAGAAACTGTTGATCAAAAATTTGATTATGGTTTTGTTGTTATGTATTATACCATGCCAATGCTAAGCTATAATTTACTACAATATAGCAGTGAAACATAGATGTTTGCCTGGAGACTTAAATAACTTGGCAAATACATAATGCTTATCAAACTGTCAACCAACTTTCAATTAATTTGTCATCACCAAGACAACTGTATCTAGGCTGCAAACATTTGATTGACCACTACTGAGTTTGCTACAATTTAGAGTCACCAGATCTGGGTATCCCTAAAGTAGACATAAACATTATCAAGTCTGTAAACTATATATAAATAAAACAGTAGGATACATTTCAAAACAAGACATTTTAGCACTCATTGTATGAACATAGGAAGGATCAAACTTGGTTTCATTCTGCTACATATGATCAGACTGATAAGAAGGGAAAAAACACATCTACAAGAAGGCAAAAAGGAAGTAATGGTATTAAAATAAATTAAATAGTTGCATTTATATGATATGGCATTATTATTTTCATATAGTAGGTTTACAGACATATAGTATAGAATGGTTCCTTTGATGCTAAACATTTAAATTGTCCAAAAGTCTTGTGAAAGATCAGAAAATCTAGTGGGAGGAATTGTTCCCTCTACATAACTGATTATAACACAGTGATATTGACCTAATGCTATGGTCCTAAGTTCTTATTTTCTGGTAGATGAGATCCCAAGATTGAATGTTTAGTATGTATTTTTTAATATATTTGAAGAGACTATTTGCAAAGAAATACTTTGCTCAGAGTGATTGAAAATGGTGTAGACTGTTTACCAAAGGCCAAGAGCTAATTGCAGAATCAATACTTAAAAGTGTACTGATTAATATTTTATATGGCAAAAGAGATGACAAGTGAATCTCTGTTAAATGTTACAAAACAACAGAGAATGCATTGCTATTTCAAATAAGGGCATACAGTCAGAAGTGATATTCAACAGGTTCTGACCAGTTCTGGACAACTGGTAGCGGAAATTTTGAGTAGTTCGAAGAACCGGCAAATGCCACCTCTAACTGGAAATTTTACAGTATTTTTCTCCTGCCATGCCCACCAAGCCACACCCACAGAACCGGTAGTAAAAAAAAAATTGAATCCCACCACTGCTTACAGTACAGTATTATACTTGCTTACTTAGAAATTAATCTACTCATTTTTCAAACATGCAGTATTTTTAATCAACTGAATATGTAATTGGCCCCATATTATGACAAGCTCATTCGTATTTCCCAAAACTATTAGATTCAGAAGAACAGTGGATCATTAAGGAAGAGTTCAGGCTTGTTCTCAGATGACAAATCGTATCTAATACATATTCATAAACTATAAAGCATAGCAGAGAGAACATTTCTTTCTTTGATCTGTCCCAGCGATCCCAATAGCAGAAAAGCTCTTGATTGATCTAGGAGGTTATTACAAATTGTTTGAATAGCCAGCTGCTCTCCAACACATTTGCTAATGGATACTTTGGCATCATTCAGTACCTAATAAGATCTGAGGTGATTACAGATCAAATGACATTGGACAATCCTACTTTGTCAATTAAAATCAGTGTTGAAATTAAATGTACTTCAGAGCTTAAAAAAATTGTAACTGGGTGGAAAAAATTATGGTCTTCTAGATAGTTTTGGATTGCAACTTCCATTATCTCTGACCAGTTTGGCATCAGAGCATATCCATATTGCATCTTTAAGCTTCTCCAGTCTGGTACTGCTACTAACTGGACTTTAACTGGCTTAAGAAAATTCTGTTTAGCTGGGAAAGTTTTAGAGGTCACAGGTGTTAGGTCCAGATTGCAGTATACCAAACATTCCCACTGAATATGTGGCTGTACAATTGCCAATTAGTTTTATTTCCATGGGAAAATCTGCAACCTTTTTTGGGGGGAGGGTGGGATGGTGTTTACAAAATTAAACATCAAAATGAACATTGATGCAGTCTCAACCACCACCATGCTACTGTAATGCTATTTGTAATTGTAACTGCAAAAGAAATGAGGAAACCAAACCTGAGAAAATTAAAGAAGACATTTTTCCCAAATGGTGTGTAGGACTGTGCATTCATCTAGGGAACAGAATGTTCTTGTCACTGAAATGTGCAGGGGTTTCTCTAGAACAAAGTAAAAATGTATCAGAGATGGAATACATGTGTAGATATCACATATACCATGGGCTGGGGGAGTGTAGAAAGTGGTAACGTTATTTACGCCTTCCAGAAACAGCTAATGTCATCTACTTATGATGGAGCAATCTTGCAATGTTATGCCCTGAGATGCATGGAGACTGAAACAAGCATTTTTCCAGATCCACATTACGTTGTTTCTTCTTCCTCCTCCTCCTCCTCCTCCTCCTCCTCCTCCTCCTCCTCCTCCTCCTCCTCCTCCTCCTCCTCCTCCTCCTCCTCCTCCTCCTCCTCCTCCTCCTTCTTCTTCTTCTTCTTCTTCTTCTTCTTCTTCTTCTTCTTCTTCTCTCTATATATAGATGGCTCTGAGTGTGTTTGTGTGTGTGTTCCAGCATAACTCTGGAATACCTTGAGCAATTTCAACCAAACTTGGTACACATATGACCTACTCTCTGGAAAGAAATACTGTGGGGGGTAAGACACCCCTAACACCCCTTGGGGTAACTTGGGTATGTGTTCTGTTAAGATACAGCCTACAGCACAATGTTGCCATGGTAATGGCTTCACAGTACTCCACAAGGGGGTATATATAAGGAAGCATGCCTGCACCACTATGAGACCTATAGTTACAGTTTCACTGGCTTCTGAATAAAAGACGTTGGCTTCTCTGTCATGTGGCTCAGCCTCTTCTGCAGCTCTTCAAAAAGTAAGAACAGTAAAGCCATGGGAAATGGGGTGGGGAAGGTGGATCAGGCCCAGAAACTCTCCATTTCAGCTTGTGCTAGGGGAGCCCTAGGAAGGCCCAAATAGTGCCTGGGGTAGCTGGATGCGGTCCAGGGATCCTCCATTTCAGCCTTTAGCAGGTTGGTGGGGGGCTAGGAAGGCCTGAAGGCGCCCTGGGATGGCTGGATCGGGCCCAAGAACTCTTCATTCTGGTCTGTAAGAGCCAGGCTCTTGCCATCACCTCTTCAGGAATTGCGGAGACATTAACAGTCCATGTTGAACTTATGTTGCCACTTGACATCACCATTCCTGTCTAATACAGGATTGAGATAAATAAGTACCCAGGCAATGCCAGGTTATCAGCTAGTGTTTATATATTTAAAAAGATGAAATATTTTTCTTTTACCACGATGGTAAAGATGGTAAAAGCACTGATAGGCACTGATGATGTTACCTAGTTTGGGTAATGAAACATATGTAAGAAAACAAGCTCAGAAAGCATGAACCCCTCATTTGCACTTATACTATTTTGTCTAAGCACTAAGCATGTCTGTTCATGCGCCCTTTCAAGTACAAATAATATGCATTGTTTCATAATAAGCAATATTTGATCATATTTCTTATCATCATCAATTGAATTGTCCTTGCTTGTCCACTTGTTGAGTGTACTCTAAATTGAAGTAACATCTATAAAATGTATCAGCCTCTCCATTGCTTCCCTTTCTCTGCCTTTCAGCTAAAGACTGAAAGAGCCAGTTTGAATTATGCCTCTTCACTTTTGGATTGGAGGTTTCCCTTCATTCAGCTCTTCCTCCCCCGTCCCCTCTCCTCCTTCTTTATGAAATGATTGTGGGGTAAGAAATCCAAGATAAGGATTGTCACTCAATTGGTAGGAAGGGATGGAAAGGGGGAGGGTAATTGCAGGGAAATGATGAAAGAGAAATAATTGCTAAACTGAAGAAGAGCCATTTGACTTTTAAACAGGGCTTCTGATTTAAATATAAGGAAGTTACTCTATCAGAATATGTCCATAGAGTTCAAGTGAGCTTAGAACATTAAGAAATGAATGTTATTAGATAAGAGTAACCCTGCGTGAAGTTTAGATCATCATTGTTTCAACCCTAGTACATGCATAATGAAATGGGCAAAACGTTTCACTAGAATGCTAATCAAGATTTAGGTGACTCTTTATCATTTTCGCCTTTTACTAAAAAAAAGTCCCCAGGTTATGCAGCTCAAGTAACAAAATTCAAAAGCTGAAAATAGGATCTCCTTATTACTCAGAATGCTCCAAAGTCATGTTTCATGTTGTGCACGCTTTAATAGAGGTTGCCTCTGACATTCAAAAAATTGCCATTGTTTTCTTATTTTTGGCGTTTAACCTGCTTAAACCTGTCCTCCTTAGGGACAACATATTGCTTCATTTTAATTAGCCTTAGAAACCATAATTTATTTTATTTTATTTTAATTATTATTATTATTTTTTGTCAATTGTTTACAAGATAATAAGTATAAGTGTATACATAGTTATGAATACATGAAATGGGTACATATAAGAAAAATAAAATAAAAATAAAAGAAACAATAGGACAGGGACGGTAGGCACATTGGTGCGCTTATGCACGCCCCCTAGAGACCTCTTAGGAAAGGGGTGAGGTCAATAGTAGACAATCTAAGGTTAAAGTTTTTGGGGTTTGGGGAAGAAACTACAGAGTCGGGTAGAGTATTCCAGACATTGACCACTCTGTTGTTGAAGTCGTATTTCCTGCAATCAAGTTTGGTGCTGTTAACCTTGAGTTTGTATCTATTGTGTGCTCTTGTGTTGTTATGGTTGAAGCTGAAGTATTCACTGACAGGTAGGACATTGCAATGTATGGTTTTATATACCATGGTTAAATCAGACCGAAGACGGCGTAATTCAAGGTTTTCTAGGTCTAGAATTTCAAGTCTGGTGGCATAAGGTATTCTACAACGAGTAGAGGAGTGGAGAACTCTTCTTGTGAAATATTTCTGGACTTTCTCAATTGTGCTAATATCAGATACGTAATGTGGGTTCCAGACTGATGAGCTGTATTCGAGTATTGGTCTAGCAAATGTTTTGTATGCTCTAGTTAGTAGTGTGATATTACCAGAGAAAAAGCTACGTAGGATTAGGTTAACAACTCTTAATGCCTTTTTGGCTATGTAGTTGCAGTGGGCTCTAGCACTTAGATCATTAGAGGTGAGTATTCCAAGGTCCTTTACAGAGCTTGGATCATCAACAAGATCTTGACTATTCAGCTTGTATTTTATTTTCTGATTTTTTTTGCCAATATGTAAGACAGAGCATTTATTTGTTGAGATTTGTAGTTGCCATTTGTTTGACCATTCTGATACATAGTCAAGATCTTTTTGAAGGGTACCAGTATTGTCTGTGGTATTGAACAGCTTTACATCATCAGCGAAAAGAATGCAGTTGCTCTTAATATGATCACAGAGGTCATTTATGTTGAGTATGAAGAGAGTTGGTCCTAGAACACTGCCTTGGGGGACACCACTATTGACAGGTACAGAATTTGATAGGACACTCCCAATTTTGACCATTTGTTGTCTGTTTGACAGGAATGCTTCTATCCAGTTATGCAGTTGTCCAGAGATACCATAGGATTTTATTTTTAGGAGTAGTTTGTCATGTACCACTGAATTAAAGGCTTTACAGAAGTCTATGTAGATTGCGTCTATTGCTTTGCCCTGATCGAGTTGTGTCGTCCATATGTTTTTGCAGTGTAAGAGTTGCAGATTACAGGATAGTTTTTTTATGAAACCAAATTGTTTATTGGAGAGTAGGTTGTTTATCTCTAAGTGGAGGATGATGGATTGGTTAATAATTGATTCCATGACTTTACAGGTGACGCAGCATAAGGAGATTGGTCTGTAATTTTCAACTAGGCTGGGGTCTCCCTTTTTGAAGATGGGGATGGCCATGGCTTGTGACCATAGGTTAGGCAAGGAGCTGGTCCTGAAAGATTTTTCAAAGATTATGCTTAGAGGTTTGGCTATGGCAGTGGGTAGCTTTTTTAAGAAGTAGGCACATACTCCATCCCGTCCAATAGATAGAGATGGTTTTAGATTGCGAAGTGCTTTTTCAACATTGTCTTCTGTAAAATCGATATGTATTAGATCATTGTAGTTATCTGTGGTTCGACTAGGAAATACTGGGCATGATCCATTGCTGTTTACAAATACTGAGCCGAAGAATGTGTTAAAGATGTTGGCTTTAATGGTGTCGTCGTTGCAGTCTTTACCATTAGGTCCTATCAGGAGTGGGATGGAGCTTGAGTCTTTTAGTTTGTTGTTTACAAAATTGTAAAAAGCACGGGTGGAATTGGTGCTTAGAAGGTTTTCCTCTTGTTTAATGTGATAATTGATGCATTCGGTCTCTATCTGGTGGCATAAATTTTTGTATCGGCTTTTTATGTTGGCAACGTGACCAGATTTGTTTTTCCGCCAGAGTGATTTCTTTTTGGATTGAAGTTTCCTTATTGTTATGGGTAATCTGTTTTTTTTTGTTTTGTTTTGGGAGTTGTTGTTGGTACATATAGTTTGATGACTCTTTTGACTTCAAGTAAAAATATGTTGTAATGGTCTTCAACAGTATTGCATCCAGTGAATAGAGATTGCCAATCAAGGGATGAGAGATCGTTGTCTATAAGATTATAGTTGCCTTTTTTGAAGTTATAATTGGGGATTACGTCATTGTGATGATTTTTGTGTGGGCGTATGTTGAGACAAAAGTCAATCATATTGTGGTCACTGCTGGAAAAGGGTTCTTTAGTTTGTATTCAGTAAATTAAATTCAAACTATTGCAGAAGATGAGATCGAGGCAGTTGTTTAGTCTAGTGTTGTTGGTTACTAGTTGTTCCAGTCCCAGATTTGTAACAGCATTGTAGAAGGTTGCGTGTATGGTTTCAGTTGTACATTCATTTAGGGTCCAGTCAATATGAGGTAGATTGAAATCACCAAGAAAGATAAAAGGGTATGGGCAGGATGCTGCCCATGTTAGTAGTGTATTTAGCTTGTTTACATGTTCGATGTCATAATCAGGTGCTCTGTAACATAGTAAGAATCAAATATGTTTTCTGTTTTCTATTTGTTTGTTTATTAGGAAAGTTTATTATTTATTATCCCTAGTGCACATTAAGCCCTTTTCCAGGAATAAGGATCCATAGCTAAACATTTCAGAAAAGGCTGTTTAAAGAACAGAGAGTTTTATTTTGAGTTCTGCAGCTTCCTGATACTGGATACAGACCTTTGTACTGTTTTTCTCCAAGAGTCTGTAAAGTGATGTGAAGTTTCGTTAAAAGGACTTCATGAAGCCCATTTTTTCCTTTCTGTTTCTAACAATTCTAACAACAATTCCAAGAGTTGTGCACAAACATCACGGCACATATCTTAAGCAGCTTGTTGCAATTCCTTTCCAGAATATTTTTACTGTTGAATGTTAAATTTATTTTTTGAGTAAATTCCTTTGTAAAACTTGATCAAACAAAGGAAAAATATTATTATGCAAACTGAATAAGGAGTACGGTTTTGAGCTGGTCTGAGGAAAGAAACTGCTTTTTAAAAAATCAATCTCTCCCATTAAGTCTAGCCTTTTCATTTAGTTTAGCTAATTGAATAAACAAGACCAAATCCATGAATTTAAGGAAATGGCAAACTATTTGGTTGAAAAGTAAAATAGTTACACAACCCAAATTAACAGACATTCTTTCCAAAATCCAATTCTCCAGCACATCAGAAGACGGCTTGGGAGGAAGATATATAAACTCAGGATATCCTAGAAAAAACAGGACAGACATTTTCTTAGCTTAACCTAGTTATTATGCAATGTAAAAGAAAACTGTATTCAGTTGTCTGTAGTCAGAATAATCCCTGATTAAATCAACCCTCAGTTTACTTCTTGGCATGATTTTCTACCACAGCTATTCCAATATCTAGTGCTTGAACAAGAGATTTTTCAGCCATTCAATATTACTTACACCAAATAATATCTATTATAGAACAGTGGGTTAGGTGTGTTCCCAAATTCCCCAAAAACATTTTGTTTTGAGCAGATTCAAACATAATTAAACAATGTATATAAGTTGGAGGTACGGTGTTTCAGTGATGGATTTTGATCTTGTGTCAGTCATGTAGTTTTGAAAGAGCTGTGGCCATTGACCAGAGTTTGTTAGCAAGCTTAACAGTTTGATAACAAAGAAGTGTTCAGGGTGTTGCTTCAGTTTTTCCTACCACAATACAGTATGCCTTTACTGGATCTGTAAAGAACACACTCCTCAGTTTGTTGTGTGCCAGGTAGTAATTTTACAAAATAATCTCTTACAATTTTCCAGACTATTCCAGTTGAAAACCTGCTATTGCTGTCTTGAAAAAAATCATTTGTGTCGAAAGCAGACTGACAGCAGATAGGTATCAGTATGATATACTGGCAAACTTTCAAATAATTCTTACCTGCTTATTATTTCATTGAAAACTCTGTTGTGGATGCAGATGTTATGAATGGAGGCACATTTTTCAAATGACAAACACTCTTCATACTTTCCTTGCATGGTACTGGGTTGAATACATTTTGTTGGCTAGCCCAGTGCCAGAGGAATTAATTGCTGCTTCCTTATGTACTTTATCATAGAAGATAAAAATGGATTATAGAAAAAGTTGGTAGAATCTTGAAACTATGGGTAAACTTCATTGAGAATGCCGGCATACATTAGTAATAAACCAGACTGGAAATTGGAATGTCTCACACTTCTTTTTCTATTCCTTCACATTTCTAAAAAGCTGCAAGTTAAATGCCAGTCATGTTGACTGATTGTGTTTAGATCCATATGTAGTCTGCATGGATAAATGCAGCCATAATTAATCCAAGTATTTTTATGTATTTATTTTGTCTTCTGGGAATGTTGTCAATAATTGGAACACTTTATATATATTTTTCCATAAAGCAATGAATCTTTACCAATGAGTCTTCAGGAAAAAGGGCACATTTAGAAAAAAAAATATTGGAATTACCTGTAACTTGCCATATCATTGATGATCTTAGATATTGGATAAAACTCAAGATTTTCTCACTGGCCTCTATGTATCCGATTCCAACCTATTGACTTTGTTATATTAACACCGTTTAATTTCTAGATATTTCTCAAAATAAAGGTAATATAGAATGTCAATTATTGCTTTCACTGCAGCATGAAAGTTATTTTAGTATTTTTATAAAATGAACTTTATACATTCATTTCTTTGCAGAAACTTTTTTTTTCTACAAGAAGTTTTACAAAGGAAACTTTCTCAGTTATTTCAATTATAGAACTACCAGGGATTTACACAAAAAAGGATCTGGCAGTTATCTTTTTAAAAACTTTGCCACATGGGATGCATACAAATGGAAAGGAAATATTGTCATTCTACCTGCTTGTCTAAATCAGCTTATATGCTTATTATTGATATTTTTATGGAAATATATGTGGCAGAAAGTGGTTGTCAATATATTTTACACAAGATTACAGTTTTGAAGTAAAAATATTGATCTTCTCATATAATTTTCACTATTTAATTGAGGCAACTATATGTATTATTTTTATTCCATAAGAATTAAAGATAGATGACAATCATAAGATTTGCTGGTGAATAATATAATTTTATTTTCTAATTATCTAATAATCACATATTTATCATATAAGTTTGTATTGTTATTTATTTGTTGGTTACCTGCATTCTCAGAAATATATTAAATATTATTCTAGCTATGCATGTATACAAATGCAGTCTTATTTTAACTATGTAAATCAGTAGAAACGGTTTCAGTCATAGAATTTTATGAACAGCCTTTCATAAATGATAATAAATGATTAGAATGCAAAAAAAAATCTATTGAAAATAAGAGTTCATTCCCTCTAAGGAGGCAAATATCTAAACGGATTTAAAACTGTTCTTTATTGCAGAGTAATCATTACTGTATTCATATTCTCCACCACACAGTCATAAATGCATGGATGAACAGAATTGTATCTACTCAATTATCATTATATACACAACAATGTGAAATATCAGCTGCTAGTTCTTTAGTTGATTTTGGCCTTCATTTGCATCAAGTTCTTCCCAAGAACCTAGGATACCGCAATGTAGCAGTGTATATGTACAGATCCAAGCAGTCTTGTAATTGTAGTCTTTTGTAATTGACAGGTGTAAATTTTGGCAATGTGCAGATTTTTTTTTCATTACTGCCCAAGATTTTTTAGTATAGCATCCAGTGTGCTGATAACCAATGGATCATTATAGACGCTTTATGCCATAATGTTTCAATTTTGATTTTCACCTCTTGATATTTTGTGATTTTCTCCAATTCTTTTATGTGATTTTCTTGCATAAGCTGAGTATAAGATTGACTGTTTCTTTTACTTCTTTGCACATTTTGCATGTTAAATCATCTGATGATTTTTCAGTTCTGCCCTTGATTGGATGACTGCTCTTATGCAGCCCAAAGCAAACCTTCAATTTCCAAGGTTTTGCAAGGTTTTATCTTTACCTACTTTTCCCTTTTGTAGACATTGGCCATGTAATTATGATTATTTTATTGTCGTTACCCAGAAAATACACAAGAATTTCTTGAAAGCTAACCTTTATCTGCTTTTCTGTTTGGGGCAGCTAACCACAAGTATGTGTATCTAGAATTTTAAAACACTAGTCCCCAGTAGCATCAATCTAACAAAACTCTCAGTGAAACTGAAATCTATGGCTTGAAAAAGATATTATTTTCAGTGAATGGATCAAGGCACAATTCTGATTCCATTTCGTTTGAGAAAACTTATCTATAATTCTAAGTATACTTAAAATTCATGATTTCCTATGCATATTCTCTACTTAAACATAGCTAGCTGCATTAGACTTTCTCAAGAGACAACAGAGGTTATGCAGTAAGAGGTCTTGCCTATGCTGTTACATTTAGGTGCTCATGAAATCATTTCATACAGAATCATTTAAAAACAGTATGCTATTTTTCAGTCTGCATCTGGACAAGATGTATCCAATTAGTAGGAAATGCATCCAAAAATATGTTTTCGGCCTATAACCCTTTCTGGCATCTTTAAACCTGAAACAAATTTGCACCTGTTGAAGCATGCCAAAGGATTGTAAAATGAAGATAATGGCCTATACTTGACTGCTGGTGCATGGCTTGCTCTACTAGAATTGCAAATGATGTAATGTACATGTTGGCAGTTAAGATACTTTTGATATTATGGTGTTAAAAGAATGTGACTATATAGCAGGTCATGACTTGCTACTGCCAATCAAAGTTATTGTGGTTGCCACTGAGGCAGCTTGGGTATGCATGATTGCTTTAATAAGGCAAGATTCTGAATGCGAAGTATAGGAAAGAAAAAGATAAACAAGCAATCAATGGTAAATGCTGTTTGAGGACTATTAAATAGGTAGTTGTTAAACTACTCTGGAAAAATTTTCATAGGTTTCTCTATTAATATTTGCTAGCATATATGGATGTTGATAAGTGAAATAGCTGAATTTCTAAAATGCATGTATCTGTCACTGATTTAGTAGCAAACAAAACTTTATCTTTTAATCTCCTAGCTAACTTTCTGAAGCAGTGAATCATTATGCTGAGATGTAATTTACAACAGTACTACACTATGCAGAGGCCTGGAGCAAATCTTCATTTAATACTTCCTTTAGAACAGGGGTGGGGATTGATCTGTGAACTTCAACTCTCAGAATTCCTAAGCCAGGAATTCTAACCCCTGCTTTAAAACCCAACACAAATGATCATATTAACTACGTATATGATAGAAGTAAAACTACTACTATGTGATATAAGAAAGGACCATAATTCAGTTATAGGGCTCAGGGTTTTTTTTTTCTCACTTAATAGCAATAAGAAGTAGGTAACAGAAAAGTTCTGAACCTGAAATATAAGAAAACTACAGATATTTAACAAAATAACGTTAAATAAACCAGACTAATATTTTGATTATTTAGCTTCCTGTTGTATTATCAAGAGCTGTTGTTTCCTTTCAAGACATGATATGGGTCACAAAAGCTGTTGTAGTAAAATTTCAAGCTGCTAATGTGGTGTTGTGCCCAGGCTGTGGTACTAGTAACTTTTACACCTATAACTAAGGATACATAAAGGTACATAAAGATACAAGATACATAAAGGCATAGAAAAATAACTAAAATGTACAACTGAAATGAAAATTTAGTCCAACTCAACATGCATACTTGCATTAGAATGACAATCCTTCCATGAACTTTATTTTTCCCTCTCCCTCTTCCTGTCTTTCCCTTCTCTCTGTATGTGTATCTGTGTGTCAATCATTGCAGGTGTGGCATAACTAGTATTATTATTTATCACATTTATTTAGCTGCCCATCTCATGCTTGTGACTCTTGGCAGCACGCAGACCATAAATCTTTTTCTGTATGGAAATCTCATAATCCCAGTTGCTTCTATATGCTTCTATAGGGATTGATTCTTTGATCCACTCATACAGGTTTGATATTTTGTGCTGAATGCAAACTATTTTGCAGATAACTATTTCCCGCAGGAATCAGGTTCAAATCAGTATCTAGAATTTATTAGATGTCTTCAGGCCAGTCTTCAGTCTTCCTCAGATTGCCAGGAGACAAGCTTCTAGCAGAATATTGTAAGACCCTATTTAACATTTTCTTTTTCAAACTCAGAAACAGAGCAGAATGTGCCTGTTGCCTGATTCATTCCATAAATGAATGGTTGAATATTTGAGTTTCAGCAATGTCATTATTAAAATTAGGGCTCAAGCTTTAGCAATTTTTTGTATAAATCAAAGTGATTTCATAGCTGGGCTATGTTTAAACATGGGTTTACTGCTTACTGCTATTGAATTAGAATTGGAGCAGCAGCAGTTAATCCAGAATAGTGCTAAATCTACAACATTTTGAAGAGACTTGTTTAAAACTTTAAAAAAAAATCAGAGTACATTTAACAGGACCTGAACCTTTTGGTCTAGCCATCTACCAAAATTTGCATGTTCCTTGGCCTATCCTGTGTCAAAGACAGTAAATTGTGCCTATTTATCCTGCAATTTACTCTATGATAGGAAAAAAATTAAACCAGTAGAATCTATCATTCACTTAACTTACTACATGTTATAGCCACACTCAGCCTTATAATATTTTTTAAAAAGCATTTTAATGAACCCTTGAAGGAAGGTAGCTATACCTGTAGACAGATTACCAATGGAATTGCATATCATCTGTTGAAAAAGGTGCACATTATTTTCTGTTGCTGTGTTTTGACTGTTTCTTTAAAATTTTGCATCCATTTTATCATACAGTTCTTATTTATTTTGTCTCTATGTTGTATCTACTGTAAGCAGGATTTTATATTTACCCTAACAGATGGTATTGGTTTTCCTTTAAACATCCCTCCCACATTCTTAATATCAGACTTATCTTTCCAGCAATTTGTAAATTCATCAACCATAGTACATTCTGGACTTTGCTGAATAATTCTTGATGCATTTTAATTTATTCATTGAATCTGAGTGGATCATGTCTGCATAATTACATTTTTTTCTTACTATAATTATCTCTAACATAGAAGGTATTTGATGGAGAGACCAACGCTGAAATTGTTGGCTCCTTATTTTCCTTATAGAATTCTATAAACTTTGTCTAATAAGATGTGCTTTAAAATTTTTATTCTCCTTTCTGAGTCTCTGCCATTAATGTTTGTGAAACTTATTAGCCAGCCAGGCTTTTCACAGTGCAGGCAGTTCTCTACTTACAATTGGCTTGGAGTCTCAGTTGTTGAACAAAGCAGTCATCAAACAAGATGCTGCATGACTGCTTCACTCAACAACCGCAATCCTGGTTCTCCCAGTTATGGTAATCAAATGGACTGCTGGACATCAGAAATTGCAAATAATGGTTATGTAATCATAGGCCATTTGTTAATATGCCCCAAATGTGAACAGGTTGTCAAGCACCCAAAATGTGGTCTTCTGACTGCCAGTATAACACTTAAAAAAAACAACACTTCCATGTGAATGGTCTATGAATGCTCATTAAACAACTGGTTGTAAATTGAGGACTATCTATATTGCCATTCTACTATTCAGGAATTTTATCCATCATATTATTTGTAACCAACAACTTGCTTTATGATTGGAATTGATTTATGATTTACAATTTAGAAAAGCAAGATCACCTCTTGTCCCTTGAAACTTTTATTAAGCTTGGCCAGAAATGTTCCTTTGTGACAAAGTTCCTTGGCATCTATCAATCTTCATGTCACGCTTATTGTTTTTTTTTTTAATTTTTGATGAAATTCAAAAAGATGCTAGTGTTTCTATAGGTTCCATAAATGTTCTAACTAAAACTAACTTAAAGACTAATTTAGACCCCTGTAGAGAAGGATATCGGTCTTAGCAGTTTCTAAAAATATATTATAAAGCATTATGAACAAGTGTTTAGATTATTCTGCAAAATAAACTCTAGGACAGTGGTGGTGAAACTATGGCATGTGTGTCACACGTGGCACGCAGAGCCCTCTCTGTGGGCATGCGTACTATTGCCCCAGTTTCATGCCCCTGTTAGAGTCTGAATCTGAGGAGGAAGCTGAACAGCTGATAGGAAATGGAAAAGAGAGCAACGTGGGTTGCGTGGCTTATGTGGGAGGAAAGGGCCCTGATTCCCTTCATTAGCCACAGCTGGGAAGACAGTTTATAAGAAAGACAGTGCAGCAGACTGTTGGGAGCAAATGTGCCTTTATCTTGTATTGTCATAGCTTATTTGTGTTCCTGGCATCTTCCCAACCATGTGAGTTTTGCCATGCCTTCAAGTCTGAAATTCTTGCTCCTGCCCTGCCAAACTAATTTCTTCAGTTTGGTTTATTTGGACTTAATTTTCTGCAGTCAAAGGCTGTTCCTGGGAGAGCTTTTCTCCAGCCAGAAGGTAACCTGGACATTGGGGGCAAAGTTGGATATAATAAAGGGACTCTTATTATCTGTCTGTGTTGCCTTTGTGCCACATCCTGGGTCATCACACCCAGCTCAGTTCCACCATGCATGCATGCATGCTTCCTGCTGGCCAGCTGGTCTTCAGGTCTCTGCTGGGCATGTGTGACGGTGGGGCACATGTGCAGGGGAGAGCGGGGAGCTCACATAGGTGGGGGTGTATATGTGGGGGTGGGGTGGGGGTGCATGCATGGGGACATGCCTTACGTTTTGGATATGCGCACGCTCGCATGCATGCTTTGGGCACTCGGTGCCCAAAAGGTTTGCCATCACTGCTCTAGGAGATTGAGAACTTTGATGACATTCCAAAAATTTTCATGGAAGAGAAACACATTTGAACCTACTCCACCTATAACTAACTGTCAAGAGTATGGAATCTGTCAACTTCAAAGCATGATCTTGCTGTTGTTGCCATTGTCGCTTTTCAGCTTGCCACAATAACAGAGAAGAGGGAGAGCCAACTTTGAAATGCCAGTTCCAGGTGGCAGCGAGAAATCATCCTGTGGCAACTAAGGTCATCTAAGCAGATGTTCAACAAAGACTTGGACAGTTCCCATAACAATATCTGTCCATCTAATTGGACAATGTGACCTGCATTAATAGGGAAAGGGAGATTTGATTCTTTATTTATGTGAAAACCATGGGAATTAGGTAGTGTTAGTTTTGCTTTGCTTGATATGATGTACTTAATAAAGTTTTGCATTCAGAAATCGGAACATCTCAACAGTGCTTGATTGGTTGCATTGGTCAGTCAGAACCTTGACATTATCTCAGTTTGGATTTCAGAATCTGTAGAATGCTAGAACAGTAGTTCCAAGGCCAGTAACCCAACCAAAAATACTAAGGAACACCATAGAATGCTTGAGTTTATCTATTCTTACCTCTTATTTATAATTTGTATCTGCATTCTTCTACCTAAATTATGTTTGTTGTTCAGAAGTTAGCTGATTTGATCTGATACAGATAATGTGACTAGATTCCCCCCCGAAATTATGCCCTTAGAAAATGTTGGGGCAGAATTTAAAACATCTTGTAGACGGCCACCTATCTATCTTCTGAAACTCTAAATAGCACTTTAAAAAGTTGATCCAATAGCTTCAGAAACCTACATTTCCCTAATTGATTTACTCCAAACATTATGCTTTAATTTAGACAAAACTACATATGAAAGAATTGAATGCAAATGTTCAAACTAGTTAAAGATAACCAATATAGTTGAACACAATTAATATCTTTTACTGTATTATATTCCCTGTATTAAATCACCAAACACAAAGTCAATTTACAGGTGTGAAGCCAATGTTGTTAGAAGCAATGAAAAAACAACAACTAATATTTTCAGTACTGATCTGAGATATTACCATCTGTGCACATACAATAAGTTATCTATAAGTCATCCTGATGTCCAATATAGCTCATTATTTTTTTTAAAATTGTCTTGTGGGTGGATCCTGGAAATGACCCCATCCTATCCCTTTCTATCTCTCCAAACTAAATGTCATTTTCCTGCTTGTTTGGTTTGTCCCCAGAGCCATTAGATGGAAGAGAGGCAATATTTTTAATTCTGATAAAATGGAGCTTTAGTTAGCAGGAAAAAAAACTACTAATAGAATACAAATTGAGTTTCTTGTATTGATTTGAAACTACCAGCATATATTTGGCTTCAGGCGTCTAGTTTATTTTGTGAAAAATTAAAGCATTAGAAATATCTTAACCTGAGGGGGAAAATAGTTACATGACACTTTCATCATTAGGTGAAAAAGACCTTCTGATGAATAAGACTAACTAATTATGAGTCACTCTGTGTATTCAGAACAGGCAGAGGTACATCATCTTTATTTCACTGGCTAAGTAGTACCAAGAGTAATTATCCCATTTGTAAATGATTTTTTTTTAATTTACAGCATCTTCAGCATTTGATGCAACATCATTTAACAAATCACTTACAACAATCATTTGAACACTAAAAGGCTTATCTGTGAAAAGAATAATATGATCTACAGCTCCCTGACTAATGTGTGTATTGGGAAAGAGGAACACAGGCTGATGGGTATAAAACAACCAGGAACAGGTAAGCCAGGGATAAATGGGATGAAACAGATTACATCCTAAACCTATGATAAACTATACTAGTATCATAATAGGTAAAGATCAACAAAATTGGGTCATTTTTTTCTAGTGCTGAGAATTAATAGTAATTGCTATTAAGGTTGACTTAATTGTGTGCCATGATTGGGATATATCAACTTATTTATTTAGATTCAATTTATTTTGAAATTGATATAAAAATAAATCCAACAATTAAAAAAAAATCAACCAATCTGGCAATCTGCATTGATTTGAACTAAATATCCAAATCAGATTTTATCTGACTCAATTTAAATAGGCCTAGATCTTTAGAATATAGTTGTGTGAGAACATAAAGAATCCAGAAGTCTCAATCAATGGACATACAATATTTTCAATTTAATAGAACAAATTAATCACTTAATTTGATAAATAATTTGACTTACCAGTCCCATGGAAACTTAACATTTTTATCAAATAGTGATCGGGGGGGGGGGGGGGGGGGGGGGGGGGGGGGGGGGGGGGGGGGGGGGGGGGGGGGGGGGGGGGGGGGGGGGGGGGGGGGGGGGGGGGGGGGGGGGGGGGGGGGGGGGGGGGGGGGTTTTTTTTTGTGGGGGGGGGGGGGGGGGGGGGGGCAGGGGGTTTGGGGGGGGGTTCCCCGGTCCGTGAAGAGGGGTGGGGACATATATACCACTGGTACTGAGAGAAATTAAACTCTAGCTTCTATTTATTGTAAACCCTGAGCCAATTACCAAATAGTTAAAACACAATGATACAAACAAATGAAAAACCATATTAAAATAGCACATTCAAACAGAAAAAGGAGAACTGGTGAATTGTAGAGCTGATCACACTGGTGTTTATTTTATTATCTTGTACTTTGGAAAGAAAATGCATGGCATAAATCAAACAAATGGTGTTGACAATAAAAATAATAATAAATGACCCGATATAATTTGATTCCTTTTTTCTGCATATATTAATAAACCAGTCATGATATTACATGTTATAATGTTTCATAAGTACAATTATGAATATACACACACATTTTGTACTTATTCTTTTTCCTAAATGCTGCGCATTTTTTTTAAAAAATGGTATAGTTAAGAGTTTTAAAATTGTCATAAAAAGGATAAATTTCTGGCATTTTCAGTGTTTATTACAATCTTGAGTCTGTTAGGAAAATAGATTAATTTTGCTGTTTTTTTCTGTCCTCATTACAGCCTATTATGAGAATGGATTAATTTTATGACATTTTCTTCTCTCAAAGAACTATAATATTTGTTATGGGAATGAGAATATTCAGAGAAAATGAGAACACATCAAGCATTAAAAAGCTGTGAGAATTCATGACAAAGACTGAAACAACAATAGGAAATGGCACCCAATCCATTTTTCTGACACTCTATAAGACAGGAAAAGGAAACTAGAATATACTATATTTCTTTCATGTTTTTGAGTAAATTAGAACTGGAGGTGTGGGATTCCTTACTATAGCAGCTGATGTTAAATACTTTTTTATACTTTAGCACAATACATGTAATGTGAGTAGCATACATACATAAATGACCATTAAGTTGTTCCTTTTGGGGGGATAAGCAGGGATGGGATCTGACCAGTATAACTACCAGTTCTGTCGCTCTGCGTCATGCGTACATGCGCGAGTTGCACAAGTGCAATTTACGACCTGCTGAGCTGCCCGGACAGCTGACCAGTGCTGCATGCAAGTGCGCAGTAGTTGAAAAAGCCTTTTTCCCCCCTGCTTTTTCAACTGCAGCTGTGTCACGCAAAGCAGCTGCAGTTGAAAAAGCAGGAAATAAAGGTCAGGTAAGAGCCCAGGCAGGCGGGTGGGCCAAAACAGCAGCAGACATAGAACCGGTTCTATGTATGCTCTCTGTTTGCTGCTTTTTAGAGCAACCGGTTCTACAGAAGTGGACAGAACCGGTAGAATCCCACCCCTGGGGATAAGCCAGGCTATGCAAAATGAAAAAAAGAAAGAAAAAAATACAAGAATAAGAAATCATCAAAGACATTAAAGGCATGAAAAAAGATACATGGCAAAATCTAATTGACATTCAACATTATTTATAATAGAACTCCCAACCTTTCTATATTTGCAAACCTTTGTTTTCAACACATCCATATCCAATAGTCGTACATTGCTTCCATTCTTTAAATTTGTCATACCTCTCTGAGGATCTCATCAGCTCCATCTAACCATGATTTTTTCAGGTTCCTCTTTCCCCTCAACCCACTCACTCTTTTCCCATGTTTGCTTGGTGATTCAATCCTCTTTTATTCTAAATGACCAAAACTTCTCATTTTATTTTCTGTTTATGGATCACTTACTTGTGTATTCAGTCCATATTCATTCAGCCCCCATAATTTCCTGAGCTTATCTCTCCTTGTTTTGCCACACATACTTCTTAAGTAAATTATTCTCACCGCATTCAATTTATTTTTAAGTTTCTTCAGACATAGCTTACTCTCACCCTTAGGCAAAAGCACACTCTTACAAACAGTAATTTTTGCTTCTGTTAACATTTTCACAACAGTTCATGCTCTACCCATTACCTTTTTACCAACATTTGTGTATCTAAATTTTATTCATCCCTTTCCTGTTTGAGGTAAAAATTCCACCAAGGCTCACAAGTTAAAATATTTTTTGCTCTAGTTTTTCACCTAGAAATAGTTGATGAAATATTCGTATTATAATAGTTCACTCTGTTTCCCCTGTGAAACAGGGTTAGATTTATCCTTGTTGAGTTCCAGACCATATTAAGTTCCAGATTCATATTCCTCAAGGAATTATGCAATCTGTCTAATATTTGAGAAATCATTTCAGGTTTTTTCAGTTTCATATATTTACACACAGTAAATACACTTGTAACATCACTACAAGAATTCCTCATATATTAAAGAGCCAAGGATGTGTTACACATCTCTCTCTTACTCCCTTTTCAATACTGAGGATTTGCTAAGCATTCCATTCTTACTTATGCTTTATTTACTACATAAAGGTAGTCCTCGACTTACAACAGTTTATGTAGTGACCGTGCAAAGTTACAATAGCATTGAAAAAGTGACTTATGACCATTTTTCACAGTTACAAACTTTGCAGCGTCCTCATAATAATGTGATCAAAATTCAGATGCTTGGCATTTGGTTCAATGAAAGTGAGGAATATTTAGTACACATAACAGAAGAAAGTAAACAACACCCGGAAGGCAGCCCAACCTTGGTTCTATTGTAGAAGATGATTTAGATATTGAAATACTTGGTGAGTTTCTTTCCTCTCTTGAAGATTTTTCCAGTCCATATTGCACACATGCCTTCATTCAAGCCTATCAATAAACATTCAATAAATTTCCTTTTCCATGTGTATATATTTCCCAAAGATTTGCTGAAGATGAAAAAAATCTGCTGTTACAGCCACTGTCTCGTATAAAGTGTAATGTGTTCTCTCCTTCTCTTTGTGGTCTCTCTCTCTGTGTGTGTCTCTCTCTCTCATTCTTGCTCTCTCTTGATCTCATTATCACCTTTCATATCCCTTTAATTGTGAGGGCTGTAGCTGCCAAGGTTCAAAGCAAGGAGCCATAAACCAGACTGGATGATTATAAAAATGAGGCATAAGTACATCCTTTTTCATACTTTCCATTAGCACAACTTCTATGGCACTTTGTTGCATAATCCTTTTCATTTAATACCAAACAGTGTCTGCATCCCTTTCTTTACATCCATTTTGAATACATTTTCTTGGAAGATTAATATTTTTATTAACCTAATTCTTTTTCATATTTTCTATTTCTACAGGCAGCCTAGTTCTATTCTACTTTAACATTGTTCTTTCGTTCCATGTTCCTTTTTTTTCAGTATCTGGTCTTTCCCACATCCATTACTCTTATATTCACCAATAATTTTCTAAACTGCTCATCATAGACAAGCAAATCATCAAAGTAATTTGAATCATTCATTTTCCATGTATATGCATGAATAGACATTACGCATCTGAAACAAAAATGTATTTTTTTCCTAAGCAGATACTCAGAAAACATTCATTGGAAACCTCAGAATATCCCAATCATGTTTTCTGTACTTTCCTTTGCAGTTCTCATTCATCCATTCAGGTCACTTAACAAAATATTTACCTTAGCCTGGATTTCATGCATTCAGAAGGTTCCACAATCTTTCCTATCCATGTGTACAGTGGTTATGTTTGGAATGTTTCAAACTTTTTTGGTCTGTCTCTGAAGCAATTCAAAGATACATGAACCATGTTAATGCTTCAGATAAATTTAAATAATGATTCAACCAAATCTTTATCTAATCTAATGGAATCGTTTGTCTGAAGCTTTGCAAAGGTCTAATAAACAATGTTAATATAATGCTGAATGATTTTTCCTAATTTAGCAAACTGTATGGTAGATAGTACATCACACTCTACATTATAAGAAATGGATGTAGTTTAACATAAAAATGATGAAGTATAACAGAAAGAAAGGGATCTATTTATTCCTTAATTTAAATTTAATTTAAGTTACAACCAACCATAACACTAAATCATGTTGCATAATTTATCTGTTTCCTTTTTTTTCAGAATTATTGTATAACACATAACCACATAGGCCATTATGAATTCATTTGAATATATATAATCACAGGTTAAACATGCATAAGAACCAAATTTCAAAAACATTTTCTTGATGTATGGGTAAACTGAAATTATTAATTTCTTGTGTAAAAGCTTGAAATATTACTTTTAAAAATATAACTGAGAACTGGGTAATACATGGATACAAAATGAGCTATGATTTCTCTACCTGCAGGCTTTTGTTGCTTGTTTTACTTTTCACAATTAAATGAAATACTTTCAATAGCCTGTTAGAACACTTACTCTTTGGACTAACCCCATTTTCCCTAGCAGTGAATCTTTACAAAAGGCGATTATACTGACCGTTACTATTTCATCAGCCATTGCTAAACACTAACTTTCCAAGGAAGGTAATGCTGGAACAAATGTGCACTTATATATTATTAGCAATGGTTTTGGAATCTCTGATAACAAACAGTTTTGGGCCTATATGTAACTGGAGTAACCAGCAACACTAGACTAAACTACTGCCTCGATCTCATCTTCTGCAATAGTTTGAATTTAATTTACGGAATACAAACTAAAGAACCCTTTTCCAGCAGTGACCACAATATGATTGACTTTTGTTTCAACATATGCCCACACAAAAATCATCACAATGATGTAATCCCCAATTATGACTTCAAAAAAAACAACTATGATCTTATAGACAACAATCTCTCATCCCTTGATTGGCAATCTCTATTCACTGGATGCAATACTGTTGAAGACCATTACAACATATTTTTACTTGAAGTCAAAAGAGTCATCAAACTATATGTACCAACAACAACTCCCAAAACAAAACAAAAAACAGATTACCCATAACAATAAGGAAACTTCAATCCAAAAAGAGATCACTCTGGCAGAAAAACAAATCTGGTCACGTTGCCAACTTAAAAAGCTGATATAAAAATTTATGCCACCAGATAAAGACTGAATGCACCAATTATCACATTAAACAAGAGGAAAACCTTCTGTGCACCAATTCCACCCGTGCTTTTTACAATTTTGTAAACAACAAACTAAAAGACTCAAGGTCCACCCCACCCGTGAAAGGACCTAATGGTAAAGACTGTAACAACGACCCCATTAAAGCCAACATCTTTAACACATTCTTCGGCTCAGTATTTGTAAACAGCAATGGATCATGCCCAGTATTTCCTAGCCGAACCACAGACAACTACAATGATCTAATACATATCGATTTTACAGAAGACAATGTTGAAAAAGCACTTCGCAATCTAAAACCATCTCTATCTATTGGACCGGATGGAATATGTGCCTACTTCTTAAAAAAGCTATCCACTGCCATAGCAGAACCTCTAAGCATAATCTTTGAAAAATCTTTCAGGACCAGCTCCTTGCCTAACCTATGGTCACAAGCCACGGTCATCCCCATCTTCAAAAAGGGTCATCCCCATCTTCAAAAACAGACAACAAATGGTAAATTGGGAGGTCCATCAATTTACCGTCAATAGTGGGCTCCCACATGGCTTGTATTTATTAAATAAAAGTTAGATCATATTAAGAGAGACCCCATAAGCCTAGTTGAAAATTACAGACCAATCTCCTTATGCTGCATCACCTGTAAAGTCATGGAATCAATTATTAACCAATCCATTATCCTCCACTTAGAGACAAACAACCTACTCTCCAATAAACAATTTGGTTTCAGGAAAAAACTATCCTGTAATCTGCAACTCTTACACTGGAAAAACATATGGATGACACAACTCGATCAGGGCAAAGCAATAGACGCAATCTACATAGACTTCTGTAAAGCCTTTGATTCAGTGGTACATGACAAACTACTCCTAAAACTAAAATCTTATGGTATCTTTGGACACCTGCATAACTGGATAGAAGCCTTCCTGTTAAACAGACAACAAATGGTCAAAATTGGGAGTGTCCTATCAAATTCTGTACCTGTCAATAGTGGTGTCCCCCAAGGCAGTGTTGTAGGACCAACTCTCTTCATACTCGACATAAATGACCTCTGTGATCATATTAAGAGCAACGGCGTTCTTTTCGCTGATGATGTAAAGCTGTTCAATACCGCAGATAATATTGCTACCCTTCAAAAAGATCTTGACTATGTATCAGAATGGTCAAACAAATGGCAACTTCAAATCTCAACAAATAAATGCTCTGTCCTACATATTGGCCAAAAAAATCAGAAAATAAAATACAAGCTGAATAGTCAAGATCTTGTTGATGATCCAAGCTCTGTCAAGGACCTTGGAATACTCATCTCTAATGATCTAAGTGCTAGAGCCCACTGTAACTACATAGCCAAAAAGGCATTAAGAGTTGTTAACCTAATCCTACATAGCTTTTTCTCTGGTAATATCACACTACTAACTAGAGCATATAAAACATTTGCTAGACCAATACTCGAATACAGCTCATCAGTCTGGAACCCACATTACGTATCTGATATTAGCACAGTTGAGAAAGTCCAGAAATATTTCACAAGAAGAGTTTTCCACTCCTCTACTCGTTGTAGAATACCTTATGCCACCAGACTTGAAATTCTAGACCTAGAAAACCTTGAATTATGCCGTCTTCGGTCTGATCTAAGTATGATATATCAAATCATACATTGCAATGTCCTACCTGTCAATGAATACTTCAGCTTCAACCATAACAACACAAGAGCACACAATAGATACAAACTCAAGGTTAACCGCACCAAACTTGATTGCAGGAAATACGACTTCAGCAACAGAGTAGTCAATGTCTGGAATACTCTACCTGACTCTGTAGTTTCTTCCCCAAACCCCAAAAACTTTAACCTTAGACTGTCTACTATTGACCTCGCCCCTTTCCTAAGAGGTCTGTAGGGAGCGTGCATAAGCACACCAACGTGCCTTCCGTCCCTGTCCTATTGTTTCTTTTATTTTTCTTATATGTGCCCTTTTCATGTATTCATAATGATGTATATACTTATACCTATTATCTTGTAAGCAATTGACAAATCAAATAAATAAATAAAATAAACAAATATATTATTAGCAATGTTTTTGGAATCTCTGATAACAAACAGTTTTGAACCTATGTGTAACTGGAGCAAGCTTCTTAGAATACTCTGTTTTTAATACAGCACAAACTGTTTTTGATCAATAGTCTTTGTATGCATTTCTCCTAACTATTCAGATATTGTTCAGCTTTGGATATTTGCATAGTGCTGACCACAATAAAGCCTTTCAATAGTTAGAGGCTGATCCCTAATCCCTAATCCTAATCCTACTGCATAGCTATGTAGGGAGACTCCCCTATTAACAGTTCAATCCAGAAGCTTTCAAACTATTTTTGACAATGCCCTCTAAAATAAGTGTCATGTTGTTATCTCTGGATGCAGACCTTACAAAGAGCTTGTAAAGTCTACTCCCGGACAAATATATGCATGCCAATTATGCATGGGTCTTTTATTTATTTGTTTGTTTGTTCATTTATTTATTTTCTATAGCTGCCCAGTTCAACACAGTGACTGAGCAGCTTACAATTCTAAAATGATAGACTAGTTAAAAATAGCAAAATGGAAAAATATTCACAAAATTAGTAAGTACAAAACTATGAAGATTAATCAACTAACAGTGAAGCCAAGTAATAGGGCCCTTAACACATTCTGAGCCCCAGGACTGAGATCATAACCACGTTTTTAAAGTTTTGCAAAAAGCCAACAGGATTGGTGACATTCTAACCCCCAAGGAAAGAATATTCCAAAAGGAATAGCAGAGAGAGCTCATCTTCTAGTTCCTGCCAGTCAAATTCTTTGGCTAATGGTGTGTGTGTGTGTGTGTGTGTGTGTGTGTGTGTGTGTGTAAAATTAAATTTAAAAGTAATTCTAACATATACACAAACACTATAATCCTTGGCTATTATTAAACCCTAGGGTGGATTATTACAGGAAATCCACAGCTAATGGGGGAATTTGTTTTATAAAGCAATAATGCCAAACATTTCTTTTGGCCAATCAGTATCATTGATACTGATTACAGTGCAGTTCATTAGTGCCTTCTTTCCTGGCTCCTGATCAATTAAGAACAGCCTTGAGATAATGAAGGCAAACATTTCCACTCCTTTTCAAATCTGAATAGTCTCATACTTTCAGTACTTTTTTAGTGATTAACAATGAAAATAATCTAAGCTTTCCATCTTTTAAAAGGTGGCCCAAAACTGAGTTCAGTTTGAGTTTGTTTATTAGTATTACATGATTCTATTTGTAAAAGAGTCAGCTCAACTATTGTAGATCTAAGTTTGAAAGGCTACTGAATAGCTTCACTTTTTGAGTGCATCAATAAATCTACGTGTTATCAAATTGAGAATTAAATGGCTACTTCAATACAGATACTTTTGATCTCCTGTTGTGCTTAGAATTTGGTGCTAAAACCTTCTGATATCAAATCATTTTCTTTTTGTAATATTCTTCTGACTTGAGAAAAATCAGTTTAATTTTCTCCTTAAAAGAGAAATCTCACACCTTTGCTTGCCAAGGTCTGCTTTCCAAATAATTACAAATAAGGAAACCTCTCCCAGCTTCTCAAAATAATCCCAAATCTCACAGATAATACACAAGTTTTCCTTTGAAATTATAATCACAATGTTACCCTTCCTATGTTTTTTTCTAAATTGATTACACAATAAAGTTGTCATATTTTAATAGGTATCCCATGCTTTTAAATATCTTTCCTTTTTCCTTTAAAATGTAGATAAGACAGGAAAAGGTGGTATAAACATTCAAGTGTTTCACATATAGTCACAAAATGGAAATTTTAGAATTGCAAAAATGTATCCTATAACAGTTCTGCTATATACATTATTTCCTCCCTGAGTTATAAAGAAAATAAGCTGAATTATAACTCAATTAATACTTTTAGACTCAAACTCAGATGGTACAGGAATCTGGTCATAACCAAATAATAAAACTTTAAGAAAAGTTAAAAGTAATCTATCATTTATTCCTGCTTTATTTGTATACCATTGTTTCTCATAAATCTCCACTAGCATTATATTGTGGTGGCACAGTGGTTAGAAAGCAGTATTGCAGTCTACTTCGACTGACTGTCAGGAGTTTAATACTTATCAGCTCAAGGCTGACTCAGCCTTCCATCCTTCCGAAGTCAGTAAAATGAGGACCCAGATTATTGGTGGCAATATGCTGACTATGTAAAACATGTAAACCTAGAAAATGATATTTGTAGCGAATGATATTTGTAGATGCAGATTTCTACTGAAAATAACACACCATAGGATTTTTATCTTAAAATGTTTGAAGGCAACATATTGACTAATAAATTTACATTTTGTCATAAGTAAGATGTTTATATGCTTTCAATCTGTTTTTTCATCACTGTTGTACAATATGTAATGCTCTGATATTCAGTAAGTGTTAAAAATAATGATGAAGAAACATATCAGAGCTTAGCCTTTCTCCAAAGATATTAGCCAAAACTATAATTCACAAGTCCCCACAAATCTAGACATTAATACCCAGAACTGACATGAAATAATTTTATTTCTGATCATCATAATTTTAGGAAATGTAATCTCCATTCTCTTACTTTATTCTGAATAATTGATTGAATTTTTGCTATTATCTTAATTTCATAATGCATATTTAATATCTAGCATGCTCTGCTATTTCTAAAGATGAATAGTGTGATTCTGTATTATTTTTCACTCCCTTCAGTAGCTTAATGAGTTTAACCCTATTATAATTTTTGTCAGCATTTCTAAATGACACCACAATAATTTACCTTTGAAAGGCAACTCAATATGCTGCCTTCATGCAGCTGGGAAGCCAGTGGCAGTTTAGGGTGATCCTTGTTGTAAAGAAAGAACAGATGGTGAGACAGCCTCTATTCAACTTGATTACATTATGAAAGCATTTTTCATTATATATATTTAGTATTTTGTGCTGATGTGCTGCAATCCTACTCTGCAAACAATTGCACAACTACTATACTGGTCTATAAGTATATACATAGTTATGAATACATGAAATGGGTACATATAAGAAAAATAAAAGAAACAATAGGAGAGGGACGGTAGGCACATTGGTGCGCTTATGCACACCCCCTACAGACCTCTTAGGAAAGGGGTCAACCTTAGACAGTCTAAGGTTAAAGTTTTTGGAGTTTGGGGAAGAAACCACAGAGTCAGGTAGAGTATTTTATTTTCTGATTTTTTTGGCCAATATGTAAGACAGAGCATTTATTTGTTGAGATTTGAAGATGCCATTTGTTTGACCATTCTGATACATAGTCAAGATCTTTTTGAAGGGTAGCAGTATTGTCTGTGGTATTGAACAGCTTTACATCATCAGCGAAGAGAACGCAGTTGCTCTTAATGTGATCACAGAGGTCATTTATGTAGAGTATGAAGAGAGTTGGTCCTAGAACACTGCCTTGGGGGACACCACTATTGACAGGTACAGAATTTGATAGGACACTCCCAATTTTGACCATTTGTTGTAGTTCGGCTAGGAAATACTGGGCATTTAGTAACTTTGACTTCTTACTAAATACACAAATTAGCTTCCTAATTAGCTATCAAATCAAATTATTTATATTCATAAATATCTGTACCATCATTTATTGTTACAGTATTTGTGTACTAATCAGTAGAAAATTTAAAATACTGAAAATTTAAAACCCGAAACAATGAAAAGAGGATATAATCTGGCTTCTGCAAGCCATGATTATGGTAATGGTATATGAATGATTTGCAAGATTGATGCCAGCCTTTTCAGGTAGACCAGTCAGGAAACACAATCAGATCAGCTAATTCTACTTTATTGTAAGGTTATATTAATAGAACCTTGCACGTCTGAAAGTCTCTTTTACAGCTGAAAATTGGGGGAGCATATGTCTTCTGAGCCTCTTTCTCTACTCATTATGCAGCTGCAGGTTTTTATCTGACCATTCAGTAGACAGTATTTCTTCCCCATCTCCATTGTTACTATTGCTAGTAACTTGCCAAGTTTTGTAGTGGTTGTCCAAGTTAGATTCTGCAGAAAGAAGATTGTAATTTGTTGATGAGAGAGAACTAAAAATTTTGATAATCAGATTTATGAGTGTACCATAATAGGGATGAATGATTTTGGCCCTGTCAATTTGTGTATACAAATCCCAAATCCTCTGCTCAAGCTAATTAAGGCTAATTAAGTAAGTTAATATGCCACATCAGAATCAATTTGCCTTTTTAGATATGAAGAAAATCTATCCAGTAGGATGATGTGAACCAAAGACTCATCTCAAAGCATGTGTTTCAGCCAAAATTTGGGATGGGAAAATTTCAATAAGGGCACTTGAGGTTGAGTGAGATACACCAAGTAAGTCTTTCACAAACCTAGCAGTCTTAATCATTAAGGTTTTTGTTCTAATATTGATGTAGGACTGATGTCACTAAATTTCTTTTTTGATGGCTAAAGATGGCTAAATTTGTTGTCATCTGGTTCTCAAAACTGTGAAAAACTACTGTCCTGTGTTCTCTTGTGGAGAATAGTAACATAGCCTCAAAGGACCCTGGTCAGAGGAGGAGGAGGAGGAGGAGGAGCTTGAACTGGAACCATCCAACAGGGATGGCAACTCTGCTTTGTCCTTATTTGGAGAGGCCAGGGGCTGAGGACAATGTTCTCCCAGGCCCCTTAGGCATTGGAGAAAGTGGTCAACAAGATGGAGAGCTGCCACAGACACAGGGGAGAATCAGCTGCTGACAGGCCATGGTGTTGATAGGCAGCAAATCTCTAATGAGGAACAGCTGCCTAGTCCACAGTTCCAAGGGCTAGCAGAGTGAAGCATAGGAACGCCCAGAGAAAGGCTGCAAGGCTACTCAGGAAGAAGTCACCATCATCTCTCTTCACAGGAAAACTTAGAATGCAGTAACTTATGTACTCCAGCCTTGCCTCACTTGAAAGATTGCTCTTCACCTTTTGTCTGTGACCTAGCCCTTTTCTTTTAGCCTTTGCTTCACTGTGCTCTTGGAATTGCCTTAGACTTTTCTTTGCCCTGAAGACTGCCATTGTCTTGTTCCTGGACTCTGACTGGACTTAGAACTTGCCCTGTGAGTGTGCTCCTAGTACATGGGCTTTATTTGTACTATAGGAGTTGTTGTTTGGGGAACTGAGGGTGGCTGCCTTCAACTAGCCTTACCAGTCATTGGAGAGCTGTTTGCTGGAACATTAGTTGAGAGAAATAGCAATAGCACTTAGACTTACATACTGCTTTACAGTGCTTTACAGCCCTCTCTAAGTGATTTACAGAGTCACCATATTGCCTCCAACACTCTAGATCCTCATATTACTGACCTCAAAAGGATGGAAGGCTGAGTCAACATTGAGCAGGTGAAAATCGAACTACCGCTCTGCAGGCAGCAGAAGTAGCTTGCAGTACTGGATTCTAACCACTGCTTCACCACCACTCTTGAAATAAAGGATTCTTTAGAGGCCTGCCATGCCTTGACCACCTGGGTCATAACAAACAGCTGCTGACACACATGTGTGCAAGCTCCTATCATCTTCTTATCTGGAGAGGTTCCAATCAGCTGGTCTTGTCCCTTGGTCCTTGCTGTGATCATTGACTCTGCTTTTACAGAGCCATCTTCAATTTGTGATGTCTTCCCTGGAAGCCCAACAGTAGCTTAATTTCTGATGCTGCTGCCTTGTACTGTTTAACCTTTTGTACTGATTTCCACCCTGACAGTGATCATTTAGTATTAAGTAGGTTTCTTTTTTTCTTCAGCTCCATAGAATGACATCACCTTCCCCAGATTCACATTTACCTTCTTATCTGTTAGATACTTTTGGGGCACTATTGCCAGGAAATTGTCAGTTGCTGCAGTCCAATTTCTTGAATCATACTGTAGTAGGTCAATCATTTGAAATAGGTTATTGGTATAACTACTGATATTCATTATTTATTTTGTCATTTTTTTCTAAAAAGGTAATTCAGTGCTGTTTAATATCCTGCTATTTCTTTAATAAACTTTCCCAACTTGGTTTATTTATTTATTTTTATTTTATTTGGTTTGTCAATTGCTTACAAGACAATAGGTATAAGTAAAAACATAGTTATGAATACATGGATACATATAAGAAAAATAAAAAAAACAATGGGACAGGGACGGTAGGCACGTTGGTGCGCTTATGCACGCTCCCTACAGACCTCTTAGGAAAGGGGTGAGGTTGAATAAGGACTGTATTCAGAACAAAACTATGATAATTTTAGCCTATAGAAATACCAATTCTGTAAAGATTGTCCCTCTCGTGGCATTTTTCATTAATAATAATAAAAAAGTGAATATAAAAGCTTCCAAGGGAGAATAGACAAAACTATTCATTTGTGAAATCGAAATGGCTCTCCCAAGCAGTAATAAATAAGGCTGATCATCAGTTCAGGCATTTTGTTTCTTGCTCTTCAATAAATCTAGCTCCAGTGCCAGTGATTTAATCTTTCCAGAGCACAGAATAATATATTTGAGCAAGTTGTGTCATGCATTGTTTTTTAATAGTGATTATCTCCCCTCCTCTTATTTAATCCCTATCCCATTTAACTCCCATCTCACAATCAGAAATCCTCAAACTAATTTCTCACTTTGTATCCAGATAAATATATTATTTATGCCATAATTATTGGAAATAAATCCTAAGTGATGTTCTCAATGTTTTTCCCCAACCCCAGTTTACTAGCATTAATATTATTTACTACTACCCAATCAGTGACTTAATTCTATTACTGTTCTGACATATAAGAAAAATGGCAGGTTTATTATCAATAATTAGCAAACTCTGTCCACTTTTTCTACCAAAAACCTTTAAACTGGATCTGTTCAGAAAATAATTTGGCTCCCCCCAAAATATTTGCTCATGTATAAATATGTAATTTTGCATCTTTTAGCTAAGAGCCAAGTTCTTAACTCTTAATTCAAGACCTGTCTCCAGATTAGAGATTGGGTGTACTAGAACTGAAACTAGTATTTAGCTATACTTTTTACTATTCTGGCTCAAGATTAATTTAGTCCTTACAGAGCTATTGTCATTAATTTTATAGCAGATGTTGAAATCAAAATGGTGGGATGCTATTACTGAGTGGAACTACTTTGGTAAATAACCTGACCTTTTGCTACTGTTAGAGCTAGAAAAGGTTAAGCGGATCATTAGACAGTAATTGAAGTACCGAACTCCAGAATAAGATAACAAAAACCAACAAGAATATATTACCCTCTCAGAGATATGCAGAAGTTTTTTCCAGCAAAATATTTATACATTTTCTCCTACCTTAAGTAGTTAGTAATCTAGTAGGCTTGCTCCAAAGCCCATTTCAATGGCCTATCCTTAGCATTCCTGGAGAAATATATATAAAATACCATTATCCAGAAATTATCTCCAAATGGATCAGGCAAAACTAAGCATGTATCTGTACATTGTAAATTTTACCTATATGTGCACTTAGGTATTTCAGTCTTAATACATACGTAGAAGCTGAATATGGTTAGAGCACATATTTAACGTGGGAAACTTCAAATCCTGAAGGATATATACCTTAACAGTAGACATTACATACCAGGCTCAAGATGACCAAGAACAGCAGCATCTATTGAACAGCACAACTAAAAAGTAGTTGTGAGTAGGAACATTTGAATAGGCTGTTTGGGCTATACCAGTGGTTCCCAAAGTGGGAGGTACTGCCCGCTGGGGGGCAGTGGGATGCCTTAGGGGGATGCTGAGAGGCAAGGGGGCCAGCAGGGGGGCACTAAGAGGCGGCAGGGGGGCACTGGAGGTGAGCAGCAGGGCACAATTCAGGGGTGAGAAAAAATGCTGCTGCCGCCGCATTCAAGGCAAGTCCCCGCAGGATCATCCCATTGACCTGCACACTCTGGTGCAAGGATCTCCGCCCAAGAATGCAGCGTTGGGAAAGGAGAGCAAAGCCAGAGTGGCTTTGCTCTCCTTTTCAAATATCTCGCCACCATGTTCGGGGCGGCGGGCCAGTGCCCCGAATGCAGCATTGGGAATAGGAGAGCAAAGCCTATTCAAACATCCCACCACTGTGTTCGGGGCAGCGGGGTGGCACCCCGAATGCAGCATTGGGAAAGAAGAGCAAAGCCAGAGTGACTTTGCTCTCCTTTTCAAATATCCCACTGCCATGTTTGGGGAAGCGGGGCGGTGCCCCAAACGCAGTGTTGGGAATAGGAGAGCAAAGCCTTTTCAAACATCCCACTGCTGTGTTCAGGGCAGCGGGGTGGTACCCCGAACACAACATTGGGAATAGGAGAGCAAAGCCTTTTCAAACATCCCACTGCCGTGTTCAGGGCGGCAGGGTGGCCTTTTCAAGCATCCTCCCACCACCATGTTCCCTTGCACCAGTGGCACCTGCCCAAGCAAGTCCAAACGGAGTGGTGCACGAAGTCAATGGGGTGAGCCTGAGAGAGGAAAAGAGAAAGGAAAGAGAGAGAGAGAGAAAAAAAGAGGAAGAAGAGAAAGAGAAAAGGGAAAGAAAGAAAAAGGGAGAAAGAAAGAGGGGGGATGGAAGGAAGGGACAGAAAGAAAAAGAAATAAAGAAGGAGGGAGGGAAGGAAGGAGGAGAAAGATAAGGAGATATCTATTCTAGTCCAATCACCTGCTCCAGCAGGGTTAGAAGGGAGTGTGTGCATGTGTGTTCTCCTTGTAATTTACCAGTACATTTTGATTTTGCCTTCTTCAGAATTAGCACTGTAATACATTGGGGAAAAGTATTTTTTTAGGGTGGAGATCTGGTCCAATGGATCCTGTTTAAAGCCTCAACAAAATGTGAGAGCTTCCTGATAGTCTTGGCCATGTTTCGTCCACAAAACCTTTAATTAATAGAAGCCAAAGATGTTTCAATGTGCTGACAAAGATGCTGGCAAAGATGTTTCAATGTGGAAAAGGGCCTCTAAACTAGGCCTCATTTCAATCTGATGCATCAGCTCTCTCTCTCTCTCTCTCTCCCTCTCCCTCTCCCTCTCTCCCCCTCCCCCCTCCATGCGCCCCCTTCTTTGTCCCTTTTTCTTTCTTTCCCTTTTCTCTTTTTTTTCTTCCTTCTCTCTTTTCTCTCTCTCTCTTTCCCTCTCCCAGGCTCACCCAATTGATTTGATGCACCGCTCTACTCGGACTTGCTTGGGCAGGTCCCTCCAGTGCAGCAGACTCAATGGAGTGGACCTGTGGGGCTGTCACCTAGAATGCGGCAGTGCCAGCACGTTTGAAAAATAGAGCAAAGCCAGAGGTCGGTAATTTTTGCTGCAAAGAATCACAAAAGCTTCTGGGTTGTGCACAAGAAAGGACACACATGTCAATACAATTCAGCAACATAAAATAAAGAAATACAAATAAAACAAATCAACAAGAATCGGCAAAGCATCTCTGATTAGATTTTATTCACTACTAGAATCTAATCAGAGATGCTTTGCTGATTCTAGTCCAATGATCAGCTCCAGCAGGGTTGGAAGGGAGTATGAGTATATGTGTGTGCATGGCTGTCAAAACTCCAAAAACAGGTCAAGTAGTTCTGGGGAGGCCAGTCATAAATTAGAACACTTGCTAAGCAACCGGCCATTAAATGAGGACCACTTGTATTTGGTTTGCCAGTCACCAAACCACACTCACCCAGTCACGTGACTGGCAAGCCACACCACCAGTCACGTGACCAGCAAACCATGCCCACTCAGTCGTGTGACCAGCAAGCCACACCCACCCAATCATGTGACCGGAAAACCACACCCTCAAATTAGGCCATGCCCACAGAAATTTGAATCCCGCCCCTGGGTGAGGGGCATTGAGGATGAGTTTGTAGCACCAAGGGGGCGGTGGACTGAAAAAGTTTGGGAACCACTGGGCTATACCCTCCCAAGTCCAGAAGGGAGATTCCATAGAAAGCTATGGTGAATAACAAGGTTAAGATCCTTTGGAACTTCAGATCCAGATTGACAGATAGGTATTGGCCAATCAATGAAACATTGTGCTAGTAGACAGCAGATAGATGTAGCAGTGCTAAGTGACAGCAACATCAGAAAGAAGGAACTTGAGAAAATGGAGGAGAATCAGGTCCTGAAGGAGGAACTATAGAGAATGTAGAAAGTAAAGTGTTGATAGGAAAACTTTGGGTTATAAGTTCTTAGCTGAGAAAGTGACTGTAACATTATCCCAGGAACAACATCAGAACTCTCTGGCCAGAAGAGTGAAGCATTAGGAGCAGCTAAGATCCTGTGCCAAACCCTCAGACTCCCAGGCTTCTGATAAAATATCCAAGATTGAGGAAAACACATACCACAAATAGACATTGAGGAAAACATACAAGTGAAACTCAAAAAATTAGAATATTGTGCAAAAGTTCATTTATTTCAGTAAAGCAACTTAAAAGGTGAAACTAATACATGAGATAGACTCATTACATGCAAAGCAAGATAGTTCAAGCCATGATTTGTCATAATTGTGATGATTATGGCTTACAGCTCATGAAAACTCCAAATCCACAATCTCAGAAAATTAGAATATTACAGTAAAACAAGGATTGTACATAGAACAATATTGGACCTCTGAAAAGTATAAGCATGCATATGTACTCAGTACTTGGTTTGGGCCCCTTTTGCAGCAATTACTGTCTCAATGCGGCATGGCATGGAAGCTATCAGCCTGTGGCATTGCTGAGGTGTTAAGGAAGACCAAATGCTTCAATAGCAGCCTTCAGCTCTTCTGCATTGTTCGGTCTCATGTCTCTCATCTTTCTCTTGGCAATGCCCCATAGATTCTCTATGGGGTTCAGGTCAGGCAAGTTTGCTGGCCAATCAAGCACAATAATCGCACGGTCATTGAACCAGGTTTTGGTGCTTTTGGCAGTGTGGGCAGGTGCCAAGTCCTGCTGGAAAATGAAGTCAGTATCCCCATAAAGCTCATCTGTGGAAAGAAGCATGAAGTGCTCCAAAATCTCCTGGTAGACAGCTGTGTTGACTCTGGACTTAATGAAGCACAGTGGACCAACACCAGCAGATGACATGGCTCCCCAAATCAACACAGACTGTGGAAACTTCACACTGGACTTCAAGCGTCTTGCAGTGTGTGCCTCTACATTCTTCCTCCAGACTCTGGGTCCTTGGTTTCCAAATGAGATGCAAAAGTTGCTCTCATCAGAAAAGAGGTCTGTGGACCACTGAGCAACAGACCAGTTCTGTTTTTCTTTAGCCCAGGTAAGATGCTTCTGATGTTGTTTGTTGTTCAGGAGCGGCTTGACAAGAGGAATGCGACATTTGAAGCCCATCTCCAGGATCCGTCTGTGTGTGGTGGCTCTTGATGCACTGACTCCAGCCTCAGTCCACTCCTTCTGAAAGTCCCCAACACTTTTGAATGGCCTTTTCCTGACAATCCTCTCCAGGCTGCGGTCATCCCTGCTCCTTGTGCACCTTTTTCTTTCACACTTTTCCCTTCCACATAACTTTCTATTATTGTGTTTTGATACAGCACTTTGGGAACATCCAACTTCTTTTGCAACTACCTTTTGAGGCTTTCCCTCCTTATAGAGGGTGTCAATGATGGTTTTCTGCGCAACTGCCAGGTCAGCAGACTTTCCCATGATTGTGATTCCTACTGAACCAGACTGAGAGACCATTTAAAGGCTCAAGAACCCTTTGTAGGTGTTACGGCTTAATTAGCTGATTAGAGTGGGACATTTTGAGCCTAGAATACTGAACCTTTTCACAATATTCTAATTTTCTGAGATTGTGGATTTGGGGTTTTCATGAGCTGTAAGCCATAATCATCACAATTATGACAAATCACGGCTTGAACTATCTTGCTTTGCATGTAATGAGTCTATCTCATATATTAGTTTCACCTTTTAAGTTCAGAAATATACCATAATAATTTCTGGTCTGTTCTTCAATCCCACACAGGGTATGGATTTCAGTTTTCAATATCAGAGAGAATAATCTTTCAAAATGATGGTCACTATTCCTGTGTACCAATCAGATCATTGTAAAGAGAATGTGACTTTACATTCAATTTAGAAAACCATGATACAAATCATAAGCCTGCATGAGTGGGTTGTAGTTTGAGCTTGACAGGAGAATAATTTCACAGGATCATTCTTTAATATTCCCTCATCAGCAAAGTCTTGAGAGAGCAGTTGTCTTTCTGCAATGTCTTTCTCTTACTCACCTATGAACAGCTGATCAGTGTTGTCAGCACCAATCACCTTAATAGGGAAGGAAAAAACACAATGTAGGAGCTTACTTGTTACTCCAAAGATGTCTTTGGAATGTCTAGAGTTTAAAAAAAATCATTCTCAGGAACAATACTACATACATTATTGAAATTCAAACATACAGTATTGGTGATTAAGATCACTTAATAAAGGGTTGACTTCTCAGGCTGCTTAAATCCATATTCAATCAGAATTTTAATTGGCCCATCGAAAAAGTTTCTTCTAACAAGATTTAAAGGAAGTTTGGCAGTTTAAAAAGTGAAATAATTGAAGTGGTATAGTTTCTTTTTATTTCCCCTCATCTTTTGCTCTACTATGTCAAATGTAAATCACATAAGTTTCAGATTTCAAGGTAAGTCTAGAGAAACAAAGTTTCCCATCACTTTCTCAGTTCTAAAGCTTTCTGTGATTCCTAGATTTTTTTTCAATTAAATTCAAGGCATCTCATTACATATTAAATATAAAGTTTTATTGGATAAATGAGGAGTACACAATTGTTGTCTGGTAAACTTCCTAAATTTAATGTATTTTAAACCACAAGCAGAATTTTGATACAATACCTTCTTCCAACTTCCAAAACTTATTAACAATATGTCCATTCTTCGAGAGATATTTTTATAAGAGTGTCTGCAAGGATAAGAGAAACTATATTTGCTTTAATCTTATTTTTATACATTTGGATGGCTGATGCAGCCTTCAATAAATTAATTTATTTAAATTAATATTTAGATTAGTTGCATCCATTTTTATGATTGGCTTTGGGCTGGTGAACCTGAAGCTCTCCAAATCTTGCTGTAATATAAATCATAGTTGAATGTATTGGTTAAGATTCCTGGATATTTTACCACCATTGGCAGATATTTATTTGGTATAAACATCCTCCCTCCTTCCCTCCCTCCCTCCCTCACTTTTATGTGTGTGTGTGTGCACATATGTGCATGCACCTGTTGGAAGAAATGTCCATCTGGGTTCAGTTGCAAGAACTGAAAGATATTGGAAACATGGAAGCTGATTGGAAATATGGTTTAATGGTGGACAGGACCACATGGTTTGAAGTCTTGGGTAGCTGACCACATGGAATGGAGAGTGAGATAGATTTATACCCTCTGTTGGGCTTTGAACTTGCTTCCTGTTCCTGTGGCAAGAAATGTATCCCAATTGATTCCCATGGGGCCATGCAGGGGTAACTTTGTAGGTTGTCTTGAGTTCCAAGCTAGGTTGAATTTTGCTGGGTAAAGTAATGAAGGGAATTTGGGCAATTGCTATTATGGCTTAAATGGCTTTGTCCTTGTTTGGATATGAGTGAAAACTAATCCTATCACCCTAGGGCTGAAGTCTTTTGTGTTATAGATAAGATGTCTTTGGTCTTTCTGGGGCTATTAACAAAGGTGCTTTCCAAGAGCATGTTCTCCTTTTCTCATCCAGGCAGGTATAATATTCTGTCTTTTTAATATTTCTTAGAATATTTCATTCTTCTAGGAGAGGAGTGGGTGGTAATACACCCAAGAATATAAATCAATAATTTCCATGTTAGGAAGGAATTGGATCATTCAAATTCTTCAAGACTTATTTTAAAATCTCTTTTCAGTTTAACTCAGTTTGACTCCTTGAGTTCATGGATATCCATGCATTTTTCTGGCATTAGTGTGAAAGTGGTTAACAATTGATTTCTTCCACATTTTTTTTTATTTTTTTACATTTCAATCTAGCCAACAGTCCTGGTATTTCTAGGCTGTCTCCTTTGCATATGCTTTCTAGGAAAGCTTTGTTAGTTTCCAAGCCCAGAGAAAGCTAATTGCATGCTGCCATCTGAGTTTAATGCAAATGTTTTTAAAAAATAATGTTCAAGTGAAAGTTACATATTAACTTTCATTGTTGTTACTTTTGAATATAGACTTACCTGGGGTGCAAAACTTTAAACAATTGTGCAAATGTCTAAAATCAGTATAAAATCAGAAAAGCTGTTTTAAGAATGGTCTCAGACAAAGGCTTTTGTAAAGGAAGCCTGTGATTTCCACCTGAACGAAACCAGCATTGATTGCAGAAACTAGACTATTTTGGAATAGCAATTTGCTTCCAAGTAGAGCATTAGTTTCAAATAGATTGAGTCTCCCAATTCAGTTTTTATTCCTTTGTCCTTGAAAAATTGAAGGAAGTTCTCATGCTAAGCTGCAACAATATTGTATAGGGATTAGAGACACTTTACCTTACTTTTGCTTCTCCCTTTTTTCTCAGAAGAAGATTTATCCAAAGGAAGAACAAAAAGGGCATGGGCGATTGTACTGGAAAGACAAAGTAGTGTTTGATAAATTCTGACTTTGATTCATAAAAGAATAGTTCGATGTAAACTGATCCATTTATTTATTTTTAAAAAACCCTTCTGTTTATTCTTGATGTTTTCAAAATGCACTCCTTTTTAAAGATTAAAATATTTCTTAAGAGCAGCTCAGATTATTTGACTCTGAAATCCTGTTCACCAGGGCCAGAATGGATGAAAGTCAGGGCATATCCACAGGATACAGTAAAAAAGTCAAGATTCCCTTTTTAATATATATCATATAGCATATGGCATATATCATATACATAACTTAGCAATTGAGGTTAAAATTTCAAAAAAATAAAAAAGTTCTTATAGATTATTAGGTCATCTGATATAGTTTATTAATTTTCCTTTTATATCATAACTAATAATTTTCAATGCAGTTTTGCCAATAAATGGATATCTCAGATGCTTCTTGGACAGGAGCTAAAAGTCAAAATGACTTTTGAAGTCACTTGTAAACTGACTAAGAGCAGGAAATGTCATTTTATAAATCCCTCTACAATTGAGCTAGAGATATTCTGACAGAAAAGACCAAACTGGAGTTCAAAGTAAAAGTAAAGAATGGGGATATACATGCAGAAACAAAAGGTGAAAATGTCTAGATGCTGAACCTTTGACTCTCAACACATCTAACATTCAAGAGAACTATTCTTTTACAGATACAATAGCAAAATAATAATAATTCAGCATTGGAATGCTGGGATATTTGTTACTATAGGAGATGAAGAAATGAGTAGAAGGTCGAACTGTACCAGAAAATGAACAAGAAATACATCTCAATGTCCTTGTGAAAATCAAAGAGATTCAGATTTATTTTTGTCTTTAAAATAAGAAATGTATATGGACAGAATAGATAGACAGATTTCTTTATTGGCCAAGTGTGATTGGACACACAAGAAATTTGCCTTGGTGCATATGCTCTCAGTGTACCTAAAAGAAAAGATACATTTGTCAAGAGTCAAGAATCATAAGGTACAACACTTAATAATAGTCATAGGATACAAAAAGCAATCAAATCATACTAGGAAACAGTCAATATAAATCATAAAATACAGTAGAATATAGTTGAAATGAATTATGAGGATTGTTGTAATGAGATTAGTATCATTTTTTATGATGAATTGAATAGATAAATTTTTCTTTTTGAAATTATAAATGTTTTTGATGTAATTGAAGGGGAAAGTACCACATGGAATCTGACTTTGAACAAAAATGAAAAGAAATTGTTTATTCAAAAGACAGAGAGACAATGGTTAACTAAGAATTAAGAACGGATTCTGCAAGGTGATGAGGTGTAGAATAAATGTATTAGAAGTAACAAATTATTTAGAAACTATGAAAATATAGATTATTTAAATGAAAGATTGGAACTGATCCTTTTTTGTTATTGGAATACTTGTTTTTTTGTTAAACTACTGTATATACAGCGATAAATGGAATAAATGTGAAAAAAGAGAAATTATGATAAGTTTATTAACTATGTTTAATGAATGCATAGAATATAGTTGAAATGAATTATGAGGATTGTTGTAATTAGATTAATATCAGTTTTTATGATGAATTGAATAGATTATTTTTTCTTTTTGAAATTATAAATGTTTTTGATGTAATTGAAAGGGAAAAGTAACATGCGAAATCTGACTTAAAAGGTATATATGTTATGTAGTTGTTAGGAGATTTTAATTTTTAAGGTGATAATTAAAAAGTTAAATGATTACTAGGATTTAAAGGGAACTAATTAAATGGTATATAAGGTATAGGGGTGACACACTCTAATTGGTAATTGTGGGGAAAACTTTTTTGAAATGTTTGAACTGAGATGGAATTTTTGAAATGTTGAAATAAGCATATGCGATGAAATTGCAAACCTGACAGATAAAAGTATAAAGCACAATGAATATGAAGATATGAGAATTATTTAAAGTTAAAAGAAATAGGTTAAGAAATGAATTGAAAATTTATAAAATAAACTTGAGGAAAGTATTTGAGAAAATTAATGGAAGATATGTAAAGTAATGATAAGATATGAAACTAAATGTGAAAGATGAATATGTAATCAAAAGTCATATTTGTGGAGACTTCCAGCGGTGATGCCTTGGTGAAAGGGTGAAGGGAGAGCAGTATCTGTCTCTGGATCCCATTTTTTCACTTTTGGGGACCTTTCAGGGCGTGAGGAGTCTGGAAAGCCAAGTGGAGAAGAGGGGAAGCCCGGAAGATGGCGAGGCAAAACACGATCACCAGCTGGCAAGAAGAGAAACCCCTGAAAATCCGAAGTGAAAGTGTCATTTTATTATGGCAGACCTGAGGCCATGGCTGAACCATGAATGAGGAGGAAATGAGAAGATTATCAACAGAAAGTGTCATTGAAGTTAAAATCCCAAAGTTGCAACTATGATGATTTGCCAAAAGTAAGTTTGAACTTGTTTCCAAGGAAAAAAGAGCTGCGGTGAGGGGGGATAACCCCATAGTACAGGTGGCGAGACAATAAGAAAGAGCTGTGATTCAGCACTTTTTACAAATGGAAAGAAACTGAAGAAGAGGGGGTATAAGTTGGAAGTGAATAGTTCTAGGAAGCTGAAAGGTGGAGATTGAAATAAGACGAGAACTAGTGGGAGAAGAAGGAAATCCAGGGAAGCCAGAGGAGGAGGTGGCGAAAAGAAGGTGATAAGGGAGAGACGATTGACTTCTCTCTGCTTCTTGGATGGAGGGCGATTACGAGACCAACGTGGCGAGTGGAGAAGGAGAAAGTGAAATCCGATCGGGACATGAGAGCGATATGAAGGAAAGAAAAGAAAATCTTGGAAGGAAGAAGGAGGTGAAGTGGAAGTGGAGAGATGTTGAAAGGATCAGAAGGAAAGTCGGGACAATGGAGGTGAGAAAGGCGAGACACGGAGAAAGGAGTGACTGAGTAATTTTCAAGTGGAAGGAGATGGCAGGACATTAATGGGAGCAGAGAAGAAGAAAATTTGGCAGAGAGTGGGCTGAAAGAGATGATGAAGGAGGATTGGAAAGAAATGGAGAAGATACGAGTGGAGTCATAAAGAGAGAGACTTGGAGGGAGTAGTAGAAAGACAAAGTAGAAGAGAGGAGAGTAGAAAATGGTTTGGACTGAGACAGTGAGATGGGAGAGAAAAGAAAAGGAAATCTTTGAGTGAGGTGTATGAACTGTAAGCTTTAAAGATAACAAAATAGGCTGGTATTGAAATATAAGTTTGATTTATATGATTAACATGATCTGTATGACTTGTATGATTTGAATGTATTTGTCTATTAGAGCACTGTCTTAAAAAGATTGTGGGTATAAGAAATCAAAAAGGAGGCTTTCTCCTTCTTTAATTTGAAATAACTTGATGGTATAGTTATCTTGACTAAACAGGATTATTGGGTTAAGGAACGTAGTGATAAATAATCTTAGAGTAGGATATTAAGAATTTAAGAAGAATACATATTGTTGTGAGTATAGAGAATCTAAACCTTCTCCCCTCTTTTATTGTATAAAGGAGAAACTACAATACATTGTGTATAGAAAGAAATAAAAAAGGGGTGTTTGATATATAGAGATACATGCAGATATAGATCTTTCAATTGACAAATACCTGACTACTGGATTACTGCTTTAAGTTAAATGTGAATTAAGAAACTAAAAAGGGGGGCTTTTTGTCTTTCCTTCTCTATTGAGGTGATATTTGAGGTTATAATTACTTTGATTAAGTATTGTATATTGAACTAAGGAAATATAGTGATAAATAAGTTTTGATTACAATATTAAGAGATTAAGGGGAGTGTATATCTAGGTGATTATATATAAACGGAAATTAGATTCCCCCTTTTATTATAGATAAAAGGGAAAAAAGAATAAATTTAATACTTTGTGCATAAGGAAAGGCAGGAGGGCTTTGTCTGACTAGGATATTGTTAGATATATAGTGATATTGACTTCTATATAATTATAATAAAGAGATTTGACAAGAAGAAGGAATAATTTGAAAGTAAGAGATTAGTTTCAAATATATTGTAAAGGAGATAATAAAATAGGTAGAAATAAATAGAGCTTGAAAATAAGACAAGTGCCAGGACATCAACCTGGAAAACGGCAAAGAAGACAACATCTAGTCCAACATTGAAAATTACATCACCTGCCGGTCAAAAGGCAATTGAAGGAATGTCAGGGGCAGAAAAACAAACTGTAGCCAATATGCAAACAATACAGGCTTCGTTAATGTCCATTCAAGAAACCATGCTTAAAATGCAAGAACAACAGATAAAAATGCAAGAGAATATTTCGCAAAATCATATGGAATTGAAAGGCAATATTAATAAATTAGAAGACAAAGTTGATACCATCAGCAAACAATGCAAAAGAATGAGCAGAAACTAGAAGAGGTAGAACTTAGAACAGAACAAAATGAAAAGAAACTGAAACTAATGGACAACAGGATGATGACAATAAATAAAAGATTAGAAGAACAGATTATCCACCTAGAGATGGACCACGCTGCCTATTTCTTGAGGTTTCAAAATATCATTGAAAGTAGAGATGAAGATCTGAATGTGCTTATGGTAGAATTACTTGCACCAGCTTTACAAAGGGAGACCCAAGAGATCCTGCTAGAAATCGACAAGGCCTATAGAGTTCAAACGAGTTACGCTCAATGTAACAGGTTACCCAGGGAAGTCTGCATGCGATTTGCCAGCAAGAATCACGTTAGCACAAAATTGGAAGAGTGATAAAGAGTGATGAAGTTTTGATTCAAAACATAATGGACTGTGCTGAACTAGATAAATTCACTATGGAGCTGAAAGGCAAAGAGGATTGAGAATACTATGCGACATGGAAGAGATAGTACAAATGGGTGAAGGATAAGAATAAAAATAATGTATAGTCACAAAATAAGAAACATGTATATACAATTATACAATAACTGTAAATGGAAATGAGATTTTTGTATTTTTTGTTTTTAAAGAATAAAAATTAAAAATTAAAAAAACAGTCATGTTTGTATGGAAATGTGAAAACCTGGGAACATGCTGTTCACTAAAAAAATATGTTTTTAAAATGTGGAAAACTGAAAAAAAATGCTCTATGTTTTCTTAAGTTTTCGCGGGTACTTACATGTATGGCATTCAGCTTTGTTCGGGTATTTTCCCACGTCATAGTAGTGGTGCTTTTAAAGTTGTAGCAACGTTTCAGCAGAATCTCATCTGCCATCCTGATGATGGCAGATGAGATTCTGCTGAAACGTTGCTACAACTTTAAAAGCACCACTACTATGACGTGGGAAAATACCCGAACAAAGCTGAATGCCATATATATATATATGTATATGTATATGTATATGTATATGTATATGTATATGTATATGTATATGTATATGTATATGTATATGTATATGTATATGTATATGTATGTAGGTAGGTAGGTAGGTAGGTAGGTAGGTATAGGTGTGTTTGAGTATTTTCCTGTGTAAGATTAAGAGTATCTTGGCGATGTTTCGGCGAGGTCCCACTCTCCATCCTCAGGCTGGTGCTTTCGGCTTCGTGCCAGTGCAAGCACTGTGTGATCGGAGCTGCCATATCTCTATAAATACTGGTGGGGAGGGGCTGGTGTGCTGGGCTGGTTGGCTGCACTGCTGCCTCTTGATTGGTTGATGGAGTTGACGTTGGTATAACGGGCTGTGTGATGGCCTTGTGAGTTTTGTTGTGGAGATATCCTGGATCTTGTGCTGTAATCTCCTGGGTCATTTGTTTTGTAGTGATCTTTTTCCCATTAGCCTCTCATGTTTTAACGGCTTGGGTAATGGGTTGTGTGATGGGCTTGCGAGTTCTTTTATTGTGGTATCCTGGATCCTGCGTTGTAATCTCCTGGGTCATTTGTGTTTTGATCTCTTTTCCATTAGCCTCCTGTGTAGTAACAGCTTCGGTAATGGGTTCTGTGATGACTTTGTGAGATTTATTGCTGTGGTATCCTTGGTCTTGTGCTGTGATATCCTGGGTCATTTGCTGTGTGGCAACTTCTTGAGTTCTTGTGGTGTAATTTCCTGAGTTTTCTGATGTGATGTCCTGAGCAGGTGGCTGTGATGTAGTATTCTGGGTTTTAGTCTGGCTTCGAGTTTGGGGTCTGGGTCTGTGTTCTTGGCGTTTGTCAGCTTGTTTGCTTTTGGGGTCGGGGTGTGTGACAGCTGTCGAAGCAGCCGTGGTCTGTTTTCTGGATGGTGGTTGTCCTTCGTTTATAGGATGGGCTTGGGCCTGGGTCTGATGAGGGGGATTGGCGGTGGTGTCCTGTGTTGTTTTGAGTCTGGTGTTGTTTTTTGTGGCTGGGACTCATTTGTTGGTGAGGGCTAGCTTCCAGATGTCTGGTAGGCGGGAGGTATCGTTCCGTCTATTCATGTTATGGGGGTGTTTCTTATCCCGATGGCTTCCCTGATTATTCTCCTGCTGGAATGTTCAGTGTTGGATATTAATTTGGTTCCTTCGAAATTAATTTCATGTCCTGTGGCTTTAAGGTGCTGGAAGGGGGAGGAAGTATTTTCTTCTCTTCTGACTGCGTTTTTGTGTTCTGCGATGCATGCATTTATTCTCCTGTTGGTTTGTCCAATGTATGTGGTTGGGCAATTGTTGCATGGTATTTCATAAACTCCTTGGTTTTCTAGCTGGATCTTGTCTTTGGGGTTTCTTAGGATGTTGGCTATTTTTTGGTCAGTGCCGAAGGCTCCCCTGATATTGTGTTTGTGGAGAATTTTGCTGATTTTGTCTGTGGTGCCTTTGATGTAGGGGAGGAGTGCAATACTGTTGTCTTGTTCTGTGTCTTGGTTTTTTTTGGGTATCTCTTTTCAGATTAGATTGGTGATAGTGTTTCTTTGGAATCCATTGGAAATTAATACTGAGGGTGTGTAGTTCTGTTCTCAGGTGTCAGCTAGGCATTTGGTTCTGGAGATGAGGGTCTTGGCTACGGAGCCTGAGGATGGCGAGTGGGACCTCGCCGAAACGTCACCAAGATACTCTTAATCTTACACAGGAAAAGACCTGAACACACCTAGACCTACATATATATACATACATACATACATACATACATGTTTTCTTAAGTTTTCGGCGGTACTTACATGTATGGTATTCAGCTTTGTTCGGGTATTTTCCCACGTCATTATAGTTGTGCTTTTTAAAGTTGTAAAAATACATACATACATACATACATACATACATACATACATACATATATATATATATATATATATATATATATATATATATATATATATATATATATATGCAGGTCTTGGCATGTTTGGGTCTTTTCCCTTGCAAGATTGAGAGCACCTTGGCAACGTTTCGATGAGGTCCCACTCGCCATCTCCAGGCTGGTGCTTTCGGCTTCGTGCTTGTGCGAGCAAAGCGTGATCGGAGCTGCCGTCTCCCTATATATACTGGTGGGGAGGTTGGCTGTGTTGTCATTTCTTGATTGGTTGATGGAGTTGATGTTTGCAGATTGGCTGGCTTTTTCGTAAGAACATGTGTGGCTGAGGTATTGGCTGTGTGTCTATCAGCCTCCTGTGCTGTAACAACCTGGGTAATGGGCTGTGTGATGACCTTCTGAGTTCTATTGTTTTGACATCCTTGGTCTTGTGCTGTAATCTCCTGGGTCATAATGACCTGGGTCATGGACTGTGTGATGACCTTCTGAGTTCTATTGTTGTGGCATCCTGGGTCTTGTACTGTAATCTCCTGGGTCGTTGGGTGTGTTGCAACATCCTGAGGTTTTGTGGTATGACCTCCTGAGTTCTGTGATGAGTGGTGATGAGTGGTGATGACTTCCCATCCTGAGTGGGTGGCTGTGATGTGACGTTCCGGGTTTTGGTTTGGTTCCGAGTTTCAGGCCTGGATATGTGTTCATGGCATGTGTCCGTTTGCTTGGTTTGGGAGTCAGGGAGTGTGGCAGCTGGTGATGCAGCGGTGGTCTGGTTCCTGGATGGTGGTTATCTTTCATCTATGCAGGCATGATATTCCCCTCTGAAAAAAAAATCGGGGCCGGCCAAAAGAGACCCCCCCACCGTGCACCAAGAAATCGCTGCCCAGCTCCCTTTTCCTGCCGCTCAGTGGCCTCCGCTCGCGCCGCCCGCCTGCCCAGGCTCCACTCGCACCGCCCGCCCGCCTGGGCTCCGCTCGCACTGCCCGCCCGCCCGGGCTCCGCTCGCACTGCCCGCCCGCCTGGGCTCTGCTCGCACCGCCCGGGCTCCGCTCAGGTATCCGGCTGGGGCTGTCAGGAGTTGCTACCGGCGGCGCGGCTCCGCGCGGCTCCAGTCCCGCATTGCCTCGGGAAGGGAAAGGCAAAACCAGGAGCTGCTGCTGCCATTGCAAAGCGCCGCCGCGGCTCTTCCTTTTTGCCTTTCCCTTCCTGAGGCAACGCGGGACTGGAGCCACGCAGAGCCGCGCCAGCGGTAGCAATTCCTGACTCGGAGCCTCCGAGGGGAGGGGAAGGAGGAGAAGAAGGGGGGAAGGGGGGGGCGATTCCCAAAAAAATCGGAATTCCGATTTTAATCGGAAGAATATCATGTCTGTCTATGGGATGGGTTTGGGTTTGAATCTGGTGAGGGAGAATGGTGGTGGTGTCATGTGTTGTTTTGGGTCCTATGTTGGTTTTTGTGGCTGGGACTCATTTGTTGATAAGGGCTAGTTTCCAGATGTCTGGTAGGAAGGAGGCATCGTCCCATTTATTCATGTTATGGGGGTGTTTCTCTATTTCGATCTGCAAACATCAACTCCATCAACCAATCAAGAAATGACAACACAGCCAACCTCCCCACCAGTATATATAGGGAGACGGCAGCTCCGATCACACTTTTCTTGCACAAGCATGAAGCTGAAAGGACCAGCCTGAAGATGGTGAGTGGGACCTTCTCGAAACGTTGCCAAGATGCTCTCAATTTTACACGGGAAAAGACCCAAACATGCTAAGACCTGCATACCTGTACCTGTGAAAATCTACGAATATATGTGTGTGTGTGTGTGTGTGTGTGTGTGTGTGTGTGTGTTTTCTTAAGTTTTCACGGGTACTTATCTGTATGGTATTCAGCTTTGTTCGGGTATTTTCCCACGTCATTATAGTTGTGCTTTTAAAGTTGTAGCAATGTTTCGGCAGAATCACATCTGCCATCATCAGGCTCCTGTATTGTGTTCGTCTGTGAGTCAGACTTTTACAGTGGTTTCAGTTTTAAATTTGGGGCTAGCCTACTGCTGTGCCAGAATGGTTTTTTCTTCATCCTGATTGGTTGGGAGAAAAATTATCAGAGAAGTCATAGAGATTGAAAAAAGACCTGAAAGCATGAATAGAAGAGATGATTCCACCAGACTGTCAATTATTTGGAAGCCTACACCCACAAACAAAAAAATCTCCACACCACTAGGCAGGCAAACACCTGGGCACAAACAGATCCCCCCTGATACCTCCAGCTCAAACACACCCCAACCAGGCACCCAGTTGAAACCAAGCTTCCTAACAAATGATAGCCGTCATATATATATATATATATATATATATATATATATATATATATATATATATATATATATATATATATATATACATATATATATATACATATACATATACATATACATATACATATACATATACATATTATACATATATATATACATATACATATATATATATATATATATATATATATATATATATATATATATATATATATATGTTTTCTTAAGTTTTCATACTTACCATGTATGGTGTTCTTAAGTTTTAGTGGTACCATGTATGGTGTTCGGCTTGGTTCGGGTATTTTCCCACGTCATTGTAGTTCTTTTAAAGTTGTAGCAACGTTTCAGCAGAATCTCATCTGCCATCATCAGGCTTCTGTATTGTGTCCGTCTGTGGGTCAGACTTTTACAGTGGTTTCAGATTTAAATTTGGGGCAGCCTATTGCTGTGCCAGAATGGTTTTTTCTTCATCCTGATTGGTTGGGAGTCTTGGTCTGTGTTTATTGGTCTCGGAGTTTGCTGTGTTCTGCTTGATGGGTGTCTCTGATATCTTCTGTCTGTTTTTTGGCTCTTTTTGTATCTTGATTGGCTGGCAACATTGTGTTACTTTAATGGAGGCCTTTAGTGCAGCTTGGCTTCGGGTAAATGGACGGCTATCATTAGTTAGGAAGCTGGGTTTCATCTGGGTGCCTGGTTGGGGTGTGTTTGAGCTGGAGGTATCAGGGGGGATCTGTTTGTGCCCAGGTGTTTGCCTGGCTTGTGGTGTGGAGATTTTTTTTGTTTGTGAGTGCAGGCTTCCAAATGATTGACAGCCTGGTGGAATCATCTCTTCTGTTCATGCTTTCTGGTCTTTTTTCAATCTCTATGGCTTCTCTGATGACTCTGTGGCTAGGGTTTTCCATAGTGGCCAGGGTTTTGGTGCCATTGAAGTTGATGCTATGACCTGTAGCTTCCATGTGTTGGACTAGTGAGGAAGTGTGTTCCAGCTTTTTGACTGCATGATACAAGAATACAAGATACAAAATCTTGCTGATTTTGTTCATCGAGTTAATCGAGATCATAAAGAAACAAAACTTACAACCCAGCGACCTACTAGTGAGCTTCGATGTCATATCCCTCTTCACCCAAGTGCCAATAAAAGAAGCCTTGACAGCCATCCAAAACAAATAGAACCCAACCCCCCCCAGCACATCCTAGATCTGACCAACCACTGTCTATCCAATACATACTTCACCTACAATGGACAAAAATACAAACAAATAGAAGGAGCACCCATGGGATCACCCCTCTCACCTGTCATCGCAAACCTCTACATGGAACACTTTGAAACACAAGCTCTAGAAAAACATTATCACAAACCCAAACTCTGGCTCAGATACGTAGATGACACCTTCATAATCTGGCCACACGGGAAAGAAAAACTGAACAACTTCCTCACACACCTCAACAGCCTACACCCCAAAATACAATTCACCATGGAAACAGAAGCTAACAATCAACTTCCCTTCCTAGATGTCTTGGTATACAAAAAACCCAATGGCTCCCTAGGACACACCATCTACCAGAAGAAAACACATACAAACCGCTATCTATATGCACTCTCACACCACCACCCAGCACAGATCAATTCCGTAGCTGAGACACTCATCTCCAGAACAAAATGCTTAGCTGATGAACAACACCTAAAAACCAAACTAAACACTCTCACCAACGTACTAACAGCCAATGGATTCCAAAGAAAGAAGATTACCCACCTAATCCAAAAAGAAACCCCAACCAAAATCCAAGACAGAGAACAAGAGAACGGCAAAGCCCTCCTCCCATATATAAAAGGCACTACAGACAAAATCAGCAAGATCCTCCAAAAACACAACATTAAAACAGCATTCTGCACAAACAGAAAAATATCCACCATCCTAAGAAACCCTAAAGACAAAATCGAATTAGAAAACCAGGGAGTATACGAAATCCCTTGCACCGCCTGCCCCACCACATACATTGGACAAACTAACAGGAGAATAAATGCACGCGTTGAAGAACATAAGAACTCAATCAAAAAGAAGAACCGACCTCTTCCCTGGTCCAACACCTCAAAGCCACAGGACATGAGATTGACTTTAAAAATACCAGAACTATCGCCAAAACCGAACACTTCAACAACAGAATAATCAGAGAAGCCATAGAGATAGAAAAACGCCCACACAGCATGAATAAAAGAGATGACACCTCCCGCTTACCAGCCATTTGGAAACCCGCCCTCATGAACAGACGAGTACCTAACATGATGAATGACACCAGACCCACACCCACGAGGGCCACACAAGATGCCACCACCACACTTCCACGTAAAAAGCAGACTCACACCCACACAGAAGATGAGACACGACCACAGACCAGAAGCCGCACTGCAGCTGCATCACTACCCACTTCAACCCCCTGAGCCATACATGAAGCGAACTGACCCCACCATGAAGATGCAGCACAACCACGAACTCGAAGCCAAACAGCAAGATCACAGCTCACCAGCTCAAATCCCCCAGTAACTAAGACCAACCTGAGCACAACCAAGCCCCCACCTGAACAGAACATGCCTCCAGCCAATCAGAACATGGCCAACCCCCAACCAATCAGAACACAGCCAAACCCCCAACCAATGAGAACACACCCCCACCCAATCAGAACACAGCCAAGCCCCCAACCAATCAAGTCACACCCCCACTAGCAGTTAAAAGGAAGAAGCAGCTGCAAGCTCACATCACTCTGAGAAGCACAGAGCCGAAGACAGAAGCCTGAAGATGATGAATGAGACTTCATCGAAACGTTGCCTAGATACTTCCAATCTTACGCGGGAGAAAACCCGAATAACCAAAGATCCATATATATATATATGTGTGTGTGTGTGTGTGTGTGTGTGTGTGTATGCGTATGCGTATACACACACACACACACACACAGAGAGAGAGAGAGAGAGAGAGAGAGAGAGAATACAAGCGACAAAGTTACAGTCATACAGTCACAAGTGGGAAAGGATGGGTGATAAGGAGTGATGAGAAGATTAATTGTAATAGTAGTGCAGACTTTGTAAATAGTTGGACAGTACTGAGGGAATTATTTCTTTAGCAGAGTGATGGCATTCAGGGAAAAACTGTCCTTGTGTCTAGTTGTTCTGGTATGTAGTGCTCTACAGCATTGTTTTGAGGGTAGGAGTTGAAACAGTTTATGTCCGGGATGTGAGGGGTCTGTAAATATTTTCACAGCCCTCTTTTTGACTTGTGCAGTATACAGGTCCTCGAAGGCAGGTTGGTAGCAATTGTTTTTTTCTGCAGTCCTAATTATCCTCTGAAGTTTGTGTCTGTCCTGTTGGGTTGTAGAGCCAAACCAGACAGTTATAGAGATGCAGATGACAGACTCAGTAATTCCTCTGTAGAACTGTATCTGCAGCTCCTTGGGCAATTTGAGCTTTCTGAGTTGGTGCAGAAAGAACATTGTTTGTTGCACTTTTTTGATAATGTTTGTTATCTCATTGCAATGTCCATTACTAACAATCTCCCAAATATTTCTTTTCCTTAGATAAAATAAAATGATAAACAAAGTCATTGTACATAAATGTTTGTTCACAGAAAATATTTTCATTGTCTTTTAAATGTTTGGTCAAACTACTAGCGTCAGCCCCATTGTCTGACATCTAATTTGAAGAAACATTTCTGTACTTGAGAAATAGCATTTGTATCATGTAGTGAAAGAAATATGATGACAATTATTTCTCTTCACCAAATATGTAAGTAAATTGAGCTTGAAAATTCCCATAAACAGGAAATGTGGAAGTTATACCTTCCCACAGGAGGCTTAACCCAAATATCAATCTTTTTGTCCTTAGTAAAAATGCAATCATTTTTATTTTAATAAGTGTGGTTTGCACATTTTAGCAGAAACTAAGAATCCTTTTCCCTTCAGATTTTAGGCATTTTTTTAGTTATTGGTCTGTGAATTAGATTCTAAAAGGCATAACAGTCATATTTACACATATGAAGATAAGTTAGATAAAAATAATGAATTAAAACATAAAATTAAAGATAATGCTTTTCCTCCAAAAAAGTATTTATTTACTTTGCATGTTACTAAGAAATAGTACTTATCACACAGTATTTGGTGTTTTTTTAAGCAACAGTATAGGATAGATTGAAAAACCATAGCGGACATTACAGATAAACTACACATTCCATTTTAATTCCATGAAGACTCTAATATTTTATTCTTCTTCAAATGAAGTAAGAAATCATGCAGATAATAACTTCTGCAATAATTTCTAAGCCATGTGAGCAGGAAGGTAGCAGATAGTTTAAATTTGAGGAGTGGACATTCCGTACTGGAATCTTCTGTAGGGATATTTTAAGGATATTTTTCCCAATGTTTTTTTTTTTCACTGTAGCCCTTACAACAGTGTTTTTCAGATGTGTCATCTTTGAGATGTATTGACTTCAATTCTGGCTAGAGAATTCTGGGAGTTGAAATCCACACATCTTAACATTGCCAAGTTTGAAGAGCACTGCTCTGTCTCAACTATTGTGTTTCACAATAGAATCAAAAATATATTGAAGATGTAGGCATAGAAATGGTTTTATTTTAGGAATACAAGCATACACATACACTTTGTTTCCCTGCTCATGCATGAAACTATTTTGCTGGTATAAATTGGGTTGCTTTAAAAAAGCATTTTCACAATGATTTGCCTTCTCAGGCCTTTGAAGATACTACTATAGTAAAAGACAATAGAGTTATTTAAGGAGAAATTTCCTGAAACAGGATTAATTCAGCTCATTGTGAACATGTAGCATTATAAGGTAAATGATTGGATCATTTTGTACAAAAGAAAAAAAGAAAAAAAACCACCCCTATCAGTCAGCATCCAATTTCAGACTCAACTTACAGATAAGAAATCATAGACAACACAGCTAGTAATAAACAAAGAAATGCTGTTGAATTTGTAATATTTCTGTGGTGGCATCTGATTGGAAAACAAAATATCTTATAAAAGGTAAAGAATAATGAAACCAACTAATCCAAGCCTTGTTTGTAAATATAAGTACTTAGAATGCTTTTGACAAGTCATATAGCCATAAATTGGCTTTATTTAGAATTATGCAAATATCAGGGACAAGTATCCAGTTATCCTGCAACAGAACAATTGTGTGGGAGAAAGTATCTAATCAGAAGTCTTGGGTTCTGCAGTTTTTATCATTTTGTTTTTGTCTTCTCTTGCAAATACTTCTTGTCTAGTGTATTATAGATCAATGTATTTGACTTTTTAAGAAGTGGCATAAGATAAAGAAAACAGTGAACTAAACATTTAACAGAATTTTAGGAGAATTTAAAGAAACAGAATTGTTGAACACTGAGCTCTTTAAACTGTACTGGAAATTCTACCTTAGAAAAGATATAATTGCTCTTAAAGGAAATTCTCCTAAAGCAAAACTAACAAATATAGGATTCAAAATCTAATATTATGAAGTGGGGTGGGGGAGCTGTCCCAGTGGAAAAGAGAAGACACTCACAATGGACTTTCTCTTAAAATTATAAATCAAATCAAAATGAATGTTATTCTTTATATGCTTAAAATCTCAGATAATTTTGTATCACTAAGAAAAAAAGATTGATACTTTCACTGCCTATAAATCCTCTGGATACTATGTTTTATAGGCTATATCAGGGGTCTTCAAAATGGTGACCCAATGGTGAAAATACTCACGTCTCACTCAGAAGGTTAATAATTCAACTCTACATAGAGCAGATGTTTCTTTCTTGGGTATGAGGGGATTCGATCGGTAAATGCTCAGCTCCATCCAGTCACCCTGACTCTACCCCGAATTAAGGGATTACAGGGTTATAAAAGGAAGTTAAAGAGACTTTATCAGGAATTCCAAACTTCATTAATTAATTAAATTTTATGAGTCACTTAGGTGCAATGGAAGTACAAGAAAGATTTATGCTTAAAAGTATTGTGAGGTATAAAGGAAGAAGGTATGGCCTTGAAGGACAGAAGGAATAATTGCTAATAAAGCAACAGTCATATAGATGAGCCCTGAGCCAGGCCAAGAATGCAGCACAAACAAACATCTTTGAAAAGCCTCTCTTTATTTCACACAAAGAGCAAGAGGAAGGCATAAGCACATTATACTTGCAAGATTCTTCTACTATAGCTTTACAATAAAGTAATATTGACATACTTGGCATTAGTTTCCTAGACTCTTCTGCTTGAAAGGACAGATTGAGACTCCATAAAGGAAAAAGTACCATGTTAGAGACTCAGAGGATGGGGAACTCTTTGGACTATGTCTGGAAGATTGATGTATTAGGATAATCTAAAAATATCCAGGACAAAAAAAACTGGGAAGGAGTTGGAAATCAGGACCGGACATTATTTATTGAATTTTTAGAACATTTCAATGAATCATGTCCCATGGATAGCTTGTCTGCTGATCACCTTGAAGCCTGCCAGAATTACTATCCTGTGCAAATAGGGAGAATTTATTAGATGGATCTTGTGGGTTTCCTGCAGCTTCAGGAAAGATTCTCTCTTAAATTTACAGTTTGTGTGACCCCTGGACAAAATTGTCTCTGAGTGTTATTATGCTGATCTAGGGCACATTATGGTTTATGAAAGAACTTTAGACAACAGAACCTACTTTATGAATTAAATATTTTCTGTTAAACTTTTGTTAAGCCTCAGTTGTTGATGCAGATGTTATCACTGCTGTTATTTTGTATTATTTTAAATGTCCCCTATAGAGATGTTTTAATAGCATTCACATTTTAAAAATAAATCATTTTGCTGAATTTAAGTAAGTCTTTGTCAATTCTGCATTATGTTGCTTACTCCAAAAAAAGAATAACACAATGAAGCATCCATGTATTTTATGTCATTAACAGTAACATACTGAAAATGACTAAGGAGAATAAAACAAAATTGTCATTGGATTGTGATCTGCCCAAGTACTTGTTTCAATATTTATTTCTTGAATATTAGTTATTAATTCTGTTGACATTCATATCATATCTATTCTGGACCATGATAAGTGTCTATTTGAATAGAAGGTGTATTGTTTAGTTTTAGCATTTCTTTCTCTCCATGTATCTTTTAAGTTTATTTCATCTACCTTTTTAAAAAAAGATTTAGGGAGAGTCTTTCTGTTTTGCTTTATTGTTTTCTGTGCTGTAAAGTCCAATTTATTGTCTACAATTCCATTAAAATCTCCCATCATAACTATATTAGCATAGTCCCGTTCAATTATTTTCATATGTAATTTTTTGTAGAATTCTTCTTGTTTGCCATTCAGAGCATAGATTGCAATTAGGAGTGATTTTGTATTATTGTCCATTATTTCCACAATTAGTATTCTTCCATCATCATTGGTATAAATCAATTTTGCTGGGGTGGTCTCTTTAATATATAAAACCACTCCTCTTTTCTTACATTGTGTCCAGGAAGTAAATATTTTCCCTAATTTTGGCTGTATCAACAATTGTTCATATTGTTTTTTAATATGTACTTCTTGTAGACAAATTATATCAAATTTTAATTTAATTTGTAAATCTAATGTGAACTTCTCTTGGTAAGCTATTTCTCATCGCATATCTTGTGAAAACTCAATAAACCTCATCTATTCCATCCATCATCTTCTCTTGAGTTATTTCCAAAGCTTCAGCCAGTATTTCTATCATTATCTCAGCTAGGTTTTGTCATTTTTCTTCCTCTACGTTTTGGAATCTAAGATAGAATTCTGATCTATCCATCTCCCATCTCAACATACCACTTTTATCTTGTTCAACCACCGTTAATCTATTATCAATATCTCCAATCTTCTTGTCTCTTTGTTTATCTTCTTCTTCAATTTTTGGAATCTCTCATCATACTTCAACATCATTTGTTGGATGTTCTCCACTTTTTCATCGGTTTTCCCTGTTCTTTGTTCAATGTTCTCTGTTCTTTGTTCAATGTTCTCTGTTCTTTGTTCAATGTTCTCTATTTTCTTTTCAATATTCTCTGATCTTGCTTGAATATTTTGAATTCCTTGATTAATCATCTGCAGAGTCACTTTTTCTTGTTCTTTTTCTTGCTTTAACATTGTCTGTATTGAACGTTGTCCTCCAGATGGTGGAGAGGAAGAAGTAGAAGTTGAAGAACCAGAAGCTGTAAATTTCCTACTCATTTTAAACAATTCAAAAACTTCAGGTTTTTCTAAACCTTAATCCAATTGTGACGTAACCAATTATAGTTCAAAATAAAAATAGTAGAAAAAAGAAGCCCAAGAATAATGATAAAAAAAGGGGAAAAAAGGGAGGACAAAATTTCTTCAGGTTCTTGTATACCTTAATCCAATCAATAGTTAGATGAAGAAAAGGGCTTTTAAAAAAAGGGAAAAAAAGGAAAAAGAAAAATTCTTCAGGTTCTTCAATACCTTAACCCAATTAAAAGGTCTCAAATAGAAAAGAGTGCATAAGAATAAACCAGAAAGGTAGATGAAAAAACAAAAAATACCAGGAAAGGGGAAAAAAGGCTATTCCCTTAAAAAAAAACATTAATACTTATAGGCTTTCCCTTTAAAATAAAAAGCAAACATAGAGATTGGACTTCCAAAGAAAAAAAGAAAAACAAAGACAAGCTCAAACAAAGCCAAAAACCCAAATAGTTATTACAAAAAAAAAGATAAAATGAAATGCAATAAAGCTAGTGAGGAGGGATAGCACAACTTAGAAAAAGTAAAAAGAGCACACTGCATTTTGTTTAATTATCCAAGGCTCTTATTATAGCTCTCTTCTCCAAAAACTTATCCCCTTTTTTCCCCCTAGGTTTCAACACCAGACTCCAGCTGTTGATAGAAACCCAGAAGAGCACCTGCAATAATACTCTCCCCTGCTCTTCCCTCTATCTTATCAAATGGCAATGTCCTTGAAAAAGAGTTTCAGTTCTTTCTTTCTCAGCTTTGTCTGGTCACAGGGAAATAGAATATTTTCAAGCCTCTAGTTGGCGGTGTTACAAAGTTTCTTTGCTCTCACTTTCCCCCTCCTTTTCCAAGCAAGATATAATAAGAATTAATGAAAAAAAGAAAAAGATATTTAAAAAAAAGAGATAACTAAAGGGAGCCTCTAGCCTAAAATATTACAAAATCAAAAAGGAGAAAAAAGTAGATGTAAACGAAAAAACCACTCCAGTTTCAAAATACAAGATTGTGTATAAAAAATCCAGCAATGAGGAAAAAAACTACTTTGACATTCCTGTTTAAAATCGCCACTTAATCACTTCTGTCAAAACTTTTACAGATTCTTTCTGTTCCTTAGGGTGTCCTTTCAGATCTTAGAATAAAGAAAAAGTTCTCACCAAACCGGCGCACTCTCTCTTTCTGTTCTCTTCCGTTTCGGAGCTGTCCCAACTTCAGCAGCTTTAATGGCTGCCTCTTTGCCGCTGGCAAGAAGAGCTTCTCCTGGATCTACCAGGGACTTTGCTGTATCTGTGGGATCGACAGGATCCACTCTTCACTTTCACCATCTCTTCGGGACGGTTTAGATCCAATAGGACCGTCCAGGAGCAAAGATATCAGCAGCAAACTCAGACTTCCAAGATCGCATGCCATATCGTCACAACACCAGCTCCCCCCTCCAAGACATAGTGATTTATAATGATTCTACACATATGTATTTTCTGTCAATTTATTCCATAAAATCCTGGCATATATTTGTGTTTCAATATTATAAGCCTTCAAGGTGCTCTTACTGTAAGTTAGAACAGTCAGGTTTATTTGGCATGCAGTTCTATACCTGTTGACTTAAACATAAATCCAACTCAGTACTCTAAGATGTATTCTCAATTAAGACTGTATTGGTTCAGAGACTGTCGGCAATTCCACTGAATGCTCAGGTACACAAAGGTAAGACATATTCCTTTTTTAAAGGGCTGAGAAAGTGCTTATTAACATAAGTAAATATCGGTTGAGACTTTCCTATGGAAAAATTGTGACTGATTTGGGTAGATTAGGAATTACACATGTGCTGGGATTCTCTCCGCAGGCATAACATTTGAACCAAATTAATATGTTGCATACTTTCTAATCAAAGTATTATGGAACTATCATCCTCATGATCTAATTTAGACAAAATAATGAATTTTGTTCTTATGTATACTACATTGTCTGTTGCCTGAATATCATGGGTCTTGTTGAATTTGTAAGTGATTATTTAGCATACTCTACCATTAAAATAAAGAGTACCTCATAAAAGTTGAGATTTTTTTTCAGATTAAAGGAAACATCATCATCATCTCTTGAAGTATAGCAAAGAAAATACATTCCTTCAAGATAAACCGACAGCTTTCAATTAAAATGATGGCTTTTCTTAAGCAAGATTTACCTCCACCAAGTTTTCTGGTATTTCTATCTGTCATGGTAGTGATAGTTTATGATGCAGTACCATAGTTTATATCTGATGTCATTACCGTATCTCAGGAGGACAGCTGATGTGAAACAAGTGGAAAGCTAGCAACCCACATTTCCTGCTGAGAAAATGAACTCATTCTGAGTACAAAAATCTCTGGAGGGAAAAATAAGTAAGTAAGTAATCTTTTGTGTTGAAATGTTTATGTGTTGAAGTTCTTATCCCTATAGACAGATCAGTGAATGCTATTTTCTGCGCAGTTCTGTTTCAGTGCCAAAATCCCAATATTTATAAAGACCTCAGTATTTTTTTGCTACAAAGCCAAAGCCTAATAAAACAAAAAGGCAACAATCTCTACAAGAAACTTTAATAATAATTTTAAAAACCCACCGTCCTTCAATATATATATTTCTTTTGAAAAAAATAATCTTATCCATAAGTTTCAAGCAACACTTTAGAATATCTGAAACTAGGAGAAAGCCACTGTTTTAAGGAAAACTAGTAATACAAAAAAAATCATCTGATAACTCTGATAACCACCTTTATTGTATAATCTGTAACATAGTAAGGAATGCTGGCTTTAATTTTATTTTATGCATTTTTACAAATTTATTGCTCTCTGCTTCATATATTCTTTGAAGAAAGGATGTTTTAAATGCAAATAAGTATTAGTGTCCAGACTTCATAAATACTTTTTTCCCTCACCCATTTGAAACTATTTCTCCAAAACAATCCATACTGAACAAAATCTATTCTGGTACTTTTATTTATTAGTATAGTTAATTAGAAGAAGAAAAAACAGCAGAGTGCTATTGGACTAGTTCCAAATTTTGTGAAAAACAAAAGAGAAATAAATCTCTGAGAATAAACAGAAAATGAGATACAATGAAATATCATAGACACAGTGTAATATTTTGCATACAAGTAATAAAAACTGCTACATGTCAATTGGGCTACAAATAGCAAAAAAAATTACAATTCATAAAACACACTTTACAAATAGAAAAATTTGAACATTCTGATTTGCTGGAAATGTTCTCTTTCTGTTCCTATTGTGTTACAGAAGGTAATTGAAAAGCTTATCTCATCTATTGTTTAGATGGAGAAGGTTTTTAACCCCTGGATGTAGCAAAAAAGAAAGGAAACTGAAAATGCGTGTATGTACAGTATGTATATATGTAATGCACTATTGCAATTTCATATTCATATGTTTTGTTTTCACAACATAGAAAATATTGAAATTGCTTTCAATTTAATACCTTTGAAATGTGTGGATTACAATTGTAGAATTTTGACCATGTTGGCCAAGTAGATGAGAATTTGGAGGATCTTAAATTCAAATGATTTAGAGGTTACAGATTAGAAAAACTGAGGTACAACTAAATAAATTATTTTGTGTGATTGAGCATTCTAATTCAAATAACATTTGTCTATTACAGTATGTGTTTTATGATTTAATTTCTGAATCATCATTCAATCCTGAGTAGGTGAACTATTTTTTTTTTTAAAAACTCCATTAATGCCCACAATCTATTTCATTTAAAAAAAAAAGTTCTGCAGAAGGGTTGGATTTTGGAAATGTGAAAGAAAAAAAAAATATTTTCATCAGTCCAGGTATAATAGTCTCTACGTAGATAGGGATTTCATGACCATATTGAAGAATAACATTGACAAAGTCAGGAGTGTACTGTATAATTAACATAACTTATAATTTAATTTATAATTTAATTTAAATCCCTGATTTAACCAATTCTTAAATGAATTCAGAAAAATACTCATTTGAATTAGACTAGTATTCATCAATCTTGAATTTCCTCTCCACTTTTCATTCTTGAAAGGAGAATGAAAATATTGGAATGGAATGTTTTGAATGTCTCATTCATGCTTTATGGCTATTTCTATCGGCATGTGAAAGATAATCAAATAATCACTAAAGACTCAAAACAGTATTTTAATCAATTTAAGGCTGCTGCTATATGCCTTAATGTTGACAATTGAACTTAATACAAAATTGAGCAACAACTAAATTTCCACTTAAAGGTATAGCAATGTGTAATGTACATTTATTTTATTTATTTACATAAAGATTTACAGACTGTCTTGATCAAGACAGTCATAATGCAGTTTACAATGAACAAAAACCATTAAAACAGAATCATACCAAATCTAACCCACATAGCCCTTATATTATTAACACTGAAATATATTGCAAATCAGTAACATTTCTGAAGCTTTCTTAGAGCCCTGAGAATTAGGGCACTCCTAAATTTAGGTGACAGGATGTTCCTTGGACAAGGGCTGCTACAGGGAAGATGCATCATCAATCCTTGACTTCCTCATCAAATCCACCTCAATATTTTGATCGAAGGAAATTCAGATTTATGCAGTTATGTCAATTATTATGTACAGTATTTTTATGACCTACATCTTACTGATTGGCTTCTAGAGTTCAATTTTCCTTTGGGTTACTGAAAATCTTGGCATATACTTTTAAAAAACAGAGATATTTTTTTTTACCAGCTTTATTCCAATTTAAAAATAGCATGAGAACATGCTATCAAAACCTGCAAGCCTTTTCAATTTGGATTCATCCAACAGATCATTGTGTAAAGAACAACAAGCAAAGGCCAAAAAAAGCTTTCTCAATCTGAAACAGCCCGGAATTCTTAGCTAGTAAAAACAAAATGTAATCTAACAACTCCAGAAGGAAAGAAGTTCTGAAAGGGAGCCCTATATATCAATTTTCACAACTAACACTGTGTGAATTCTAGAGTTTTCAAAGCACAATGCAAAATTGCTTTGAAATTAGGTGAAGAATTTCATTCTACTTCCTTTTTCCTTTCACCGATGTATTCATTAATAAAGCTACAAATGTAATTTTTAAAAAGAAAGCCCATAGTATACATTGAGTATTTTATTCTTTGATTATTGTAATCATCCTCCTGACCTATTCCAGATTTTTTTTTTTTATTTCCCTTCCTCTGCCCTTCCCATCTCTCATTTTTCAATTTCATTGCTGTTATTAGAGATCTTAAAAATAGGGCAGCAAAGATCAAGGTATTTCCTTGTTGAAGATACAGGGAAGAGCTTTCTTCATGCATGTGCATGTCTTTATGGCTAGTTCTACATCTTAAGAAAATAAATAGGTGGGAAGTGGACTATTTTGTGCTGATAGCTTTGGGGGAACAAATGAGCAAATACAACTGGCAAGGAGCATGGAAATCTATCACAATTATTTTGAGAGTGAAGTGACATAATATTCCAAGATAGATTTCATGATGGCACCTACACATATAGGGTACATATAGAGTGCAAAAAGTGCAGCCCAATTTGGAATTTAACATATAAGAAAAGTATATGTCACAGATTGATAATATAAAACTTAATATATTGAGGAAAGCTATGTATGAAAATCTCTATATTGCAGAAATTTACAAAGGTCTGCACATAATGTAAAGGTATAAATAATAATTGAATCCAATTGTATTATTTTTAGCCATTGAAACTTTGACAGAATGGAATAATGCCTAAAACCCTGCAATGCTCACATCGCTAATCCATATAACCTACTTCTACGTAATCTTCAGCAGCCTCTAAGTCAAGTGTGACATTGCCCTCGGCATAGTTCTTTGGGATATATTGATGACAGATACTTTTATCTCCATCTATTATGAACAGAATGTTAGCAGAAGCAAACAACATGCTCCTTGAAGCATGAATTCCATCTTCCTACTAATGACTTCGTACTAAATATGGCATGCATTTCAGGCCTGGTTTCTGTGGCATTCCTAAATAAAGTGCTTAATAACTAGTCTCATTAATGCTAATAGTAAATCAGTGAGATTAAATATTTCTATAAATCATTTTATTAATAAAACAGGAGGGCTCATTAAAGAATTATTGGGCTGTTAAGCCATAATATTTCAGCTTTTCATAAACATTTCAATTAGTCCGAGTTGACAATGCAAGATGGAAGGCAAAGATTGCCAGATCCCTATAGACTAGAAAGCCATGTGTGGAATCAGCATCTTGTCATAATAATGGCATATATAATTTTTCTAAAGTTGCTTTTTATCGTATTTTTGTCCATAGCATGCTGGCTCTCTGTGTGAAAAAAAAAACTGAGTGAGGATGTATATGTGTAAATTATCTCTGTTCAATGACCTTCTAAAGGCCTGGGTGTTACTATGCTATGTCATTTTGCGGCTATCTTTCAAATGTTGGTTGTCAGCAGTTTGAAATGAGTGCATACTTAATGAAACAAAGAATAATGATGCCTTGAGCTTGGGAGAACAAAGAATGAAGTGCCCTTCCTAGGAAAGCTTAGCATGTATAAGTCACAAGAAATTATAAGTTAGATCTGAGAAAGTCAGTGAGAAATACAAAGCTAGATTATGACACGATAATTATTATTAGGACTTCTCACACTATGTTTTTCATCCCATACACACCTGCAGTTATTTCAGAATCCCCAGCCCCTCCTTTAAACATAGTGTTAAGAAAGATATTTTGATGATGAATAATATCACAAACAGAACAAATGAGGAAGCTGCTGGAAGATTTTAATTTGCCCTCAAGGCTCCCTCCATGTTCCATTTCTGAGAATTAGTTATTTGAAAAGAAACGAGTGTTAACTTTGAACAGATGGAGAAGAGCTGCATGTCAGGATAAGGAAAACAAACTTTGAAAGACCCATTTTCTATTACAATTCTTCCTAGAATTGTTTTTTTAAAAAATACAATTCTAAGGGCAGAAGATAGAAGTGACAGGGAAAGTTCCTTCTGCCCAGAGTCTCTTGCAACAAATCATACCAGCAGTTGACACTCTCATCATTAAATTAAAGGTTACACTATTTAAAAGAGATTTCTTATAGCAAAAAGAGTCAATCACCTTGCATACACCTCAAAGAATCCTAAACATTATTTTAATCTAAAAATGTTTTTTTTTTTTTTCATTTTAAAACAGCACATGGAATGCTCATAACACAAACATATGTGAAGAGGAAGAAATGGCTCTATTAAAAAACAAAATAATAAAATGTAAAGGTGTCGGATTGAACAAGGAAACATAACTAAATGTAGTTTACACCAATAACATTTGTTCTCCATGCCTTTCTATCACTATGAATAAGCTTGATTTCACAAATGAAGGAAAAAGTCCTGGAATATTGTTGCAGGATCCAATCTGGGTTGGTCACCAGGACTAGAGGTTTAGTCTACAAAGCTTTCAGATTCATGTTGGAGCTCATCTTCAGGGAAGTTCTCTCTACTAGAATATGTGGTACAGAATGGTGGTACCTAAAACTTCTCTCTATCAAAATAAACATTCTGTCTACCACAATGTGTGATTTAGAGTGTGTGGTACCAGAACTTCTCTCTACCAGAATACAGATTCTAGAAGAGAAAAGTTCCCAGAGGATGGGTTCTAGCATGAGTCCTAAAGCTCAGAAGACTAAACCTCTGATCCCAGTGACTGACTCAGATTGGATTCTGCACGCTTGACTTCCACCATAACCATAAACCACTTCCAACAGTACCTTTTGTTCTTTGAACTTCTTACCTTCACCTTTTTGGGGAATCTCATCCACTCTATCCAAACACCTTTTTTTTCATTTCCCTATCTCATCTTCATGTATTTATTTTGAAATTCAGTCTCCATTCATTCTCTCTCTATAATTCATATCAACTCAACATACCTCCTAACCAATTACTTAATTTATAAAGATAATCCTCAACTTACAATTGAACCCAGAATATTGGTTGTGAGTTTTTGCAGCTGAAAGTTGAATTGCCTTGGGATCAGACTCAATTTTACAATTGTTTTGTTAATGGTCATTAAATGAATCACATAAGTCTGAACCAGCTTATCCAGAAAATGGGACAAACATTACAAAATCAATCATGTGACTGTGAGATACTGCAACTGGTTGTAAACGTGAGCCAGTTGCCTAGCACCCAAAATGCAGTCACATAACTATGCGTAACAGAAGCAACTTCAAGGATGTGTTATAAGTAACTTTTTTCGAGTCTGTGGTAACTTCAAACATTCTTAAGTCATAGGTTGAAGACTATCTGTATACAATGTACATCCATTCATTGCCCTTCATTTTTGATATTATTTCATTTACAATAAAACTCTTAAGTAATGATTCCCACTACATTTAGCTAATTATCTTATTTCTTCTGCCCTGCTATTTAACAAAGAACACTTTTATTCAATCATTTTCATTTCATTTAATAGACTTCTATTTCATGCAGAAGGTCACATACAACCCACCAACATTATAACACCATTTTTACATCTTAAAAATTATCCATCTTTTTTCAAATTTGAAGTAAACATTCCATCTAGATGTCCCAAAGGTGCTTTTTTTTTCAGGAGACAACTGGACTTTGTATCCTTACCAGCTGTCTGCAAGGAATATAAATCCTTCCATTCCTCACTATCCTGTCAGAGCTGAAGAAGCCTCTTGGATGAAAAGCAAAATGTCTTCAAAGAAAACAAGAAAGTCCAGTTGCCTCTTGGCAAAAAGCACCTTTCAGACAACAGACTTGAAATTCTAGACCTAGAAAACCTAGAACTACTCCGCCTTTGGTCCAATCTAAGTATGGTATATAAAATCATACATTGCGATGTCCCATCTGTCAATGAATACTTCAGCTTCAACCATAACAACGCAAGTGCACACAATAGAGACAAACTCAAGGTTAACCGCACCAAACTTGATTGCAGGAAATACGACTTCAGCAACAGAGTGGTTAATGTCTGGAATACTCTACCTGACTCTGTGGTTTCTTCCCCGAACACCAAAAACTTTAACCTTAGACTGTCTACTATTGACCTCACCCCTTTCCTAAGAGATCTGTAGAGGTCATGCATAAGCGCACCAATGTGCCTACCGTCCCTGTCCTATTGTTTCTTTTATTTTTCTTATATGTACCCATTTCATGTATTCATAACTATGTATATACTTATATCTATTATCTTGTAAGCGATTGACAAATCAAAATAAATAAATAAATAAAAAATAAACTATAACCCAGATGAGTGACAATCTCTACAGGCATTCCATCTAGATCAGTGGTGTCAAACTCATGTCATCATGTTATATCAGGACTTTTTTCCCCTTTGTTAAACTGGGCGTGGGCATGGCCAGCACGTGATGCATCCAGCCCATGGGCCGCAAGTTTGACAGCCCTGATCTAGATGCACAAATTCACCTCACAATCTCCCTTACTGCCATCCTCCTTTTCAGGTCAGCCCATATTAGAAATTTGTTTGTGCAAAATGAGTTGTTGCCTTTCTATTGGCATTGATTCTGAGGTTGGATGATGTCTTGAGCTCCTAGCTGTCAAATCATTTTCTATTTCATTAGTCCTCCACTTAACTGCAATTGAGTCCAAAATTTATGTTGTTAAGTGAGACATTTATAAAGTGAGTTTTGCCGCATTTTATGACCTTTCTGTTCACAGTTATTAAGTGAATCATTGCACTGTTAAGTTAGTAATATGGTTGTTAAGTTAATCTGGCTTCCCCATAGACTTTGCTTCTCAGAAGGTTACAAAAGGTGATCACATGACCATGGATATTGCAACCATCATAAAACATGAGTCAGTTGCCAAGCTTGGGAATTTTGATCATGTGACCATGGGGATGCTGCAACTGTTGTAAGTATGAAAAATAGTCATAACTTACTTTTTTCAGTGTCATTGTAACTTTGAATGGTCACTAACTTAACTGTTGTACGTTAAGGACTACCTACAGGAGTGGGCTGTGGGGCCTTGTAGGGGTTCAAGAGAGCTCCTAGCTAAAATTCTGTGCAGTTCAGAGAACACCCAAATCCCACTCCTAGCTGGCCCTGTCCACCCACCCTACCTGTCCCAGGAGTCCCCACACGCCACATTTTGGATGCAGGTAAGTGCAGGGTGTATGTGGAGGCTCGGGAAGGGCAAAAAACAGGCTTCCTGGAAGTTTGGGAAGGCTGGAAATGGGCCCGTTTCTGGCTTCCAGAGAGCATCCAGAACCTGGAGAGTCCACTTTCACTCTCCCGGAGGCTCGAGGAAAACCTCCAGAGCCGGGGGAGGACAAAAATGCCCCCCACCATGGTTCAGGAGGCCGACTAGGCCACGCCCACCATGGTCATACCCACCCAGAAACCGGGCAGAGAACCCTTTTCTAAAATTTTTGAAGGCCACCCCTGACAACCTGTACTTTCTCCTTTCTCACACTTCACCCATACCATTGCTGCTTAGGCTTTTGGTATACAATGCTTCTCTTCCACATTAATTCCCGAACTCAATACCACTTCTTATTCACTGTGGCCAGCCTAGAATTTAAAGGACAATCATTGAGAAAAGAATTATTGCAAGAGCAACTGGAGAACCAGGGAACATAAATGCACCTAGCTATACGATGTTGCCAACTCCAGTTTAAAAAGTAATATATTTCATATGACAATACAGTGAAATCCTTTCAATAAGTTTTATTTGAAGATAATTTTTAAATACATGATCATTCATTTCTGTAAGATATTAGAAGTCACTGCAGCACTGTTTCTCCATTCTCAAACTATGAGTGAGGATGGCTGATAGAAAGTGCATATAAAAATAGAAATGATTAGAAATAATACATTTCTTTTCTCCATAAAATATGAAAGTCCCAGAGGGGAAAAAAAGGAAAGAACTGCAATCTAAAAACAAGTGAATGTTACAAACTCAAACTCCAAAGAAGCCTTTTCAAAGGTTAATTTCCATCACACTTTGTCTAGATTATTATTCTTTCCTATGGACCAAAAAGCAAAATGCTGAACATTGGCCAGGCACAATTTGAGATATGTGTCTGCATTATTACTGATGCATTGCTAATGTAACTGGCAACATACTCTTTTATTCCTTGATTTGGCCTTTGCTTCTCTTTCTGCCAATTCAGGATAAAGTACAGCAGAGGCAGTTTTCTTGGCAGAACAAAAAAAGGCTAGTTTACCATATTGGGAAAAAATAGATTGTATGTGTTTCCTTTTCCTTTCAACTGGACCTAAATAGATAGTACATTTACATCAAAGCCAGTGGCACTTTATGTCTTCCTCCTGTCCTTTGTAAGTCCCAGTTCCATCCTTTTGGGGATGGTAATCCAACGAAAATACTCAGCTGTTCAAGAATACAATTGAAGTAGAGTTGGACAAGGATGTTAAGAGAGAAATCAATGGCATTATTTAACATTCACTTCATAATATTTATCTATTTACAATTCCTCCTCCTCCTCCGTATACCCCATTCTTACTTTTATGCTTAATTCATATATGCTTTTTTTAATCTACAAAATAAATGGATTAGTAATGAGACATATTGAGCCAACTAAAAAATCTGTTTTGAAGGGGGTTCTTAAATTGTGATGATATCAATGATCAATCAGAGGTAAAATAATAAGAATTTGTATATGAATAGATGAAAACAGAGGTGTAGGTAATTACCAAAATATTTTTATTTAGGTATTCAATTTAGCAATTAAAATTTACATTAACATTAAACTTACAAAATTACCACTAGTTAACATTTAATGGAAACAGTTATAAACATCTTTGTCTTTTTAAGGAGGTTGCACACAGTATTTCAAAAAGGTATTTCACAAAATATGTTGCATAATACTATTTCTCCTTGAAGTTTTAAAACAGCCATATCCTTGTTGCAGACACAAAGTAGACATCTGCTAGAATTGATCCTCTTGCAAAGCAAGAGGTTCAAGCATTTAAATGCCCAGATAGCTCCAGAAGGTCTTTGAAACAGTCATCCCAAGGCTTCCAGAAAACAGTTGCATCAACATGTCAAGAAAGGGTGCAATGTAATTCATACCTGCCTTGTGTGGGCAACCAGAGTTTTCAATCCCTTGGGAAAGTAGTTTTAATAGCTAGTTGTAGAGGAACAAAAGAACCAAACATTGTTTTAGGTCAAAGCTCTTAAGAAAAACTTAGCAGATGACACTGTCTAGTCTTTGGTTTCCTATAGAAGAAAAGGAACAAAAGCCTCAATGAATTAGCATATCTCAAGAATGTGTTCTCTGCGGGGAGGGAATTGTCTCTTAGACCTTGAATAGTTATGGTGATGATTCAGGAGGCTTACACTCAGAAAGGAAGTAGCCAAAAGAAATCTCAAAGAGGTTCTTGAAAAATCAACATTAGTTGACTGGATAATACAAAATTATATTATAGAAGTTACAAAAGTACCAAGAAGGAAAATATAAAATATGAGGAGAGTTCCATATACTTTCTGATCCAACTACTCTGTATTGGAGACAACAAAACTATTGGGATAGGTTTTTTTTTTTTTAATAAAAACTGTGTACTGGTCACTTTATAGGCAATAAATGTAACTCATTCGATATGGAAATGACATATCACTTATATGTATTAGGGATTGTCTGGGAGTATCTTTCTTAAATAAAAAGCACATAATTCTCTTAAATAGAATCATAGGAATAAACATATGAATAATTATAGTCTGGTTCTTCTGCAACTCAAGGCAACTTACTTTCTTTTTAGAAGTTTCTGGAGCCTACTTATTTTTTTTCTGGAAAACAATGTTATCCAAGCTATCAGAGTAACACCAATGAAAAATACAAAACACAATTATGTGAATAAAGAGAACTAACTTTCTGAACTTCTCAGTAACATAAGCTGCTTTATGTGTATGAAATGCTCTCAACATTGGTGTGAACTTAGAAATGACACTTTGAATTATCGGGGTGCCTATGTAAATGCAAGAGCAGACATTTGAGGCAGGGCAAATGACAAGATTACAAATGTTCTCTTCCATAGTCTTTAAGGACCTTCTTATTGGCTTTCTGCCTTTGGGGGGAGGGAGGAAGGAAGCAGTTTTTCTTTCTTTGAGCGTTGTATTTCAGAATGAATTATTGATGTTTACTTAATAATATAATCCGCAACATAGCAACACAGATACATTAATTTCTTTGCAGGGTAACATTGTGCTCTATTCTGGCTATGTTTTCTATGTTCCCAAGAGCCTAGAGGGGAACATAGTTGTTTTTTGTGTGTGAAAAATTTTTCATGGAATTGTGTTAGGCAGTAACAAGCATATTAGTTTCTCACAAAGTAGGAGGTGTGAAATCTCTGTTCTAATGAAACACGCCTGGAGCTTTTGTCTTACTAATGTCCTTTCAAACTTTCACTGATTGTGTTAGTTGATACACATGCATGGCATCATTTCCCTCTTTTTTTTCTGCAGAAGGGGACATTATAAGACAGGATGCAAGTACATCGGTGGCTTTGTTTTGTTATTACATTAGGTAATTTCTTAGAACAATAGTGTCTAATAGCAGCTCAGCCAAAGATGCCTCCTGCCAACTTTACACTGGGGAAATAATAGGAACTTGGTAGAAAGCCTAATTAAACTGTGTGTTAATGTGACACAGACATGATGTTAAGGGATTTATTATTCAGTGAAGTAATTTCTTTTCAATGCATAAATGCTTTGGCACAATCCATGTGGGAATATTTTTAAATAAATAATTCCTTTCAGACAAAAAAAAATGTGCTAAGAAAATGCTTTCACCATGGGCATGGGTGCAGGCTGCTATTCCCACGATCAGGTAGACCAGTCTCAAGTTTATTAGCAAAAACTGCTATCAGAAAGAGCAGAAGTTCAAGATACAAGTATGGGAAAAGAGTTGCCAAGAAAAATTCAGAGAACAGTATTCTGTTTACATGCAACAGCGTGGGAACAGTTAAAAAATTAGGAAAGATAGCAGGGTTCGACAAGAGGTAGCCCTGAAAAGAAATTATTGTTTATAGTTTATCAAAATATTATCTTAGTACTTATTTGTTAATAACTCTATAAGCTTAGTGAAATAAGCTTTTCACTATTTTTTTTCATAAAACTATGCAATATATTGTTCTTGGCTCCATACAGTAAGAATAACCCATTGAAGAATCATTTTTGAAAACATTTAAGAAAATGAAGCAGATTAGAAGAAAGTCCTATGAATAAGTGAGAGAAATATCTTTCCTCTACTACATCTGTTGGATGACTTGAATGTGAAACAGGAAATTACTTTATTCATTAATAATCCAAAATTGGATTCCTAAGATTCCTTTGTTTTGATATTCCTGGGCTTGAATTGATAAAAAATTAAAATCCAAAACAATTTGAGATGACATGGCTTCCTATCAGAACTAGAAGTTCTTGCTCTGTTAAAGCCTGTAAACTTCTAGCCATTATGTTATGGGTATGAAATTATTTAGAGCTCTCACCCTGTAAATCACCCAGTCTCTCAAGAGTTGTGCAGTATATAGTTCTAAATATAAAGAGGTCTTGTAAACTTAAATACATTTACTCCCAATTTATTTGCAAGATTTGAAATAGCCTATGAATTTATGATTGAGCTCCATTGATTGGTGTCCAAATCAATTGATCAAAAATAATTTTCAACATTACCAATGCCTCAAGCTTATTTATCAACCCCTCATATTATCTTAATGGAAAGAAAAAAATCTTGACAAATTATACACCTTGCCTAGAATCAAACCACCTAAAATAAACTTAAGTAACCTTATTTAGCTTATATACAGTAGTATCATAGTATAGTATTTCAAAATATATTCAGTGTAACAGTATACAATAACATTGTACAGTATTTAAAATAGTAAAATTGTACAAATCTTCAAGGTAGGTTCTTTTCTTCAACAAAGGATGAAACCAAGCATCTCTTTGAAGCTCCAGCAATCCAAACAGTTTGCATCAAAGAGTAAAGAGATGGCACCGAGTCACTTTCTTTATTTCAGCTGACACTGAGGCAGGCAGGAGAGGCTTCTATTATATGCAGAGGTCTCTGCCAGTTGTTGCAAGTTACAGCCAAGGCAAGCAAAGCCATGAAATATGACTCCCTTGAGGCACACCATGTTTCTTTTTTATCACTGATTGCTTCCTGGAAACAATGCTGTGTTTTTAGAAATCTCTGAATACCTTGACCCACTTGGTTCCATTTCTTTTCTTACATGTTGAATCACCATTCTTTGGGGATAGAAGAGAAAATTATCCCCATTGTGTATGTACTTCTCTTGCCAGACAGCAAAATTCAAATATTTCCAGTGTGTGTCCTTTCGTGGAATCAAGAGCTTTAAGAATGGGCTGAAAATAGGATTTGTCACATATTAATGGAGCAATTTCATCACCCTTCCTTCTCTGAGGAAAAAAGAAGTAGAAGTTGCCAGACAGAGGCAAGAAAACAAATGGGGCACAGTTTCTCCTCAAACAGCCTCTGTTATACAGATGAACTGTCTAGAAATCAGGAGGGAAATAGTGACAAATAGAAAAATTAAGAAAACATCTGCTGAAAGAGACTTTTATTTTTGAAGAAACAGGTAACAAAACTAAAAGGAATTTGCATTAGAATTTTAGTAATTGTTCAATGTGCATCTGCTAAGTCTAACACTACACAATTTTACATATAGGTTTGGTGTTTAATGGCAACCTAGAATCATATATACTTGAATATAAACTGCATGTTCCAAATATTTGTTTTGTTTTTAATATATTAGGAAAAAGAATCTCCAGTTCATTGGCAGATGAAGAAATTCTGTTTATAGCAGATAAAAGGCATCTTGTGATCTACTCCAAGAATTACACTGCCTGGTCTATTTTCTTTCGTTCTTTTCTTTCCTTCCTTCCTTCCTTCCTTCCTTCCTTCCTTCCTTCCTTCCTTCCTTCCTTCCTTCCTTCCTTCCTTCCTTTTTCTCTGGTGAAGCTGTTCTTCTCCAGCAATCTGAGCAATGTTATTCCTCTTTTTAAGTATTGCATAGTTGTATATAAATTTTAAATACTAATATTTAAAGTTTAAAATCAATGTTTATATTTTTATATTTCTTCTATTTTTGCTAGAAACTTTTCTTTATCTCTTGTGAGATTCAACTGGTGTTTTTTGGGCTATCTCTCTCACACACCATTATTGGGATAGAATACCAAGTAGACACCTCCTGAAATAGCAAACAATATCAGAAACCACTGTGCTATTGACACAAAGCAGGAGGCACAGCTAACTAGCGTATTTCAGGTAGAGGGAATTTGAAACCCCAGCCTTCTAAATTACACCATTAACTTTCAGATACCAAAAACGGCAACAACCATTTCTTCAATGATATAGTTACTAATCAGTAGAAAAAGATTCATAATTAATAATTCTAAATCTTCTGCCCAAACTATCATTTCAATATTATGATCTTTCTTGCTGTTAATTCCATCTTTATAAAATATATCATGAGCTTCATACAGTCTTTCTTTTTATTTGACATAACTGTTTCCAATATGATTTAACAATGCCCCAGACTAAATGTGTTCTGTCAATTACAGAGAATAGAGATCTACTAAGATAATAAAAGTGCAACTACAGTGCCTGCTTTAATTGTTCCATTATAATTTGATGTTCTGAAAAACCCCAAGGATCTCAGAATATAAAATGATTTTCAGTGACTCAGGTGCGCAATTTATTGTTGGAATTTTACTCATTGGGGATCCCAAGAACACTGGCAACATGTCTGAACCTTGCAGAACATTTTCAAATATACCTTGAGTTTTTGTGAACTAGGAGAACCAAAGAGAAAGATGTGAGATCAGAATATTTTAAGCATAGCAGTAATATGCGGACATTTATTTATAAATAATTCTCATCAATTTCTCATTTAATCTTTTTTAAATACTATAAAATACTATAAATTTTTGGGTTTATGCTAATTATGTGTTTGTTTGTTTTTTGCTGTTTTACAACCAAATAAAAAATTCTGAATATTTATTTATGGCTAGTATATTTGTTTCAAAATTTGTAGGTCAGAAACCTTAAATTAGTGATTCCAATGTTGCTTTTTTCAGGGCAGAGGGAGGTGGTTTTTGTGTCCATATGTATGTTGAGGGGAAATAAATATGAACATACAAATTTAGTAGGTCAAAGAAAAGGATATATCTCTGTCTTGGCTGAAGCTTGAACAGTTTTCTCATTGTAGGAAGTTCTTCAGATGAAACAACACTCTGAGCCAAATTTGTAATCTGGCCATTCAAGTGCTTTCTGATATAGGTTATCCTTAACTTAAAACCATTCGTTTAGTGATGGTTCAAAGTTATGGCAGCATTGAAAGAAGTGACTCATGATTTTTCACTTGTAACCATCCCTGCATGCCCACAAATATCTGAGCAAAATTTGGGTGCTAGGCAACCAATATATATTTAAAATGCTTCCAGTATCTGGGGGTGGGGAATGTCATCGGATTGCCATTTGTGTCCTTCCTGGCTGGCTTCTGACAGTCTATGGAGAAGCCAGATTCATTTACCAATCAAGGGATTCACTTAAAGACAAAGGTGATTTAACAGATAATAGGTTTAACAGATAATCAGAGTTGGAAGGGACCTTTTGGTCATCTAGTCCAACCCCCCACCCAAACGGGAAACCCTACACCATTTCTGACAAATGGCAGTCCAATCTCTTCTTGAAAGTCTCAAGTGATGGCGCTCCCACAATTTCCAAGGGCAAGCTGCTCCATTGGTTGATTGTTCTCACTGTCAGAAAGTTTCTCCTTATTTCCAGGTTAAATCTCTCCTTGTTCAGTTTCCATCCATTATTCCTTGTCTGGCCTACAGGTGCTTTAGAAAATAGCTTGACTCCTTCCTTTCTGTGGCAGCCCCTCAAATATTGGAAGACTACTATCATGTCTCCCCTGGTCCTTCTCGTTACTAGACTAGCCAATCCCATTTCCTGCAACCGTTTACTGTATGTTTTAGCCTCCAGTCCCCTAATCATTCCGGTTGCTCTTCTCTGTACTTTTTCTAGAGTCTAAACATCTTTTTGGTAATGTGGTGAACAAAACTGGATGCAGTACTCTAGGTGTGGTCTTACTAATGCTTTATAGAGTGGTATTAGTACCTCCCTTGATCTTGATTGTATCCCTCTGTTAATACAATTTAGGGTTGCATTATCTTTTATGGCTGCTGCTGCACACTGCTGGCTCATATTTAGCTGGTTGTCCACTAAAACTCCAAGATCCCTCTCACAGTTACTGTTATTGAGCCTGGTTTCACCCAGTCTGTATGTGTACTTTTGGTTTTTCTTGTCTAAGTGTAGGACTTTACTTTTCTCTACATTGAATTTCATTTTATTAGATATGGCCCAGTGTTCTAGTCTGTCAAGATCCATCTGGATCTTGAGCCTATTTTCTTGGGTGTTAGCTATTCCTGCCAGCTTAGTATCATCTGCAAATTTGGTAAGTTCCCCTTCTATTCCCTCCTAAGTCATTAATGAAGATATTGAAGAGTACTGGGCCTAAGATGGAACCTGGTGGCACCCCACTGCTTACTTCCCTCCATGTAGATTTAGACCCATTAAGGACTATTCATTGAGTACGGTTTGTCAGCCAGTTGTGAGTCCATCTAGTGGTGGTGCTATTTATTTAATTATAATGAAAAAAAAATGTCAGAAAATCAGGTGCAATTCACTTAAAAACTATCTGAGTAATGAAAGTCCTGGTTCCAATTGTGGTTGTAAATTGAGGACTGCTTCTATCATATTTTAAATTGCTGTAATGATATAAATTGAAACTATATCTCCAGCCTAATTGTCTTTAAAGTTCCAATTGTAAATGAAACAATATTTTTTAAAAAAATAATATTCTTTTAAAGAGAATAATCTTAAACACATTTACTTCATAGTAGATCTCATTCTAAAAAATTGGAGTGATTCTGAGTAAGTTTATTTTAAAATATCCACTTTTAATGTACATTTATAATTAATTAGTTATAGAGAGATGTGTGTGACATTGATTCAGAGACAGTATGCTCCTTTCCCCTTCTCAAAATTATGTCCTCATTGATGCAATATGTTTTTCCTTGTGAGACTGAAAGAAAACTGGCAATATGCCAATAAATGACTGTTTAGCATCACATTATTAGTTCTGCAATGATTAATTAAAATTATTTTAATGAGAAAATTTCCTGGAATGGAACTTGCTAGAAAATGTTGCTTGAAAGACAATTCAATAGGACTGTCAAAGGAAGTCACCTTTAACTGCAAGTAGACCTGATAATGATTTGATTTAATTACATAAAACAAACTGGAAAAATGATGACAATAATTACTGTATCAAAGTGACCATTTGTCAGCTAATTTATTTGAGTTACTATGATCTACATTTTTGAAAGAACAAGTGAAACTCATATTTGTATGTGCACATATATCAGTGGTGGGATTCAAATTTTTTTAGTACTGGTTCTGTGGCCGTGGCTTGGTGGGTGTGGCAGGGGGAGGATAGTGTAAAATCTCAGTCAGAGGTGGCATTTGCCAGACAAGGATACTGTAAAATCTCAGTCAGAGGTGGCATTTGCTGGTTTTCTGAACTACTCAAAATTTCTGCTACTGGTTCTCTAGAACTGGTCAGAACCTGCTGAATACCACCCCTGACATATATGTTTTCGCAAATACAAAGAAAGTTGTGCCTACAAAATTGAAAGTTCTATATGGATAACAATCAGGCTACCATAACTGTTTTTGATCCAGTCAAGCAATACAAGAAACATTTTTTATGTATCTTTCTAGATGGACAGAGGGAGATATAGTAGAAGGCAGGAGGCAGGCAACTCTCAGGAAAGGGAGATTGGCTATGTTAGGTCAATTCCCATTAATAGACCCCTGCTCTCAGTCCATGGTTACCAGGTTACCAGATTCTCATGATCTTATTGTAAAAGAGAAAACCATGCTCTGTATTACCAAAACTAATTGGAGGCAAAAGAAAATATTCTCCCTTGGAAATAAGCCCATTGGGTTTTATCTCAGAGACTCAGTTCATATCAAGGGGCATTGGTCTATACATAACTAGGTGTGATATCTAACTGGCAAAAATGGGCTCTAGGAGCAAGGTGTGAATGCTGCTCATAAATTATGCTTCCTGCTTCAGGGCAGATCTCATGCTGGAGCTGTTGCACCTTATTGAGAGTTGGCGGTGGAGTTCCAAAGACTGAATTTTCTCAGTGACTTCAACCTGCCTTCCCTAGGAGAAATCTCAGAGATAGTTCAGGAGTTAATAATAACCTCAGATAATATTATCTTGGCCCATGTAGTCAGTTGGACATCAACACCCACTGTGTGATAGACAATTGAGTTAACATGCGCTAATCCACTATTTGCTTTGCATTGTGATTCAGGCCAATGGAACCTTTCCATTTGAGCCAGAAAAACATTTTTGAATGGCTCTCTGGATTTCAAGGAAAGATTGCAACTCTTTTCTCATTTACAATTTTCCCAAGATACCTCCTTTTTATTTCTTTATGATTCCAAATGGTATGTGAAGAACATAGAAAAAGCGACACATTGCTTTTTCACATATGCTTGGTCTTTAGGAGGATTTTTTTCTCTAAAATTTCTGTCTTCTTTTCTTCCCTTCTTTCTTTTCCATTAGCTTTCCTGAATGGATCATATAGAGTTATATCTCTTTAAGTTCTAACATGTTCTTTGAACATACATTAGATTGTACAGAATATTCCATATAAATATGTACGATGGGATGGACAATATAGATAACTCATATGGGCTAAGACTTTTTACTTGTCGTATTCTTTTTTAAATTGTAATCTCAGCTCAACAGACCAAAAATACTATAATTTTATGCTTCTTTTTCATTAATATTTCTTTTTAAACCATATGATAAACATCTATAATTTTTACCAGTTTAGTGGAATGATGATGATGTTGATGATGATGATATTATGTCATTTATGTCATCCAAATATTATTTGGATGCCAAAACTGGAGGATAATATATTTAGGATAATGAGCTTTTTTTTTTTTTAATTCAATAGGTCCAAAAGGAAAATAAGGACAAGAAGAAATAGAAGGTGAAAATGGTGGGTGAAAATTATGTGTTGATTGAATGCAGATGAGAAATGTCATGATTCACGTTTGTTTTTCTAATGTGGATCATTTCCTGATGTGGCGCCAGCAATATTCTTGTTCTCATATGGCTGAATTTATAAATCTAATTTGGAAGTGGGCCCTGTTGGTCTTCTATTCTGTGTGTTTTCATAATACTGTCATACATCTGGACTGACTCTTAGTGGCATTTATATTGCTATAAAGAAAGAATCAGCAGGGTTTATTCTTTAAATTAGTTTTGTCATCTAAACTTATAATTCTGATATGATCAACTCAGCCAAAGTTGTTTAATTTTATCAATCTGTCCAATTCTCTCATTTGAGGTTTACCCAGAGCAGTTAAATTTGGCAGAGAGATTAGCCCAATGATACTTGAAATGGATTGTATTTCCTTTATTCAAGAGAATTTAAAATAGAAACATTTGGTGCATCAAAGAAAACACACCCACACAAACTGAAAAGGAAAATTTCTCTTATTATGAAAATAGAGAATTTTTTTTAAGCAACTATGCAGAATCCCTGGGGAAATTACACTTCACACAATATGTGCCAGATTCAGTAGACTGACATTTCCACAAAAAAAGTTTTTAAATAATTTGACTTTAAAGACTATTATTAATATGATCACTGGGAAGAATAAATGTGTTCCAGGGCTGTAAGAACAAAAATGTCTGCAGCAAACAGTTCAATTGTTTTCAATCTAGTGGCTAAACTCCATAGAGCAATTGTACAGTCTTATTAAGTAGAATGTATATCTTCCTTTCTAATTTGAAGAATGTGATATAGCAATTTTTTTTTTCAGCAGCCATTTTTTTCACAAGAGATCTCATTGTATTCTTATGGTTCAAGGTCTGACAGCATCTGTTTAGATGACAGAAGGGGTAGAATGGGGTTCAATTGTAGATGAACATGAGAAGCTTCTGGAATTCTTTCCAAACTTTAAAAATATACCTTCTTGAAATTACATGATTAGAAAGAAAGAATTGGAAAGGTCTAGAATGAAAAGAAACAGAAGCCTTTCAACCCACTACCTGGCTGCCTTTACACAGAGATACATTGACATTATTTATTTATTTATTTATTTATTTATTTATTTATTTATTTATTTATTTATTTATTTATTTATTTATTTATTTATTTATTTATTTATTTGATTTGCCAATTGTTTACAAGATAATAAGTATAAGTGTATACATAGTTGTGAATACATGAAATGGGTACATATAAGAAAAATAAAAGAATAAGAGAAACAATAGGACAGGGACGGTAGGCACGTTGGTGCGCTTATGCACGCCCCCTACAGACCTCTTAGGAAAGGGGTGAGGTCAATAGTAGACAGTCTAAGGTTAAAGTTTTTGGGGTTTGGGGAAGAAACTACAGAGTCGGGTAGAGTATTCCAGACATTGACCACTCTATTGCTGAAGTCGTATTTCCTGCAATCAAGTTTGGTGCGGTTTACTTTGAGTTTGTATCTATTGTGTGCTCTTGTGTTGTTATGGTTGAAGCTGAAGTATTCATTGACAGGTAGGACATTGCAATGTATGATTTTATATACCATGCTTAAGTCAGACTGAAGACGGCGTAATTCAAGGTTTTCTAGTTCTAGAATTTCAAGTCTGGTGGCATAAGGTATTCTACAACGAGTAGAAGAGTGGAGAACTCTTCTTGTGAAATATTTCTGGACTTTCTCAATTGTGCTAATATCAGATATGTAATGAGGGTTCCAGACTGATGAACTGTATTCGAGTATTGGTCTAGCAAATGTTTTGTATGCTCTGGTTAGTAGTGTGATATTACCAGAGAAAAAGCTACGTAGGATTAGGTTAACAACTCTTAATGCCTTTTTGGCTATGTAGTTACAGTGGGCTCTAGCACTTAGATCATTAGAGGTGAGTATTCCAAGGTCCTTTACAGAGCTTGGGTCATCAACAAGATCTTGACTATTCAGCTTGTATTTTATTTTCTGATTTTTTTGCCAATATGTAAGACAGAGCATTTATTTGTTGAGATTTGAAGTTGCCATTTGTTTGACCATTCAGATACATAGTCAAGATCTTTTTGTAGGGTAGCAGTATTGTCTGTGGTATTGAACAGCTTTACATCATCAGCGAAGAGAACGCAATTGCTCTTAATATGATCACAGATTATTAATGATTGATACATATACATTATTTTTGGATTATTTTTTTCTCCCTAGCCAATAGACCATTTTTCAAGCTCAATCTTTCTTTTACTGTCTTTTCCTCCCGCACAAAATTTGGTCATATTCTCATTTGTTTTGCAACATTATCTGGATGACAGACAGACTGAAAGTGTTTCTAGAAAGTGTCTTTTTTATATTTCTTTCCAGCTTTCCATTGAAAAATAATAAATAGAAATAGAAACTAGGAAATCTGGGATGTGACTATTGAAAAGTTTCTTCTTCTGGATTTTTCTTCTACTTTATATCTGTCTTCTACAAATTCTGTTTAGTCTACAATTCCCCAACAGAGTAGCTGATGTTTGCAGACACAGTTAATTTATATTTAAAATCTGTTTTGGTAACATCTTATGAAAATCTTAGAGCTTGCACAAAGGGCTCCATCCAGTCATTGAGCCTGCATTTCTGACATGAATATTGAGTATTGAAATCTCTGAATCATAGCCATACATGTAAAGAGAGTAAGAAAGATGGTTGTGATGGAAATATGCAAGAACTATTTTAGTTATTATTAAATTTATTTTCCACCCGTCTCTGATGTCAGCTTGGAAGCCATTTTTCTTTAAGGCTTCTGGGCTGCCACATTCAGTGCCTAGGAATTTGGGAGGCGAATTCAAGGAGTGGTGGAAGATCAGCCACAACAACATTCCTTTCTCAGAAAGTCAATGACAGGTTACCCTGCATCTGGAGGGGAGTGACTGGGGGTAGTCTCCAGTTGGAACAAAGTAATGATTGGACCATGTGATGGACTATGGCAGTGATCCCCAACCTTTTTTATGCCGCGGCCCGGTACCGGCATCAGCTGGGCGCCGCGGCCCGGTACCGGCATCAGCTGGGCGCCGCCATCTTTTGATGAAAAAGTGCTTCGGTGACCTCACGGAAGCACTTTTCATCAAAAAGCGGCCTGCGCTCGATGAGCTTTTCCGGGTAGAAATGGCTTTCTACCGGAAAAGTCACCGAAGCGTAGCGCCGCCATCTTTTTTTGATGAAAAGAGCTTCCGGTGAGCTTTCTACCTGGAAAAGCTCACCAGAAGCACTTTTTCATCAAAAAAAGATGGCGGCGCCCAGCAAACCAGCGGCCCGGTAGGACTTGTTCCGCGGACCGGTACCGGTCCACGGACCGGTGGTTGGGGACCCCTGGACTATGGGGTGCAGGGGTTGGATTTTGGGTTTTCTTTGGGCTAGGGAAAACCCATAGCTCTCAGGTTCAGGCTTTCCCCAGATGTGCCAATATGACATCTCTAATGAAATGGATCTTTGGGAAAGTGAAATTCTCTGAGTCTTTTTCCTTGGAGGTTGTTACTTGGAACACTGACATTAAACCAAATCTGTCATGCCCCTGGTGGAGCCTGACTCTGAGGAAGAGGAGGAACAGCCAACATGGAGTGGGAGTGTGGCTCCAGAGGTGGTGGAGGAGGTTGGGGAAGGGCAGAGGCCGGCTGAGCAGTCAGAGGAGGATCCAGGCCCATCCCCTATCCATCCTAGGTCACGCAGGGAGGAGAGCATCAGGGAAAAGCGAGGTCTACTCAAGAGGAGATTACCATGATCCTCCTTGTGACTTGCAGATGGGAGCTATGTATATAAGTTTTTCAGCTACGTAGTTAGAATTGCTGGAGTCAATTAGTGTTTACCTTGAAAGAGGCTTATCTTTGCTGGCATTCTTCCCAAGGACTTTTCTGGGTTATTTGCCTGGAGTTTATAATTAGTTATCTCGGCTTGCTTCAGAACTCTCATCAATGCGGTTTGTTTTGGTTTTCTGTTTGCCTCATTATTTACTTTTGTGACTTTAAACTGTGCCTAATAAAACAGTGAAGTTAAGTTGAAGGCTCTCCCGGACTTTAATATATGTTTTGGGTTTGGGGTTATTTTGAGAGACTACGGGTCATCACAGAATCTCTAAAACTTCAACCAGTTCCCAAAACCCAGGGGCTGTCTGGGGTCCTGATCTCTGAACACCGATATGCCTACTGGGCAGTGTGAAGACTCAGGAAAGATGGAGGAGAAAGCAACAGTCAAAGAGGGAGCCATGGGGACTGACACAGGGTCCCTTGTTGAGACCCTCTACTCTCCCTATGAAAGCATGGTGCAAGCAATTGAAGCTGCAGTGCTGGAACAGCAACAAGGCACTCAGCCCAAGGAGCCAGAGTCCTGGCAGCTTGGTCGGCTGACCCAACTCCAGAGATTGGAACCAAGATGAGGCCACCTGAGTACTGACCAGGGACCAGTCCAATGAGGGCAACCCATGGTCCTGAGTGGAGAGAGCCGAGACCTTTGCGGTCTGACAACTCCCAGAATTTTAGCCTGCTACCTCCTTCATAGAGCCAATTGTTGACAGGTCTCCTGGAGTGATTTGAACATCTTCAGGTGGGTAGCTATGCCCCACGAGCCCAAGTCAGCCAGCTGTGGTGCGTCCTGACTCAACCTCATTCACCTTTCCAGACTCAGGGTCAGCAAGTGGCTATAGTGCAGCAACAGCATCCTAATCAGCCAGAGATGATAGAATAATATGGTCTATATAGCTGGCTCAACCTGCCAGAGATGGGCAGCAGCTGCAGCCAGGGCTTGGAGGTCTGCAACAGCCAGCCACCCCTGTCCCTCGTCAACTGGCCTTCATGCTACTGCCATTAAAGTGTATTCCACCTAGCTGGGCTTTTCATCCTGGCCAGGGATGGGTTCAATACCAATGGATGCCAGCACCAGTTGTACCACCAGCTCCAGTCCCACAGCCAGCCCTGATACCACAGTCAGCTCCGGCCCTGCAGCCAGCTCCAGTGCAACAGTTGGTCCCTGCTCTGCCACCGGCTGTTCCAGCTGCACCTCCTACAGTGCAGCCAGCCCCTCCAATCACAGCACCACTGTCAAGATTTAGAGTGACCTTTGATGGGTCCCCAGGGAAATTGGCATACTTCCTCAACTGAGTTTGGATGTACATTGACTGGTATGGGGACCAGAACCAGTCTGACCATAACCTGATCTCAGCAATTTGTGATGGGATGAATGAGGGTGAAGTGGCAGAGTGGATAGCCCAACTACATGATGAAGGAGCTACTGAGCTAGATGATACCAATGAATTCATCTAGCTGCTCCAGGCCAGATTTGAAGACATGGACTGCAAGAATGAGAATGAAGCCCTGATTAAGACTATGAAACAGGGAATTCACCCCCCCAAGGAGTTTGTCTGGGAGTTCAGAATCTCAGGTAATCTCAGACACTGGCCTGAATCCATTCTGATCCACTATTTCAAGGAGGTCATTGACCCAGAGATTAGAAAAGTGTGTGGCATCCAAGGAGTACTAAACCAACTGCAGGCTCCTGTGCCTGTCCCTCAACTGTGGCCTCCCACAGCAACCAGAAGAAGGAGAACCCCAAGGAAGCAACCGGACATGAGCAGATTCACCCAACAAGCTCTAGAGGTTCCCCCTTCCATAAAGGAAGGTGAGGAACCTCCGACCAAAGAAACCCACTCTGGAACCACTAGCAGGGATGACGATCCAATGGTGAGTGGAGCCATCCTCCCCTTGCTGTTAAAGTTAGTTCAGTAGTACCAGAGATCAGGGTGAAAATGGGAAATAGAAGCGGTGATAGAGACAGGCTGCACCAGGTGCCTAATTGGGTTCCCCATTGTTGAACAGTTAGGAATAAAGGCAAAACCCCTGGTCTGGCCAATCTGCTTCAAGCAAGTAGATGGGACACTGATAGGCAGAGTCCCTGCTATGCTAGTCACTGAACCTATTAGGATGGACATTGGGTGACACTAAGAACTTATATGAATCGTGGTAGCTCCAAAATGACTGAGTCTGTGATATTGGGATTAGCCTGGCTGGACAAGTGGGCCCCAATGATCAAATGGGAAAATGGCTACAAGAAAATTAGAATAGGTGTTGGCCACTTGCCACCAATCCCTCCAGAGAGCTGCCAACCACTGACTAGCCCCAAGTCACTGGAAATAGCAGCAACTGCCACTGAGATGCTGCCCAGCTGCCCCCAGTCCCCAGAGAATAACGAGACCTGGTCGCTATCTTTAACGAAAAGGACTGCAATGTTCTACTGCACCCCACCCATCACCCAACTGACTGCACAATTGAAATTGAATGAGGGGCTAAGCTACCAAAGCCTACAATGTACTCTGTGACCCCAAAAGAAATGACTGAATTGAGAGAGTACTTGACATCAATTTAGCCAGAGGGTTTATCCAACCAGCAAAGTCCAAGTAGCTGCCCCAATACTATTCAAAGAAAAAAAAATAGGGAGATGAGATTGTGCGTGGATTTTTTATGGGACCAATGCCATGTGTGTGCAGAACACCTACCCCCTCCCCCTCATAAAAGACATGTTGAATCACCTGTCAAAAGACAAAATATTTACTAAACTAGACTTGAGGGAAGCAGATTACTGATTACCCATACATGAGGAGTATGAGCGGAAAACTGCTTTTAACTGTCCAATTGGCAGCTTCCAATTACAAGTCATGCTTTTTGGTCTACAAGGAGCCCCTGCAGTCTTTATGCAACTAATTAATGAAATATTAAATGAGCACTTATATAATGGGGTCCTTGTTTATTTCGATGACATTCTCATCTTCAGCGAAATGCTAGAAGAAAACTGATGTGGCAGTTATTTTTAAAAATCCTAGCTGTAACACTCTAAGCAAAGCTGTCCAAATGTGAGTTCCATAAGACCTCACTAGACTACCTGGGCTACCAAGTGTCAAATGAAGGGATCAAAATGGATTCAGGGAAAGTGAGAGCTGTGCTAGACTGGCAGCTGCCTCACACATTCAAACAGCTCCAAAGCTTCCTGGGGTTTGCCAATTTCTATATACAATTTATTCCCACATTTGCAGAGGAAGCCCTTCCCCTAACAGAATTGCTGAAAACAGGGTTCCCTCCCACAAAACTGTGTCCAACTCAGCTGCTAGCTTGGACAATGGCCTGTCAAAAAGTGTTCAAGAAACTGAAGTGCCTATTGGTGGAAGAACCTATCCTTCAACATCTGGACTGTGACAGGCAATTTATTGTTAAAGCTGATGCCAGTGATGTGGCAGTGGTGGCTGTACTTCTCCAGGAAAACCCTCAGGGTAAATTATTGCCTTGTGCATATGTGTCTTAAAAAAGTGACTGAAACAGAACAGTGCTGGGCAGTTTGGGAGAAGGAGGCATTTGCAGTCTGGTGGGCTCGCCTGTCATGGAGACATTTCCTGGAACAGGCTAAGGTGCCTTTAGAGCTCTCAGATTTGGGTTTTCCCCAGATATGTCAAGATGACATCTGTAATAAAATGGATCTTTGGGAAAGTGATATTCTCAGAGTCTTTTTCTTTAGAGGTTGTTACTTGGAATGCTGACATCTGGAGTTCTGACATTTACCTAGGCAAAAGGGACTGAAACATTTTTTTAAGTCCAGAGCAATCAGATAACTTCCAAATTGGCTCAGGTAGATATCACCTTAGTACAAGAAAAGGGAGGAGCTACAGTGCATCCAGATTTTATTCTTATAGCCAATGTTAACAAAGATAGATTTAGTTTTTCTGTGGAACTGATTTCCTGGCCTATTAAACTGAGTGAGGCTGACAATTAGTGTTGGCTCTTTGTTTTCACATATTCCACAGGATTTAGAAACATTGGGGGGCAGTGGCAAGGTGATGTGGAGCTAACTGAAATGGTCCCAGTCACCCATTGACATCTTTGAAAGTCCACAGGAAAAGACATATAAAACGAGGTAATGTCGCTATGATTCCTGCTTATTCTAATTTATGCTGGAGGTACAGTAAATGTAATTTATATACTGTAAAACAGTTTGAATACCTGAAGAAGAGCTACAATTTTTTGAATATTTTAACTGGTTACATTTGTAAGGAAAGTTTAGGTTACAAAACTGGTTCTAAATGACAGATTTTGCAACCAAGAGGGAGTCATTTTAATCAAGTGAACATTTGTCATTTTAAGGGAACATTAAAATCCTTTGGGAGAAGGTTTAAATCATTTGAGGTGTTTGCTACAGTTTTGTCCCTAAAACTTGAAAATTTATGCAGTATGAATCAAAAGTGAATAGAGGGTCACACAGAGACCTCGATTTCAATGCTCACTATAGCAATATGTAATATCTTCCAGGTGAATAAATTCTGTGAATTGATTTTTTTTTTAAATGCTGGGCTGCCAAGGCAACTAAAATAATTGTACTTAAATTATTATGCTATTATGCTGGTTCCATTAAGGGTATAGCAGGCTGAATGAAGTCACACAACTTAACCTTTTTTGAAAAAAAAGCTCTGACATTTGGCCTTCACGTATGCCCTTTCATGTCATACTGCCCACAACTCTCTTTTAATTATTATATTTTAGCCAACATAATTTGTTGCCATTTGTATTTTCAATACCAGGTACAACCATATACTCTGACATTTATAGTCTCCTTTAAAAAAGAAACATAAGAAAAAAAATATGCTTAATTTTACTTAAAGTTTTTCATGTTCATCACCCTTTTTAAAGTAATTACTGGAAAGCTATTAACAAGACTAAGAGACAAAGTAATGCTATATCGAGTACAATGTGTCATCAGGCTAGTTAAGGCATTGGTTTAAGTTTGGAGAGATACAGATTTGGATTCAGATATAGCCATGAAACTCTCTTGGCAGCTTTGTCCCAACTCAATCCACCTTAATGCATGGTTTTTGTGGAGAAGAAGTTCATATACAATATACTCCAGGCTGAGGTGCTTCCTGGAAGGAAGATAGAATGTGAATCAAATAAACAAATTTGGTGCATAAGTGAGAACCGGCTGACTCTTAAGCTACAGTATATTGAAGCAACCTGACAGGCACATGTTTATTCACCTTTAACATGTTGTGTTTTGCATTAGGAAAACTCTAAATAAGCCAAGCCTTGCTTCCCTCACAAAGATTACACATATAAAGATTGCATATGGGAATACATTAGCAGCAGGTTTTTAAAGAAATACATGTGTTTTTTTTGCCTCTTGGTATCTGTTTTTGAGTATCTGCCTTTACTGACAGGACTGAATACAATATGTCATCAGGCTAGTTATTATCAGTCTTAAGAAAGTGGCTGCTGAAGCAGTGCTTTTAGGAGTGCAGAGATGAAAATAATGAGGACATAAAAGCTTCAGCTACTACTGCACTACTTAGAGGAACAAATTCAGTGCTAGAACTACATGATTGACCTTTCCTGATAATGGAGCCTGGACCAAGCAAAGAACTTAGATTTGGTGAACCCGTTTTTTCAAAATGCTTTGTTCCATAAAGTAGAAATATAGCAGACTGATTTCCTGAAAATTGAGGCTATCAAATCTGGGTTTTAAAAAAATCTGGACATTCATGTGATAAAAGCAAAGGTTAATAATAATAATAATAATAATAATAATAATAATAATAATAATAATAATAATAATAATAATAATAATAATAATAATAATAATAATAATAATAATAATAATAATAATAATAATAATAATAATAATAATAATAATAATAATAATAATAATAATAGCTTCTATATGCTCCTATATGTAGAAAGGAGCACAAACAAATATATCCTTCCCAACTGTTACATTATAATTCTGTGACTCTAACTCTTAAAAAAAAATAAGAGTGCTACATTCTGTAACTTACTCCATTTTTAGAACTTTATTCCAAATACCCCTTGGTTAGAAATTCAAATTTAGGAAATCCAACCACAATGTAAAAATCTGTAGATTGGAAATCTAACTATTTCAATCATAATCTCTAATTTATTGTGCAAGTGGCACTTGAATCAAATCTTTCTAGGGACATTGATTTGAGTCAGCCAAATCCTTAATCACATCAGATATTAGCTTTCTAAAACAAAATCAGATTACCTGTGAAACTATCAAGCTGAAACTGAATATTCCTGAAGCTTTATGAATATTGGGATACTTTGAAAGGAGGCAAATATGTTGACAGTATGTTTTGGATGATATTATTTTTGTTTTCTTTTGTTTTTGCAAATATGGAAATGCCAGTATGAAAGGTACTTACTGAAGATTAATAATGATTTGTTTCAGTGTGTTCTCTGCTCTTTTAAAAATTTGTCTCATCTGAACAAGAATAATTGGTTGTGATAGTTAACTACAAAATTACAGTAGATTGTGGATCCTCCTAGGGTTTGGAAAATATGGCAACCAAAGTCAAGACAGAGGTAGAGTCATATTAAAGGCAATAATGAGAGGGCACAGTATAAAAAATGTAGGATAACTTTAAGAACTAAGTAACTTCAAAATGCTGAACAGAAAGCAAAAGATTGAGACTGAAGGGTGACCAAAGACACAAACACAATCATTTTCCCTCTTTTTCTTTAACTTCCAGAAACAATCTATTCTGTAATCTAAATAAAGTAACTTCAAAATTACAAGCATAAAACAGATTTTGCATAACTTTGAAATCAAAGGGAGATTTTTTAAAAAAGATTAGGAATTCCTCTTCCAGCCCATCCAGGAATTATCATTATACATCCATTCCATCTACTATGTCTCAAAGTACCTTAAACATACTGTAAAGTGTTTCTCCTTTTTTTAAAGGAATCACATCTGGAGCACCACTGAAATAATTAGGTAACTGTGATTGTGATACCATTTATTCACTGAAATGGTGTGATTTTAACCAATCATCATATAGATAGAATACAATACTATTTTTTGAGTAAATACTGTCTAATATATTTCAAGCTTAAACATCATAAACACCCAAATAAATAATAATCTGTCTTGAGATTCCTAGATTTTTGCACTGCTGACAGAGAAAACAGCTTTCACAGATGTGGAACTGGAATCATCAGTAGACTCAAATTAAAAAGAGTTAGTCTGATTCGTTTAATTAAAATTGGATAAATTGAATTTTTTTATTTTTTTAAATTGTTGGCAGAATTGTATGGTATCCATTTGATGGCCAAAAGCCAACTTATTTTCATATGAATCCTCCAATCCCTATGAATACTCCTGGAGGGATCATTTTCAGTCTTGGATATAATCAAAACCTATTCTAATTAGCTTGGTTTGGTTTGGGATTCAGGATTTAGACAGATGTCTATGTCTATCAGTTGAAATAACTAGAATGCAATACAGATCCATTTTCCAGTTTGGGGATTTCAAAATAAAAATAAAAGCCTGAACCTGATAATGTCCCAATCCTTTTCATTAACTGTAGAAAATTATTAATTGCACAATATTCACTCAAAGAGAGAGAGAGAGGGGGGGGATAAATTTCATAAATTAACATAATAGGCTTGTATATATAGGGATGTATTAAGCATTTGCTGCATGGAAAGAAATATCACAATGAACTGCAGAGAATATTCTCAATGGCTATTGAGAAGGACAGCTAAGTGACATGTCAGAAAAAAATAATGAAGATAAAATAGAAACAGGGGAGACTTTGAGAACAAATGATCATCTGCCTTTTCCAAATCACTTCTCTTGAAGAGAAGAAATTAGAATCTCTGATGTATAAAAAATTAACAATAAAGAATGACCACTCATCTATAGCTCATTTTTAAAATTAACACAAGATTTATGATGAACACCAACCCTGCGATGTGACCCCTGGAAATACCTACAGCTGTTGCTGCACTCAAGAACATGTTCACTATTTGCTAGGTGTTTGCAGCTATAAAATAAAAAAAGAAATAAATCACAGTTATTGCTACAAAATAGGGTTTTAGAGCACTGAGACCTGGGGCATTTGTAGACTCACATACAAAGGTTTCCACTGAGCTGCGACAAAATTGCAGATCAGTGCTTGCTGCATTGCCCTATCTTGGAGCCATCATTTCCAGATTATTAACCTAATCATTTAAAAAGAACTTTTCACAGCATTAATCCCATTTAAATTTAAAGATGGAACCATTCAGTAGAGGAAAGCTCTATTAGTTGCACAATGTGAAACAAATGGGAACATGGAATGCAGCTGAGCTAAAATCCTGAAGAAAAGTGAAACATTGCTTAGGCATTACTTAGTTCCTAAATACCAGATTAAAATGCAGTTTACTTAGCAGGTTCTTCAGTGTTGTGTCTGGGCTAAAATATAAGAAAAAGAACACATCATGCCACCATAGATCATTTGGAGAAGAGTGTGTCAACAGTCAAATATTGAACTATTTCTGCAGTAATATGCAATGGATACAGTCAATGTGAAATACAGATAGTCCTTGACTTACGGCCACAACTGAGCCCAAAATTTCTGTTGCTAAATGCAACATTTGTTAAGTGAGTTTTGCCCAGTGGCAAAGTGAATCACTGCAGTTGTTAAGGTAGGAACATGGTTGTTAAGTAAATAAAGCTTCCCCGTTGACTTTGCTTGTGAGATGATCGCAAAATACAACCGTTGGTAACTGGACACTGCAACCATCATAATTATGCATCAGTTGCCAAGCATATGAATTTTGATCACATGATCTTGGGGATGCTGCAATGGTCATAAGTGTGAAAACAGTCATAAATCACTGTTTCAGTGCCGTTGTAACTTCAAACAGTCATTAAATGAACTTTTGTGAGTTGAGAACTACTTATATCTGGTAATATGATTCTTATCATGGGAAAGAATGAATCAGGGGCATTAACTGCTGATGCAAAAATAAAGTCTGGGCAGAACTTGAAACAGTCTAACAAATCATGGAAAAAAATAAATATTTTAAACTGAGAACATATTAAATATTTTCTGTCCCCATCAGACCTTCTTTTGTGACAAAATGTGATTTTAAAAGTTTAAACTATGTTTGAGAGGCAGGGGCAAACTCTGACATCTATATCATATTATCTGAATTCTGAACTCAGTTTCTCCACTTCCATTGTTCTCCCCATTACTGTAAACATCTCTAGAACCTAACTCTGCATACTCCCAGCCTTTACATTTACAACTACTGATACAACATATGCATTTTATTTTTGAGTTCTGTTACTAAGACAATTGAATAATTCTACACACACACACACACACACACACACACACACACACACACACACACCATAAGCGGACATATCTCCTATATATACATATGATAGCTGAATTTCTTTAAAAAAGAAAAATGTAGTACTTAAGGTGTTCCTTCTTTCAGGGAAAACAAAAATTGATTTCTTGTTATTTTTACGCAACAATGTTCTACTTTTCTAACCTTTTCAGAGACAAAGATTTCTGTTGCATCACATTAAGCAGATCCCCGGCAAAAGAAAGTATCTGCTGTTTCCATGAAAGATTTTTTGCCATTTTAAAAGAGCTAAATCCTTCCTCCATTGCTCCATGCAATGCTTCACCAATATTATCAATTTGAAGGGACAGTCAGGCTGACAATCTATAGAAAGAAGAATTAACTTTTGCTGGGCAGCACTTCAGATCAAAACCTCTGAATGATGAAGCTGCCACTATTTCAGACAGGTAGCTGGTATTAAATCACTGAAAGTCACTTCAGGTAAGTTGATAACTTTTAGAAATTGATGGGATTTCTAGATTCTTCCCTGAGAGAACATTGAAATAAAATACAAAACAATAACTATGTTACAATAATTATAATAAAAATACTTCTGTACCATCTACTGGGGGTTGAGAGGTTATTTGTATACCTCATATTTTAACGTAACATTTGACTATATGAAAGCTGTTAACAAAATACATGGTTTATCTTTCCCCTGTATATTTTTAACTTTTCCTCTGTTACAGATATTGAATCTGTGGCTGAACAAAAAAATTAAATGGATGCATTTCCGAATTCCAATAAGCCATAATATGGATAGTTTGGTTAGGGTTTAGTGTATTGGGTGAAACTTGTGGTTTGATCATCCCTGTTTATGAAGTATCACATTGTCTGAACCCAGCCAACTGTGACTTTTTCAGCAAATGATGGTTTTGTCTGATATGTGAATTTAAAAACTCTTCTTGTAATCCTTTCTGCAGCATCCCATACCAGCAGTTTTTCCAATGGGCTACTTGCATATTCAAGAAACATAGATTTATATCTCAGTTGGCTGCACTTGTTGTGAAGGATAAGTTGCTAAGATCATCTTGTTTTCTATGTTGTCCCGGATAATTATAGTTCCCTGTGTGGCTGATCCAATACTTAGTCTCAGATATTATAACAAAAATTATGTATCTTGTACATTATGCCTATGTATATAATGATGTTGGTTCAACAAAATGAGCTTCAGCTAGCCTGGGCCATTATTATTTGTCTTTTCACACGGTCAAATCCACATACCTGAATAATGCAGTTGACTGAGAAATCTTTACAAGAATCCTTGTTATCAGAAAGTATCAGTTTGTTCCCACACCAAAAAGTTATTTTTCTTATTCTGTCTACATAAAGTAGTTGACAAGGTGTTTTGAAATCAGGAAGGGGTACATTTGCCAAGCCTGTCAACACCTGTAATGCAATCTGTCTTGGGAAACTCTTTAAAGTGCTAAATACCAAGTCAAATCTTTCCACTTTCTAATTAAATCAAGACAATGTTATTCAATTTGGTAGCTGAGAATACTGAGCACATGTCTGATTTTCCAGTTGGCTTAGCCACTCCAAAGCTGGAGACATTTTTCCATTATGTATCTGGAAAGCTTCCTTCCAGTTTCCCATTGTAAACATTCTTAGCCTGTTAAAGATGATTTTGTACTCTTTCAGTCTTGAACTCTACCCTAAGATCCTTATCCACGTCTTGTTATTTTGAGGAGTTCAACCTGATGCTGAAAAATTCTCTCATCTCTCATAATTGTTTTTAGAAGGGAAAAGAAGGTTGAGAATATGGTTTGACTATTTCATTCCTTGTCATAATCTGTCTTTTTTGTGTATATATGTGGGGGTTCTTTTTTTGCTTCATCTTTGTTTTCTCAACTTCCACACATTGAAGTTTCATTTAACACTTCCTTTGGGCTTTTAATCTCATCTGTCTCCCTTCCTTCTCAATCTTTTCCTTTTCCTACCCAACTCACCCGCACTGGGACAAACCTTCAGTATTTTTTTTTTCTGTTCCCCTTCTATTAATAAAGAGCTCAGTTTTTTTTTTAAAAAAAAAATCCTTTATTTGTGTCATCAAGCAAGGATATTTTTTATCTTCAAAGGTGAGCTTTAATTGAGGGTTGCTTATTTCTTTTTATTGGATTGGTTTTATTCATTTTAGTTTTCTTTCTGTTTTTAATTGCTCTGTCCATTTTTATAATCCTTCTTTCCTCATCTGTATTTTTATTATTACCTGAAATGCCATTTTGGTCCAAAGGCAGAGCACAAAATCAGAATATAAACAAACAGTATTTTTTCCATAAATATTATTGAAATTCTATATTGTGTAAACCAATATTCCCAAGTCAATCATGCTTCACTTCTATCTGTTTGATAAATGTTCTTTCTACCATATCAAAAGCAGCTTGGCTTCAGTCCCAAGACAGCTAAAGACACTGAGGGGAGAGGTCTATGCTACAATTATAACCACTCTCTCTGCCATGTTGTTCATCTTTGGGAGACTCTTATCTCCTAAACACATAAAAGTCAGTAACAATTGCATGGTAGCAATTGAGGAAGGACTCCACAGAGAATATAAACTTCGGTGCTAGCATAGATATATTTTCAAAGGATCCATATGACTACTGAAGTTCCCTGGGCTCAGTTTCTGACCTGAAGACTCTGCATTTTTACTTCCGCAGCATAATGGAACAGAACCAAAGAAACAATTTTCTGTTTAACCTAAGGCTCTTCTCTATTTGACCTGAGAGTGATCCATATTCATTGGGTTCTTCACTGTCACCACCTGGAATATTTATAAGGTTTTACCATTTCCCATAAGCTTCCAGCTCTTCTCCATGCAGTTCTTCATGTGACATAATAACAATGATTGTCATTTGAAGCTATTTCCAGGCTGAATGGAATCTTGCTTGCTCGCTGCGTTACTAATATTCCTGTAAGCTGATCTATGATTGTAATAAAGATTTGATTGATTGATTGATTGATATTTCTATGTTTATGAAGTCTTTGCCTAACATTTATGTTCTAACATCATCTGAATAAACTTTGAATAACACTTTGGAACTTTGAACAGCATATTAAAACGGATACAGAATGTTTGAGGAAATTGGCACTGGAGTTTTTATCTGATGCCCATTCATTTTCCATGTTATATCTCAGGGGTTTCAAACTCAAGGCTCAGGGGCTGGATCTGGCCCATAGAGTGCTTAGATTTGGCCCACAGGGCCTCCCTGGAAACAGTGAAGGACCAGTCCACAGTGTCTCTGTCAGCGAAATTGGAGCTCGGGGGGGCCGCATGCAGCCCTCCTGAGCTCTGTTTCTGCTGGCAGAGAGTTGCAGGAGTCCGTTGTAGCCAAAAACAGAGCTCAGGAGTCTGTTTTTTCTGGCAGAGTACTCGGTCCACCACAGTTAGGTGTCCCTAACACAAGTGATGTTGAGCTGGCCAAGCCTGTCCCAGCCCCCCAAGGTCAAACAGAACCCTGATGCAGCCCTCAGTGAAATTGAGTTTGACACCCCTGTTATATCTGAATGTATGATCCCACGTTTATATGATCCATTACATTTAACATTTTTAGAGATAACATAAATTTTGGTAGAGTAGTTAAAGGTATTACACTAGAAAGTGAAAGAGTATGAGTTCTAGTCCTGCCTTAGGATAAAGTCAGTTGGATGATTTTGGCCAGCCACTCCTTCTCAGCCCTAGGAAGAAAGCCATGACAAAACAATTCACAAATGTTGCCAAAATAACTGTATGTATAGAGTTCATTTAAGAAATAGTTTCAAATTATGTTTAAAAACATAGCATTACTTTTAAAACTCTTTAACAGTATTTGATTTCATTTTTTTAAATTGAAAGAGTCATAAGTTGTAAGCATTAAAAATATACCAATGGTTCACCAATCTAAACTTTAGATTTTTAGCATTAATCACTGGGCATCAGTATTTCTTATTTTTATTCTAATGATTTATATCTATGTGAAAACAAAATAATGAAGTACCTACTTAAACCTATATTAACTATAATTAATAAGAGATGAAATCAAGGAGAGACAAAGTGCTTTTCCATTGCATCTGTCTGCATTATTAAATCAAGAGGGGTAAACAAAAATATTGAAAAACATTTGGAGAAGGGGAAATTGTGTTGCATTGGATCCCTTTTTTTGGAGAATCAGGGTTGCTGCCTATGTAAGTCTAAGAACTGATGTGGCCAACACTTTCCATTTTTTTCACATCAGAGAAAATATCAACACCACTTTTTTTAACATTGTTACAGGAAATGCAAAAGTACCAAAACTTTCAGACAGAGTCTTGTTTTAGTATTTGCCACAAAACCAATCTTCAAATGCTGAGGTAATACTAGGGTAAGAGGAACCTTAACATTTAGCTTCCAATGTAACCTTATTCTTTTTAAATTATGAAGTACTTATGAAAGTGCTATAAAGATTAAGACAAGCAGCGATACTCCTGTTGCTCTCCAACTGTCAGGGCAATCAAAGAACCATTTGAATTATGAATTAGTAAATCCTTGGTACATATCTAATTTTGCCATGATTTGGAAAAGTAAAGGGGAGTTTAAAGGAAGCGTTAATTTGTGCTTAAGTCCTTAAACTCAATTAAAGTAGTAGCAACTCAACTATATATTTAATTGTTTTCAGATGTTTCCTAACAATAGGTAATTGTGTTGATCTATCACAATGAATGGTATTTGTATATAGTATATTGGATATATAATATACTATTTTGCATTTTTAGATGTATTGTGCTTATTCTATTTCTGCCACAGTTGAGTCTGCCAGAATCTCAACTAGTCGAATTCAGTCTGGTAATATATTTCAGTAAACAAATTATTATTTCTCAGGTCCTAACCTAGTTTTCCAAAGAAAAAAGTGGGCTGACTCTAGAGAAGTTTACAAAATGGAAGCAGTTTGAAGATTTTCTATGTGTTAAATAAAATGAGATGGTTAACTAAGGGATTTAACTTCGGGATAACAACTGTGTGTTTTTGTGTGTGTGTGTGTGTGTGTGTGTGTGTGTGTACAGATGTTGGGTTGTCTCAATTATTAGATAATTAGATTTCTACATCAGATATTTGTTTATGTAATATAGTATTTTTGTTAAATACAGATAGGAAAGTTTATAACTATTTGTAGACCCCTTTTGTAAGGGGAGGGGAATATATTAGATTTTTGATGTATCTTTCAGCATTTAGCCATGATTTTTTTTCTTATATTTAATGTAGATTTATTTGATACTTAGGGGTTATTTTTTTCTTTTTGCATACTTTTTTCTTTTTGTTGTTAGCGTTGGATGTTGGTTAGTCTGTTTTTTTCTCTTTGTTTTGTATTTTATTTTTGGTGATAAAAGAATACAATATTTTTTTAAAGAAAGAAGTAGCCTGACTCTCTGATAAATAGGTATACAGTATGTTTGTAAACTCAGTAACACTTCAACAATTTGGAGTGACATTGATATAGCATATTGAATGGTTACAAAGATGGCTTGTCACATTTATGAAGTTCATCGAACATTTTAAGAATGCATGTTATACTGCCAGTACCACTATATATTACTAATACTTCATACCATAAAGAATGCTAGGTCTGTTCACAGATATGCTACAACACATTAGCATCATGTAAGTAAGTGTCCTACTGCCTGTCATGTAATAATAAACCAGTTCTAGCATCATCATGTCTTAAATCAGAGATGTCAAACAAATAGCTTTTGAGCTGCATTCAGTCCCCCAAAGACCTGTTATAGTCTTGAGAATTTCCTTCAAAACTATTGAGGTCAACTGTACATAAATAATTAATTAAAAGTGGGGCTGGTTATATTATGGAATGTTCCTTAACTAAAAGCCAAATATAGCTGTCAGCAGCAGCAAAAATATCCTTCTTATATTAGAGAATAAAAAAAATACAGCAAAGACCTAGCTTTATTTTTTTTTAAAGTTTTATTTAAGTTTTCACAAAACATACAAATACAAATAAAATATCTTTTTTTGAGAACAGCGTGAGCCCGGGTTATCACTTCTCCATACAGACATAAACTCAATACATATTTATTCTATACATTCTAATCCATATCCTATAACTATTTTTGCAATTTTTTCAATAGCTTCTCCCTTTCTTTACTTCCTATAGCCTTATTTTAAATTATCTCATTCCTTTCTTAATTCAATTACATATCTTTTTCTAATTTTAAAAATCTTTCTAATCAATGTTTTTACACTTTCATCTGTCCTGTTTACAATTTCATAAAACAAATTTTCCCCTATAATTACTAGACTGGAGTATGACACCACTGTATCTTTTTTCAAATCTTATTTAAAAATTTAAGTTACATCTTTACATTTATAACATTCATTTTCTAACCTCTGTTTTATATTACATACCTATTTTCAATCGAATTCTGCTTGGTACATTCCCTTAAAATACACACTAAATTGTTAAAAGAAAAAGTACATATGTATGTGTGTATATATATATATATATATATATATATATATATATATATATATATATATATATATGGATCATTGGTTATTCGGGTTTTCTCCTGCGTAAGATTGGACGTATCTAGGCAGCGTTTCGATGAAGTCTCATTCATCATCTTCAGGCTTCTGTCTTCAGCTCTGTGCTTCTCACTCTGAGAAGCACAGAGCTGAAGACAGAAGCCTGAAGATGATGAATGAGACTTCATCGAAACGTTGCCTAGATACTTCCAATCTTACGCAGGAGAAACCCGAATAACCAAAGATCCACATACAAATACCTGCGAGAACCTCAGAAAACAAATATATATGTATTTGTATTTATGTTTATTTTGTATGTATGTTTATTTATGTATGTATGTTTATATATGTATATAGTAAATGGAATAATTATTCTATTCAAGTACAGCTCTCCATTAATATTAATAACAATCTTTTACATTTCTATTTCCTTTAACAAACATTACCTAGTAATATCAGTTGTCTTTCACTTTAATTATCTATATTTCATATTTTACTTATTACTGTCTTTAAATAAAAAAACAAACAATAGTTATTAACAGTAGTCAATAAAGTTATTGTTCTTATTCAAGTCCATCTTATCAACTGATAAAAATCTTCCATGTTTCTTTTCAATTTTTTAAAATGTTCTTTTTAAATCATTGAGAGCCTTATTCTCTTTACAAACAAATATTCCACTACACATCAATAGAAATTTTCTCTATCACTTTAATCACCTAACATATTTTCTAACCCTTTTCTATTTCTAATATAACAATGCTATCCCATGCACCCTTGCAGAATCCTCTCCTTGAGTTAAATTTTAACCATTGTCTCTGTGTCTTTAAATAGGTTTATACCTTTAATTCTTGTACATTTTCCTGTACCTCTATATCTTGTTTCTGTCTTTTGTAGCTTCTTTTCCTTTCCCTCTTCCCTCTCTTCTTCTCCCTCCCCCTTTTATTCCCTTTTCTATCTGATTCTCCCTTCTGTGATCCTCCCTTCTGCTTCTTCCTGATATTATGATTACTTTTCAAATTACTCTTTTTTTGGTTGTTGCTTCAGTGCTTAAGTTTTCAACCCCATTTTCCCCCTTTCCCTTTTTTACCCCGCTTAAAATTGCTTGGTCATTAAAGATGGCTTCTTCGTTGTCCCGCCCTTCTTGTTCTGCCAGCATTTCTTGTTGTTTTTCATAGTTCAAGATCTCCATTTCTAAAAATTGAAATACGAAGCCAAAAGATCCTCTTCCATCTTGTGCTTCTTCTTTTTGTTCTTTAAGTCTCATTTTTAACTCTTCAAGGAGTGATGCCATTTAAAAAAAAATTAAACAACCCCCCATTTGATTTGATTTTATTTCATTAGGATCCTCCATCCAAAGTTCCAGAAATCATCCAATAATCCAAAACTGTTTCTTGCTTCTTTTCTCACTTTCTCTTTCCAGGGGCTTTGTTATCTTATAACAAAGTTTCAGCTACAATGTATCTTTTGCAAGCCTTGTTAAAATTCCACTATCAATTTTTTTTAAGTTCCAGGTGGTCTCCTCCATTTTCCAGATTCCACCTTCCTTTTTCCTTTTTCCCTCCACTTCTTTCTTTCTTTTTTTAAAGAAAGTTTTTAAATTATCCAAGAATCTTTATCCCTTTGACACTTTATTTTCAGCTAGAAATAGTCTATTAATGTCAAAGTGGATTAGTATCAATTTCTTATTTGAAACTCTTCTTAATGTTCCAAGTCAGTCAAAACTGTCTATGTTAGAGGAAAAAAAGCCAATTCCTTTTCCTTTCCCTTTCTCTTTTGCAGTTTAAAATCTTTTTTAGGAATAGTATTAGTCATTAAAATTCAGGTTCCAGGTACCTTAAATAGATGTTCTCCATTCAACCTGGTCAGTCTGACTTTCTCCTTTAAACTTCTTCCTTCACAATCTTGTCCAGTCGGGTTCTTCTTTGAGGTGACCATTTCTGACCACCGCTGCAACCACCTTTGGGAAAGGGAGTAATGGCCAGCTGAGGAGGAGAGATAAAGCTCTCCTCAACCCCACTGATGGTCCCCCTTCTTCACCACCTCTATGGGGTGGCTTCAGCCCCAAATCCGGGCGGCTCAGGGCACTCCAGCGGTGAGCACGGATCAAAACAGTGGACGATCGCGATTTCTGTCCACCGCCAAAGAAGCCCAAATCGGAAGTCCAACCTAGCTTTATTTTTGTAGCTAAGCATTTCCCAACTTGAGTCCAACTCAGTTGTGTGAACCTCCAATGTCAGAACCAACAAGTCCATATTGGGAACATACGAAGCATATACAGTACATCCAGAGAACTTCAAGTAGGGGAAGGCCATTATAGGTAGTCCATGTGACTTTGAACAGTATGAAATTAGGCTTCCAAAGTATTTGCATATATTTGTCTATATAGAGAAGACATTTATCCCTGAAAAAGTAGTCCCTTCTACACTTTATGGAGTTGGAAATGGTAAACAATATTGTCTTTCTCTTCTTCTTTTGATTTCTTTCTTTGTTTCCAATACAACATAATTGTATTGCAACTGGTGTACATTTTTGGCATACAAAGCATTTCAGAATATTATGCAGAGGATAACATATTTAGAACTGAAGTGTAGAAACAAAGAAAAATATCAAACATTAGTAATTATTTTATTGCTTCTAGCTTCAAGTCTGATTTTTTATGCAAGAAGAAAAAAATCAAATTAATGAACAAGGCTTAAATTCATATATAGTACCATAGTCTCACAAAGTGAATGATAAACTCTGAACTACAAAGAACCTTGTTAGCATTTATTGAACTTGGAAAGTCATCAGTTCCAATGAAAATGTTAAAGCATTCAGGGAAATTTTTTATTTATTTTATTTTTATTTATTGTTGTGTGTTGGTAAGAAAAAAAGGGGCGGCGGGTGGTGGCCTTGGGGGGGGGGGGGTGGGCGTGGGGTTGGCGGGGGTTGGTTGGGTTTGTGTGTTGGTGGCTGATTTGCGAGGAGAGGCTTACACTGGTTCTGTTTGGGTAGGTTCCAACGGGGGGGGCTTGTGGGGGTGGGTTGTGTCCGGAGTTGGTTCTCTTTGGGGGGTGGGGGGAGTCTGTTGTTTGGGGAGGTTGTTTGCCCGTTCTGTATTTTTCATAGTTTGAATTTTTGCCGCTTGGGGACCACTATTGACGGCTGGCTTTGTTGTCGTTTCGCTGGGTCCGGGATGGTTGGAGTGGTCCAGGTGTTGGGTGGTTTTTGGAAGGCATTTCCGTGGGGGGGCGGGGGCGTGGGGCTCCCTTTTGAGGGTTGGGGGAGGGCGTTGGTGTTTTTAGACGCGAGCGGTGGGGAGGCAAATCCACGCCTGGGAGATATGTTGACAGTGGGTGTAGAAGCTGCAAGCATATGATTTTTGCTTTGCTTTACAGTATACTGATGCATGGTGGTAACAATAATCAACCTATTGCAAGAGATATAGTTGTTTAGTGGATTCATAACTCTTCCTTGAAGAAAATCACTTCAATCAAAGACCCATCATGAATTACTATACTGCCTGAAGGAGATGAAAAAAAGTTAATTGTTGAAATAATTGTGTTTTATTTTCTTTGAAAATTATTAGCCTGACAATGACTATTTGCTGATCTACTTCAATTTCATGAACATCTACTTAAACTGTTTCTTAATTGGCAATGTGGTTATTTCAGAAGATGAGCAAGAAGAAAAGATTACCCAATTATCAAATATACAATCCCATTTTTCATGCAGTTTGAAAATTATAAACCTCTTATGAGATCCAGTTTGTTCTAGAAATTATGGTACTAGGCAAAAAGCCGGAGACCATCAGTCTCCTCTTAGCAATGAAAGCCTTGTTTTAGCAATGAAAGCCAGATGGGTGACTTTGGGCTAGTTACTCTCTCTAATCCAATTTACCTCACATGGTTGTTGCTGTGGGGAAAATAAGAGGAGGAAGTTGTGTTTGGATATATTTGCCAATTTGGTTACTTGTAAAAGTAATAAAGGTGGGGTTCAAATAATCACATAAATAATATCAAATAAAAAATAAAATGATAAAACTGATTTTCAGTTTTGTTTATAAATGATTTGATCGCTTTCTTCCAAGTTTTAGTGTTCCTACTTTCCTTCCCCCTCAAACTACTCCTCCAGTTGTATGAAATAGGGGGGGAAATGTTACAAAAAGTCTAACATTGGTCAACCATCTTGACAATTGGAAGCCTCTTAGGTTTTCTAAATAACTTTTGCATTTTCTGCCAAAGTAATTGGATTTTTCAGAATCACTACATATTGTTTTGCTCCCTGAAACAAAGAGCAAAATAAGATTTTGTCCCTCCCTCCCTCCCTTCCTTCCAAATCATCATAAGTAGTAATCAAGACTCACCAAATTATTTTGACATCTGACACTTCTTCCGGGACGAAAAAAAAACCAATGCTCTGAAATCTTAAGAGTGACAAGAAGTATAGCAATAAAAATGTAAGAAGGAGGAAACTTCTGTTACCCTTTCATGATACTGCAAACCAGCTGTTTGAGGCAGATAGCTTCTCTTGAGAAACAATGTCCTTGCCAATGTGGTAAATATTACCAGGGGTAACTAAATACATAGACATTCTAATATGTGATCACATAAAAACGGCTTCTAGTAATTTTAATATTAACTTTCAAAACTTTCAAAGTTTTCCAGTAAGGGAGGTATTGGAATGTAAATAAAGCTGTAAACAATATGCAGGTGTTACCTAAATGTAGGGAAAATTTCCAAGACATCTCTGGAAAATCTCTGAAATAACAGGTTGATATGAATTGTATTGGGGAATAGGAGAATTCATTGCCATCTTTAAAACCATGAAACATTTCTTTAAAGTTAGAAATGAGCTTCAAGTATTTTTTTTTAAACCTTAGTGTCATCTAGCTTGTCATCAGTGCTTGCTTCCTGGGAATTTGCTACAAGCTTTATATCTCATTAAGCAATTCATGATTCAAAATCATTAGGATTATAGAATTAATGAAGGGTTTGTTTTGTCTCAAGCTGTCTATTAAAACCAACCAGCAAATTCTTAATGTGCTGTAACTTCCAATTACTATTTTAAGGTCACACTACAAAGTAAAAAGAAGACATTTTTACCATTACTTTGGTTATTCAGTCAAGAATCCCTACTATCTTTGCATTTTTTCTTCATGACTTAATTAGGAAAAAGAAGGAAAAGAAACTCAAATCCTGATATCAAAGCTATGCATCCCAAATTAACCAATTTGAATATTTCTGCTTATATTGTGTTTGAAAGTATTTTTCTTTTTTAAATCATAAATATGTTCTCAGTGGACTGGAAAAAAATAGAAAAATGATGAGTAAAAGCTTTGAAGATGTTCAGTTGAACAGTTATGGAAAAAAGGGGAGAAAAATGTACATTTTTTATTTCAGAAATGTTTCAGATACATGAACTGAAGTTTTAAACCTAATTAGTCTGTTATAGTTAATCTTATTAAGATGCTTTTAAGAGATTAACATGATTAAATGGTTCTATGGGGATGAGCAGTGAATCCAATCTGAAAGGGCATGCTCGAAAGTTTTTAATGTAGAAAATACAGTTGCATATACAAGAAATGATTATTTAGTCACTTTGTTCCAGCCTATATTTTTCCCAAGTAGATTGTTTCATATTTTATTTGGTTGCTTTTTTTGAATGAAATACAGTTGCATATACAATAAATGATTATTTAGTCACTTTGTTCCAGTCTATATTTTTCCCAAGTAGATTTTTTCATACTTTATTTGGTTGATTTTTTTTTTTTTTTGAATGAATTGCAATTAATCCTTGAATTCTCACTTACAGCTTGAAGCAATATAATCCAGTGGTCATGTTACAACATAAAAATCACTCTTGATTTATCATGACAAGAATGAATTTATCGCATACATACACACAACTCATATTTCTTTCCCTCTCCCTACAGTTGAATATGGCCATAAGGATTTCATTTAAAATTAGTCATCATTTCTTATGTAAATGGAATAAGACAAAGTATAATAAATATTAAATAAAATTGAAACAAAGCAACTTCAATTCCTAGTTTAGCTCTTGTGTTAATGTAAGGATAAACACTAGTTATGATTCAAGGTGTATATCAAAACAGTAATTAATCAAAAGCAAAAGGTTCCTTGTGTTTCTAATTATCCATATATAAATATTAATATTGTAGTTCCCTCGATGCATATAATGAGTCATTCTATGAACAGGAGATCTTAAAAGTTTCAGTCTCAAGTAAAATTGGGCTTATCAGGGAATGGAAGATGAAGCATGAAATTTCTAATTTTAAACCTATGACTCTTTACATTCTTTTTATATAAGTGTAGCAAAATGTGAACTGAATGACAATTTCAGCACAAATATAAATGACATTATTACAAAGCCAGAATTTCCAAACGTTATGAACAAAAATAACCTGCAGCAATAACATAAAGGAAGGAGCATTATCATTTAGAGGGATTTGTATTTTTACTTTTTTTTGTTAGAAATTTCTTTTGCTCTCATGATATTACTATAAAATATCAATAAAGAAGTGTTGAAGTGATACATGGGTAAAGATATAATCCTGGACAAAATATTATAATGTGTTAATTTTTACATTAAGTATGCAGATTACATTTTATGGATTGCTACAGTGGGGTCAACTGTAGAAGTCACTCAGATGTTTAATTTTTCTGTTTCATCTTTTGGAAGAAAGTTGTCTTGTTCTGACTGATCTGTTCCTCTTCATTTTGTAGCTGTTAAAGATAGATAGAAAGATAATCTTCAAATATATCAGATTTGTTTCTTCAAATACATATTATATCTCAAGCTTTTATCAAAGATGCTCAATGTTTATACATTTCTATGCAACTTCTTTTGACTCATAATTCATCACTGAAGTTGTGATCATATGTCAATGAAATAGAAAAAGAAAAAAACTTGGATTGGCTGAAAGGAATCCACATTACATAATTGATTTATAGCTCCTTTTTTAATGTGTAACTTTTTAATGGACCCTTAACAATTAGTATTTAAATAATGGTAACAGGTAAAATATTTAGAAAACAAAATGGCTACTGTCTGCTATTCTTCAATATTGTAGCTTTCTTAAACTTTAATACAGGGGTGGGATCTGACAGGGTTAACTACCAGTTCAGTCATTTACGAGGTTCGTTGATTTATGATGTGCTTCCCTGCACGCTGCCGGCGCACACCAGTAAATCGTCATCAGCATGCTGCATGCAGAGAAGCAGCCTTTCAAAAAGCCCTTTTTCCCTGCTTTTTAAACTGCAGCTGTGCCTCACACGGCAGCTGAAAAAAATCAGGAAATAAAGGTCAGGTAAGAGCCCAAGTGGGCAGGTGGGCAAAAACATCAGCAGACATAGAACTGGTTCTTTGTCTGCTGCTTTTCAGAGCTACTGGTTCTACAGAGGTGGACAGAGCTGGTAGAAACCCACCCCTGCTTTAATACTGAAGTACATTAAGCTTAGTTAACATTGTTAAGATTGTTAAACTTAAACATAAAGTAAAGTTGCATTCCCTAGCAAATTGATTGAATTCTATTAAACAAAGATGTACAGTTAATTAGATTTCTTCTAATGCTATGTAATGTATCTTTTTTTTCAACTTTTCTTGAGTTTTAGAAGCAGAGTTCTTCTCACAGGAAATGAAAACACAGTTTGTTATAAAAAAAATAAGAACAGGAAAGCTTGGAAAACATTTTAGAACTGAATTCCTAAACTTGGATTTAAAAAAAAAAACCAGATTGTTCTCATATTATTTTAGTTAAGTATATATGGAAAAACAACAGCTCAGAATTGTATTCTGAAGTTAAGTCAAAATATTTCCTAAGGATAAGCTACATGTCTTTTTATATTTTTATTGCAATTTAACATGTTTTCTCATGCAAAGGAAACTTTCTGAAGAAAACTTATTTTATGTTCTCCTACTTCAAAAGTAGTTAATAAGATACAATTATGCAGTGATAGAGTCATTTGAAAATAAACTAAAATATATACATTACTTTTGTTGATACCCATTACCCTAAATATTTCTGTTAGTAATTCAAAAGTATTAAAAAGTTAAAATATACAACCCTTTGTTTCTCAGAGCCTATCATTTTATCACTGCTTGATTCCTGTTTATAATTGGTCATTTTAGTTCTCAATGAGCTATAAGAAAATCTATAATGTCTTTGGATACATTAAGGGATATGAGTTTAGCTACAGGATTTTTCAGTTCCATAGAAAAAATCATTCTCTTTTTTTAAAAAAAGAGTTATGATACACAATATTCATCTCTTAATACATTATAGGCAAATGGTGTGTACTCTGTTGCATTTACAACTTACTAAAACTTTATTCTAAAACAATGGCATCATTTCTTAATGTAGATTTGTAGAAAAAGTTATATATTGCCTGTCATGCCCCAGCATATAACTTATATATACTATTGTTTCTCTCTAGCCCCATCTAGTGGCTGGAGAGACAAATACCAACTATATTGTTTGAAGTTGACTCTACCCCATTACCCAACAGCCCACATTCTCAATACAAGTGCATGCTGGGAAGCCAGACTATATTTCCTTTAGCATTTGGAGAAAGCAGAAGCACAAAAAAGAATCCATCTTAATCTGTGGCACATGGTCATCCAAGGACAAACCCACATCCCACACACAGAGCATCACTGGTGAAATTAAATTGCTTGTATTTATTAATTGTTATGTTCAACAATAACTTAATATTGTCTATCTTGTATTTGGTTTACATTGTATGTATCCCTATTTTTCCCAGTTTCACCATATCCTGTTCTTTCAATAAAGTATTCAGATCTACAGACGCAGTCTGACTTATTAGAGGATAGATGGGTTTAGCTGCATGTTGAGCTGCACACAGACTTAGGACAAAATATTGCCAACGTGTTTATGCTATGATTGTTAGAAAGCTATTGTGCTTCCAACAATCAAAATTCTTTAACCAACAGGATCTGTAGCATGCCCTGGCTTGGCTTGGTGGATTAGGTTGATATAATTAGGATGAGACAGTTTCTTGGGCAATCTGGTCCAATGCCATAAAGAGCTTTAAAGGTAATAATCAACACCTTGAATTGGACCTGGAAGCAAAGTGATGCAGAATGCAGTAGCGTGAGCAGTTCTGGGTGTCTCTAGGGTGGCACATATAACACCTCTGCATAGCAGAGGGATATCCTGAACTGCTCATGCCACTGCATTCTGTACTACTTGCAGCTTCCCAATACGCTTCAAGAACAGCCTAACAGAGAACATATGTATGTATGTATGTATGTATGTATGTATGTATGTATGTATGTATGTATTTATTATGTATATAAAAAAGGTAATACTTGTCTTGAATGTATATTTCTTTACTGGATGCATATTTAACTAATAATGAAATGTGAAAGCTATTTGGATAGTAGCTCAATAAATGTTTATTTTATTCTTAGACCCAAGTAATTTTTGCAAATTAAAAACACATTCAAAGATTGGTATTTGCAAAACTAAATATTTATAAACTTAGCAAAATGGAAGATTTCTTCATAAAAGTACCATTTTAGATGTTGATTATGTTCCAGAACAATAAAACTGTAATGAGTAACCATTTTATCTACCATTTTCAGATTTATATTTAAGTAATAGTTTTACTTAACATATCAAGACATCTTGTTCTTTCAGAACTATTCCCATATGGTACCTTGATTTGATATATATGAGACACAAATCATGTGCATAACATAAGAGAAAACAAAATTCACCCGGCCTTTTCAGTGAACTGCTTTGAGACAGGTGATAAAATTTTCATTGGAGCTTTTAGCAGAACATGAATGACCGCCCATCACATAAACTAAAAGATGCCCACATTTTTTTGAAAAACAAATGGACAAAGTGATCATCCATCAACGCACAATTTCAGAGAAGTTCATGGATACAAAAGTAACTGAGTAGCAGATTGAATTTCCAAATGCATGTTTCACTTCAGTAACAACTTAAAGTTTATTACTGTCTTGACGTGCAGTATAGGACAATTGGGCATTTTTCCACATTTGTTCAAGATTGGTGGATGTACACTGATGGAGTCAGCTGCTGTATACCTATTAATTAACAGTGGCCTTAGAGAAGCACTTGCATGTTTAATTTTCGCATAACAACAAATACAGCTGAAACAAGGAGACAAAGCCTCCTGCAGTGGAACAAATAACCATGAGATTTCCTTCAAAACAGAAAAAACATCACAAAAAGCTGCTGGTGGAGTGTTCCAGCCATGTAATTTACAGCAACCAGTGAACATTTCACCAAGAGCAAGATGCTATATGTGAGCCAAAGCAGTTGGTTTTCAGCATCAGATCTACTGAACTTTATGTGACTTGCTCAATATTCTGAAGTTAATGGGGACATGAAAGAAACCCCCAGCTGGGCTTCCCCTAAGGAAACAATGATGTCACTGGTTAATCCTTTCAACCTGGAAGCCCCTTGGTGCTGCTGAAATGAATACAACAACAAATATTCTGAAGTAGTGAAAATTTCTGTAGCAAATGGCACTCAATTAATAATGACTTCACAACGATGACTATGTTTTTGAGAATTATGGAATTAAGCAATATACCTAGATTTCTCAAGTTTGAAAGCATGGGCCCATGCAGTGACAAGAGTGAAACAATAGAATGAACATTTAAAAATAATTTGGAATAAAAGTCAGTAAATCATATACAAGAAGATCTATACAGTAGACCTATTATTTTGCTACAGAATCCTACATTTAGCCTGTTGCATTTTCATTCATTAAAGTGTATATTTTCATGTTAATTGAAAGTTGAATGATCCTTACATTGATTTCTAGTTTTCAGAAACCCATAGAAATGGGGAAGGGTTAATTTATATTCACCCATTCCTAACTACCCCTTGATCATCAGAAAAGTCTCATTGTGCTTGAAAAACACATTAATTGTGAGAGCTGTTTTCAGCAATGCATGTCATTTAGAATTTCCCAGGCTGATGGGTCATCACTACAAAATGTCATGCCTAGTTACCTCTGTCCAATACTATTTTGTGACATGGCTGATGATATTGCTTCAGCCTAAAGAAAGTGAAAAACAAGTGGATTAAATTTTCAGAAGTCTGTAGTTAACAGTTTCAGAAAAACAAATTACTCCTAAATACTATCCTTGCTTATAAAGAGGAAAATACGTGCTGTGCCGAGAACAAGATGTGAACAATATTTATTTCCAAGACTACTGAAAGCAGCATGTCCTGCTGTGTTTGTCAGGTGTAAGTTAACTATAGAAAAGAGCTATAGAAAGAAATCACCATTTGGATATTAGTGGAGGAATGGCTACAAGCATGTGGAAATTAAGGATACTTGGCAATTGCTTTCTTTCCACTTGCCAGTAGGTAGAATTGAATTATCCATTATGTTAAGTAAGCTGCAGAGTAAGATATTGGCCAAATTGTACTTCCCTGATGTGATATAACTATCTGAAAATTTCCAGTTTATTTTATTTTTATTTTATTTGGTTTGTCAATTGCTTACAAGATAATAGGTATAAGTAAAAACATAGTTATGAATACATGGATAGAAAAGAAAAATAAAAGAAACAATAGGACAAGGACAGTAGGCATGATTGGTGCGCTTATGCACGCCCCCTACAGACCTCTTAAGAAAGGGGTGAGCTCAATAGTAGAAAGTCTAAGGTTAAAGTTTTTGGGGTTTGGGGAAAAAACCACAGAGTCAGGTAGAGTATTCCAGACATTGATCACTCTGTTGCTGAAGTCGTATTTCCTGCAATCAAGTTTGGTGCGATTAACCTTGTGTTTGTATCTATTGTTTGCTCTTGTATTGTTATGGTTGAAGCTGAAGTATTCACTGACAGGTAGGACATTGCAATGTATGATTTTATATACTATACTTAGATCAGACCGAAGGCAGCGCAATTCTAGGTTTTCTAAGTCTAGAATTTCAAGTCTGGTGGCATAAGGTATTCTGCAACAAGTAGAGGATTGGAGAACTCTTCTTGTGAAATATTTCTGGACTTTCTCAACTGTGTTAATATCAGACACATAATGTGGGTTCCAGACTGATGACCTGTATTCAAGTATTGGTCTAGTAAATGTTTTGTATGCTCTAGTTAGTAATGTAATATTACCAGAGAAAAAGCAATGTAAGATTAAGATTAACAACTCTTAAAGCCTTTTTGGCTATGTAATTACAGTGGGCTCTAGCACTTAGATCATTAGAGATGAGTACTCCAAGATCCTTGACAGAGTCTGTATCATCAACAAGGTTTTGATTATTCAGCCTGTATTTTATTTTCTGATTATTATTATTTTTTGCCAATATGTAAGACAGAGCATTTATTTGTTGAGATTTGAAGTTGCCATTTGTTTGACCATTCTGATACATAGTCAAGGTCTTTTTGAAGGGTTGCAGTATTGTCTGTGGTGTTGAATAGCTTTACATCATCAGTGAAGAGAACTCAGTTGCTCTTAATATGATCACAGAGGTCATTTATGTAGAGTATGAAGAGAGCTGGTCCGAGAACACTGCCTTGGGGGACACCACTGTTGACAGGTACAGAATTTGATAGGACACTCCCAATTTTGACCATTTGTTGTCTATTTGACAGGAATGCTTCTATCCAGTTATGCAGGTGTCCAAAGATACTGTAAGATTTTAGTTTTAGGAGTAGTTTGTCATGTACTTCTGAATCAAAGGCTTTACAGAAGTCTATGTAGATTGCATCTATTGCTTTGCCCTGATCGAGTTGTATAGACCATATGTTTTTGTAGTGTAAGAGTTGCAGATTGCAGGATAGTTTTTTTCTTTTTTTTTTTAAACAAACTTTATTAAAAAAATTAAACACACAAACAAAACATAGGATGTAGTAACATAAAATATCTTTTCTAGAAGAAACAAATAAACCATCTTATTTAAAAAGAAGATAATTCCAAATGATCACACTTCTATATATATATATTTATCTTATCTAATCAACTTCATATCTTTTCAAAACTTTTCTTTATTTCTCCCTTTCCTTCTATTTAATCATATTTCTTCTGCCTTAAAAATGTATACTCATTGAATATATTTTCATTAGTATTCTTCCACATCCTGTCAAACTTAAACAAACATTACACAAAACATAAATACATAAAACTTCTTTTTGGAAGGCGGCTTACCCCGAGTTAACTCTTTTTATACAGACATCAATCAAAATTTATACTCACTTAATATACTATCTCATATCTTATTTAACATTCTCTATTTTCCATATATTTTCTCTCAACTACTCATTCTTTTAATTCTATTTTATTTATTCCATCTCAATTAAATAATTATATTTGCATGTTTGGTCCGTTTTCTTCCAATCACCTACTTATCCTTTCTATCTAATACAATATTTCTCCTGTAAACCCAAATTGAAGTATGACAACTTTTTATCTTCCCCCTAAATAACACTTAAAATAATACATATTTTCCGTGCTGATTCTGCTCCGTACATTCAAAGTATTACATTTCAAAATAGTAAAACAAACAAATAATATTGAGTTTGATAAGTAATAATAAAACTAAAAACAAATAAAAAAGAAATATTAAATTTATAATATAGTAAAAACAATGTTTCATAGGAAATTAAATTCTATTATTAATTCTTAAACAATAAAGATAATATTTCATAAGAAATTAAACTCTATAATTAAATCATGACTTCCCTTTAATACATTTTTAAATCATATAATATTCTAATTTTCTAACTCAGCTTCAAATACTAATGTCTACAATGCATTCTTATGTACTTTTGCAGAATCATTTTTTTAAAAATTATCTCACCCCTTATCTCTGAAAAAAATTCGTTTTTTTGCATCTTGTTTAAAGCCTTTATGACTTCTCTTTCCTTTTCCCCTTTCTTTCTTCTCCATTCTAACTTTTTGACACCCCCCCCACGTCTCTCCAATTTCACTCTCTTAGTCTTCCCTCTCTGTTGTATTTCTCTTTTCTGTTGTTTTCTGACATCATATCGCTTTTTCATCTCATTTTTCTTTTTCTTGGTTGCTTTTTTAAGTTCTAATTTCATCTTTTCCTTGCCCCCCTTCCGCTTTTCTTCCTCCACTAAGTGTGTTTGTCCATTAAAGATGGCTTCTTCTCCTTCATCCCAGCCTTCCTGTCGTTGCATTTCTTGATAGGTAGAAATTGCCATTTTCAAAAAGCGAAAGATAGATCCAGAAGAGCCCTTATTCTCTTTTTTCAATTTTTGAAATTCCATTTGTAGTCCTTCAAAAGATAATGCCATTTTTCTTTCTTTCTTTTAACGCAACCCTAATGTCTTTAGTCCTTTTTTTTAAACAAAATTTCACAGAAATCTCAAAGTCACAAAGCAAACCAAATCAGAACAAATAGTTTCATTTAGCACTTTCTTCTTTCTATATTTTCACCTCCTGGGGTAGAATTCAAATACACACTTCCAAGATGATCTTCTAGAAGTCTTAATGTCTTTTAATCCTGTTCTTATAGACTCAAAGCAATCTCCTTCAGTACAATCTTATAATAAGTCTTTATCTCTTCCCTTCCCCTTGTAAAAAATAAAAATAATTTTAAGTTTTTTTTTTAATCCAATGTCCAGAAATCCTTTATCCCTTGGCTTTAAATTTCAAATTGAGTTACCTTCTGTACCCAAGTAGATTTTCCAGATCTCCGTCTGCTATTTCTATGGGGAGGGAGAGTGAAGAAAAAAAAATTTCCCCTTAACAGCTTTCACCGCAGCTTTCCGATCTTCTTTGGGAAACAATGTATCCTCAGGCAATTCAAGCAGCTCAGTTTCCAGGGTATTTAAGAGTTGTTATTGTCTCGGCTCAGCCAGCACTTTCACTTTTCCAGCTTCCTCCAGCACAAATCTTACCTGGCTGCAGGCTTCTTTGTGACGGCCATCACTGACCGCCGCTCCACCAACTTGGGAAAAAGGGGTTTTTCCGGCTGGAGAGGGGGTCTGTGACACCCCCAAACCCCTGTCCGGATCCCCTCTCTCTTCGGCTGCCTCTACAGGGCAGCCATATCCCCCAGACCCATTTGGATCGGGGGCACCTTGGCAGCAAGCGCAGCAGGAATTGCGGACAAGCGAATTCCTGCTGCCGCCGAAGCCACGCAAAACCAGAAGTCCTCAGGATAGTTTTTTTCTGAAACCAAATTGTTTATTAGAGAGTAGGTTGCTTGTCTCTAAGTGGAGGATAATGAATTGGTTAATAATTGATTCCATGACTTTACAGGTGACACAGCATAAATAGATTGGTCTGTAATTTTCAACTAGGCTGGGGTCTCCCTTTTTGAAGATGGGCATGACCGTGGCTTGTGACCATAGTTTTGGCAAGGAGCTGGTCTTTTTACACTTTATCTTAAATAATAGAGAAAACTTATTTTAAAAAGCCTAAAAATAGTGTAAATTTAGCTTTCAGATTAGTTTTATTTAATGCTGTATTCATGTTTTCCTTCCTTAAGAAAAAGAATAACAGAATAAAATTTGCCACTCACTGTAAATTTTATTTTCTCACTCAAAGGAAGTTGCCACATTAAAGGTGAGTCATTCTAAAAATTCAGTCATGTTTATTGTTGCTGGTTGGAAAACATGCTTGTAAAAGGCATCTAATTTTAACACCTTCTCAGCATCAGCACAAAGATAATAGGGTTATGTATATAACTCATGAACAAGTGATGAAATGGACAAGATGAAAAATGAGATCTAAGTCCAAGTGATATCTAAGTCCAAGTGAGTAAATGTATGAGTGAAGGCATGGAACTTTAGACTGATTTTAGGAAATATAAATGGAAGATTCTAAAAAAATACAAGTTCAATTAGATTATACAGATAAACAAAGAAGAGCTATGAAAATTATTAAGGGACTAAACAAATTCCCCATGAGGAAAAGATTATAGCACCTAGGACTTAATTTAAAGCAAAGATGGCTAAGTGGTAACATGGTAAAAATATATTAAATTATGCAATACATCAAAAAGATGGATAGAAAGAAGTTTTTCTTGCTCTGTCACCACTGTGAAAATGGTATGAATTACTCTATAATACTCCTGCTTTCTGTTAAAAATATTTTCTTTAGTGTAACTGAAAATAACAGGCAGATATTGAATAATCATTTACTGTTAAATATTCTAAGTAAATATTTAAATTCAGGAGCTTAAATAGAGCTCGGTGGATGCCAAGGTAAATTCCCTGTTTCCCTTCCCTCACCCCCAAACAAACTAATTGATTGCAATGATTGATTTATTATGTGCTATCAACTCATTGTTGATTCTTAGCAACCACACAGATTTTCTCTAGGTCAATGATCTCAAGCAGTTTCTTTAAATCTTCCAATGGCGTACCCATCATCACTGTAATCAAGTCTATGCAATTGCTGTTATTCTCTTCCCTTTCTTTCCATCTTTCTGACCATGATAGACTTCTCCAGAGAGTTAGGTCATCACATAATGTGTCCAAAGTAGAATAATTTGACCCTGATTATGTGTACTTCAAATGAGAAATCTAGATTAATTGATTGATTATCCATTTCTTTATTTTCTTGGCTATTAATGATATTCTTACTTCATAGATACGTCATAAAGTATATTTTAGTTGCTGTTTTTCTTTTACTATTCATAGTTGTTTCTGTAAGGCAAACACTATCCAATACTTTAATATCTTCATTGTACATCCTAAGGCTGGTTGCTGTACTTTTTGTCATTTGTTTGATAACCTTTGTATTTATTATTAATCCCATATTTTCACTGTTCACTGACCTTCATTATTAGAGCTCCCAGATAATTTATATTGTCCGTTATCAAAGTAGTGTATTCAACACATCAGAAATTAATATTTCTTTCTCTGATTTTAAAATAACACTATCTGTCCACTAGCATCCTTATTATGTTAGTTTTTATTTAGAAACTCTTTCTAAACTCCACATCTGCAAATTAGTTATTAAACAACTAATGGTTAATTCTTAAAGTTTGCAGATTTGTTCTAAAATATGAGACTGAGACCCAAAACTTGGCAGCAGTGGGACCCCTTGGGACAACAATTGTGCTAGCAAGCTACATTAGTATTACAACGTTTAGACTTGCAAAAGTCCATTTCATAAACTTCAAACCCTAAATATTCACTTAATTTTATAATTGATTATGTACCATCAAGTCACCGTTGACTCTTAGCAGCCACTTAGATAATCCACCTGGAATATAATCGTGTTGAGTATTTTACTTTTAGATTAATTTAGTTATATTGGTTTAGCATATATCTTCTACTTTTAATGTCTGGCTATACATACCTATTGTACTGCAGCAAGTGTTATATGCACTCATCTTGATGTCTTAACTATAATCCAGCTTTTCAGTCATTTTATTGTTTGTTCTAGAAAATGTCTAGACTTTCTTCTCTGTGTCATAACTTTCTCTTCTTTTATGATGTTATTTGTTTAATTTTCTAATCTGTGCATGTAATTAATTATATTTAATTAATATATTTAATGATATTAGATGTCAGCCAACAGCTACTAATTTCTGAGTCTCTTTGCTGGCAATTAGTCATATATATCATAGTCATCATAGTCAATATTCACTAAGCCTATATACCATGCCTATCCACAGCTACTTCTAACTGTTTCCCTATCCCCACCTATATTAATAGCTATAGGTTTACTAGCTTGCAGGTGGTCTGTGGGGAGCTGTTGGTGTTTTTTTTGCTTGTTTTTGTTTTAAAAAGATTGTCTGTCCAGCTATCAGTGTTTAAGTGCCATTCAGAATTGAAATCTTTGCACGTTCCAACAATCTCTTTCTTTCAATATGTATTTAATACTTTTTACATTAATTTTCTATCTCTTCCTTCTTAGTTCTTGTCTATATACTGAAGATACAGCATAACATACTACCATAGTATAGAACACACATACTTCAAGAATATGCAAATAATAATAATCCACCTTCCCAAGGCTCTGATTAATCAAAATATTTACAGTGAAAAATTAATGTTCAGACATACTGCGCAGCGCATTTGGGAGAAATGAATTTGTTAGAGAAGATTTTAGATAATATAAATGGCTTCTAATTTTCAGTGTAAATAATAGGACCTAAAAGCAAGGTTGGGCCAAAGCATTATTGCTATCTCCTTGCATTTCATATACAAAGCAGTTGTTTATTAGTCTGTAATGTGCATGACAGAATAGTATTCTCTATCACATATAGGAACAGCAAACAACTTTAGACGCCACAAAGATCACATTTCAAAAACATTTTTTTTCAATATCTCCTTGTCTACCCTTTCCTGAGGCCCTTCCAGAATACCTCTCTTCCCAGGCAACTGTTTGTGTTTCCTGATGGAAGATCAGAAATATAAAGATACATGTTTTATTTTGGCCCTGTTTTTGAATTGTTTGGGGGCAGGGCAGTCTGTCATGTTCTAAAAATAAGTAGAGCCAGATCCTGTTCTGGGAGGAAACTCAAGAATTTTAAGAGATGGGATGTTGCAGAGTCTAATGTTCCTGTTTTGACTTTTTTTTCCCCACCCTATATGTAGGTGGATCCTTCTACAAGCATACTTTGAACATATAAATATATGGCATTTCAAGCAAGGCAAAATGATGAAGGTTCGCTTTCACTTTTATTTACAGCCAGAGACTTTGTGGATTAAAGCAGCACATGGGGAATGTAGCTTATTCCTGAAATCTTTATTCTTTCCTGCTGTTCTTTTCACTATGTATTTTAGATGGTCTCATTGTGTCCATATATGAATATGTTGCGAAGATTTTGGAAATGGTCATAGTTTTATTTTGGACATGTATTACAGTTTGGAGCACTGTTAAATATAAGAACATTGACTAATAAAGATATAACCACAGTCATCACTGAAAACTAATGAGCTTTTATATAAATTTAATGAAGGTAAACACCTAACAAAAGTGCCAGTTTGAATATATTAAGAAAACTTATCATTGAAAATGCTTGCTCAAATAGCTTTTCTTTTCCTTCTTTTCAAAGTAGCCACTTTGCCCTTAACTATAAAATAGTTTTCATGAGAATACAGGTGAACTTTTCCATGACTTTAAACAAGGTAGATGACACTGATATGTACTCTGTCTGCTGGCACTTGTCACTTGTATTAAGTTCAAGGCAAAATAATTGTGTCCTGCTCAACCTCTGTGTTTGAAGAAACACAAGAGAAATCACAAAGGTATACAGAACAAGTATGAGGTGATTCTTGTGAGATTAGTTGTCTAATCAGCTTAAAATGACACCAGACCTGTATTATGCTGCAGCTGTGAGGACAGCAGTTAGATACACTACCCAGCAGATTAAGTGATTTTCTCTTCCTGGCTTGGCAAGGTTTTATTTTCCATTTAATCCATCAGAGTTTAATTTGCAATTTATTTTTAGGTAAGGAGCCAATTCTCACTACACATTGCCCTTCCTTAATGAGTTGTATTTGTTTAATGGTATTAGTGCTCTCATAATAAGGTGATGACAAAGTTTAGAGTATCTTGATGATCTCTTGATGTGTCTGATTTCTACAATATATCATATTTGTACATTTTCCTTTCATTATGAGAATTGCCAATTATGAAATATTGTATGCAGCATTTAAGATAAAACTAGAACTTTTTTGACTTCAATCACTCAGAAATCACACTTAAACATTACATTGCTCACATTTTATACATACATACATACATACATACATACATACATACATACATACATACATGGTATTCAGCTTTGTTCAGGTATTTTCCCACGTCATTATAGTTGTGCTTTTAAAGTTGTAGCAACGTTTCGGCAGAATCTCATCTGCCATCATCAGGCTTCTGTATTGTGTTTGTCTGTGAGTCAGTTGTTTCAGTTTTAAATTTGGGGCTAGCCTACTGCTGTGCCAGAATGGTTTTTTCTTCATCCTGATTGGTTGGGAGTCTTGGTCTGTGTTTATTGGTCTTGGAGTTTGCTGTGTTCTGCTTGATTGGTGTTTCTAATATCTTCTGTCTGTTTTGTGGCTTTTTTTTTTGTCTTGATTGGCTGGCAACATTGTGTTCCTGTATTGGAGGCTTTTAGTGCAGCTTGGCTCCAAGTAAATGGACGGCTATCATTTGTTAGGAAGCTAGGTTTCATCTGGGTGCCTGGCTGGGGTGTGTTTGAGCTGGAGGTATCAGGGGGGATCTGTTTGTGCCCAGGTGTTTGCCTGGCTTGTGGTGTGGAGATTTTTTTGTTTGTGAGTGCAGGCTTCCAAATAATTGACAGTCTGGTGGAATCATCTCTTCTATTCATGCTTTTTTCAATCTCTTTTTCAATCTCTATGGCTTTTCTGATAATTCTGTGGCTGGGGTTTTCTATAGTAGCTAGGGTTTTGGTGCCATTGAAGTTGATGCTATGACCTGTGGCTTTCATGTGTTGGACTAATGAGGAAGTGTGTTCCAGCTTTTTTACTGCATTTTCGTGTTCATCCAGGTGGGTACTTATTCTTCTATTGGTCTGTCCAATGTATGTGGCCGGGTGCATCATGATGCAGAATACAGCAAACTCCAAGATTCCATCACCACCCAATTTGGACCTTGTTCTATGCTGTGGAAGATGGCACAATAGTCCAGATTCCTCAGACTAATATATCACTTCTAGGATTCTCATATATGGACTAGTCAAATTGCTACCAACCTCATAAATTTCTCAAATGAATAATTACTATATATTAAGGCAAAAACAAATTCCTTTAAAAAAAGCACTTCAGATTTCAGTTTCACCATGATGGTGTTGTTGATTCCCCTCCCTCTTTTATTGACACTGTGAGAATTTTCAGAAGTCCCATATTTGTCAGACAGGTTTGGTGAGTTAGATTATTTTTTAATGTAAAAAATAATGTCTAAGCATGATAAAAGTCATGCTTAGACTTTCTTTCAGAACTGCTGGACAACCTGTCACTGTCAGTTCCTAGACTTTTCTTGGAGCAGTCATTCTTTCTCCTCTCACCCCCTTTTATATTTTTAGACCAAAAGTTGTAGTTTGCTATGGATGTCAAATTTGATTCATCTATAAAATCATAGCCTAGAAATAAGTACTTTTCCTCAAGGTTCAAATGGACCTGCACAGAATAAGAGTGAGACCTAAATAAAGATGACAATCATTTATACAGTGGACAGGACCTGTGACAACTCATTCAACAAAGTGCTAAAAGTATTTTCTTTGAAGTTCCTTTCTCAGTACCATTGCAGTTTTATAGAAGAATGCTCTTAATGGCTAATACTATTGGCATCTATTGACCAGACATTTTTAAAATACAGGTAGTCCTTGACTTACAACCATTCATTTAATGACTGTCTGTAGGTATTACGGGACTGAGAAAAGTAACTTATGTCAGGTTTTCACACTTATAATCATTGCAGCATTCTCATGGTCACATGATCACAATTCAGAAACTTGACAACTAACGTGTAATTATGACAGTTGCTCTGTTTCATGGTCATGTGATCATCATTTCTAACCTTCCCAGCCAGCTTCTGACAACTAAAGTCAATAGGGAGAGCTAGTTTTGATTAATGATCACATGATTCACTTATCAGCTAGAATGATTCACTTAACAGCTGTAGCAAAAAGGTCATAAAACAGGGCACAACTGCCTTGCTTAGCAATGGAAATTTTAGACTCAATTGTAAGTTGAGGACTGCCTGCATATATTGATATATAATTAATTGTTTTTATAATAAAATGTTCTCGGTTGCCAACTATCATTATTTGTGTTCTCATTGTTAGAGCCACAGAGCAAAAATAAAATAATCTTTTTAAAGCCAGATTGAATATCAAAAACCTACAAGAACAGAGACTGACTCATTTATCTTAATCCACACATAGCGGTTTGGTGTATTTTTCTCCAACATATGTAATCTAGGGGTTACATTTCTTGGTTACTTTCTTCATTACATAAATTTATATGGCTGGCAATAGCCACTTGGCTGTATCACTGGATATCAGTCAGCAGACTGTTAATGTCAAACTGTCAAATAGCCTCATTCAGTGGTTTCATTTAGATGTCAAAGTGATAATGACAAATGCTATGGCACTCCACAAAGGAGGAGACCAAAGGAGTAACTCTTCCCTTTTCAACACCAAATGGAACCAGCTATTAAGGAAGGAAAGACAATGCCTTCACTATCCCAGAAGTATAATGATATTTTTGATGGAATACATTTTCTATCTGCCATCTCCTGTGACAAGCCCTGATCTGCATACCTCAAAATGTATTCTGAAAAGTTGGAGAGTTTTTTGCAGAACAAGATCTAGAAGTGCAAGGGTTAAGAAAAATAATTTTCTTCTTTATTGTTTTATTGGCAGGTTTATTACAATTCTTAAGTATTTGTACTCCAAGCCTAATAGTAACACCACTAATGCCTCACATTCAATATTTTATGTCACATTCAAGAACAAGAATGGTGATACATTCATGTACAGAGATTGACATTTTCTTTTTTAATATAGATTTGCATAAATATTTCATTAATAGATTGTATATTATGAATGGAACAATCAATTTGTATAATATTCCTTTCCCAGAAACACAGAGACCATTATTACTTACTATATATCTTCTTTTACATATCAGATATCAGCATATACACCCACATATAAATACATAATCTGAGAGTATGAGAAGTATAAAATATGTTTTTCAATATTTACATGATTGCCAGTGAATACAGAAATAGTTTTACATATAAAAGGAAGATGAATGAAAGCTTGCCTCCTCATTTTATTAGCTGTTACAAATTAGTGTAATATTTTAGCTTACCTTCTCAGTCTCCATAAACTAATTTAAACTATTTCTCCTCTCCTACTTTTACTATTATCCTTACAATTTCATAAAGCAACAAAAACATTTTCAGGACAAACCTCATAATTCCCCTCAGAAATATATCAGAAACACAGGAATATACTGGGTTTAATTGTATACTAGTATTGTGGCAGACAGTATCCACAATAGAGACAGTCCCACGCTCAAAGACCAATCCCTTAGTAACTATTCAAAGTTATAATGGAGTCACTCCACCACAAAAGGTACTGATGGCCTTATTTCCAATGGCTGCACACATCCTCTGCAGTCACATTGATTCATTTTGTGATGCTTGGCAACCAGCTCTCATTTATGGCCATTTTATAGCATTCCATGGTGATGTGACCATGATTATTGGTGTTTTTTGCTAATTTCTAGAATTACATCCAGTTTCTGGCAACAAAATGGCTATTCAGTATAACATCCCAAAGGTGCTTTTTCAGGAGAAAACTGGACTTTATTTTTCTTTAAGATATTTTGCTTCTCATCCAAGAAGTGTCTTCAGCTCTGACTGGATGGTGGAGAATGGAAGGATTTATATTCCTTGCAGCTGGTCATTTGCATTCTTTTCGAACAGGGGTGTCAAACTCGATTGCATTGTGGGCTGCATCAACATTGTAGTTGTCCTTGGGGGACCAGCATGTGGGTGGGATGTGTGTCAAGGGTGGTCTCAGCCAACTGGGCATGGCCCGAGTGGCATGGACAGCTTAACAACACTCATGTCTGGGAGTGTTGGGAAGGGATTCCAAGGCCAGTGGGTTGGTGGGTGGAAGGCTCCTCCCATAGGAGGTGAGATGACACAGCGGGGTAGGGCTGCTGCTGTTGTGAGGTGACACAAGGGGAGGAGCAGCTGGTGTCAGAAACCATTAGCCATAGCTCAGTTGCCATCCTTTGTGCATAGTGGGCATATGTTTTCCAGCCCCTCAGCTGGTGCACTCTATGGCTTCAGAGCCTGCTCTACTGGGCTCACTGTCCCAGCAGCATGCACAACAGCAGCATCAGCAGCAGGCGGATATGGGGAAGGGGTCACATGATGCAGACTGCTGGACATGCTTACTCTGTCCCACTGTCTGTTTTGGCTTGTGGCTGGAGAGCAGGTCACCGCTGGTCATCTTCTCCTTGGCCCCGTCGTGGGTCTTGCTCTTGGCCTGCATGTAGAGCATCTGATGTATCCCCTCATGCATCTGATGTATCTCGGCCCTGCTGAGGGCTGCCGCTGCGGCAACTCTACATACCCATCCATCCTGAAGGAGATGAAGCACCAAGGTAGAAAAGCAGGAAAAGCAGGATTCCCATTGGCACCCGTGTCACCCGTATCCATTCCATCCAGCAGGCATGCATACACACAAGAGAGAATGGGTGTACATGCACACAGGCCTGGCCCACACCATTTGGCAAGCACATGTGCACACAGGAGGCGGTGGGTGCACACGCACAAAGACCCACTCCATCCTGGTGTGTATGCATGCACTCCGCTGCCTCCTGTGCTCACATGTACCTGCCACAATGTCATCAGATGGGCCTCTATGTGTGTGTGCCCTTCACCTCCTGCGCATATGTGCATCCACCAGGATGGGATGGGATGGGCCAGCCCCTTACCATTTCCAGGGCAGCCGCATGGGCCAGATCCGACCACATCATTGGCCTTGAGTTTGACACCCCTGTTTTAGAGAGTCATTGTGGCCACTTGGGGGTTTATCTGTGTCCTCAGGGTCACCCTGTGTCCTCCACAGGGCAACTGACTGTGGAGCCTTCCTGGATCTGCTGAAAGGGCTGTGTTTTCTGCCAGATGTTTTCTGCCCTGTGTCCTTTCACTTTTGAAAACAGATGCAGGTTGTTGGGGATCAGTCTATGTTGTCTGCAAACTGAAGCCTGTAGTCTGCAATTTTTTTTCTTGAAATTGATTCATACATCTTCAAAGAAAAACAAAGTCCAGTTGCCTCTTGAAAAAGCACCTTGACAACCATGATCTGGATGACTGAGAATCTCCATAGACATTTGGTATAACAGATTTGTTTAATTAGTACAATTTTTAATTTAACAATCATAGCGTTGGCTTAACAAACACCACAAAAAAAGTTGAAAAAACTGACATGGTCATATAGTGACCCACTTAATGGCTTCCATAACTTACAACCATAATTCTGGAATCAATTATGGTAATAAGTTGAGGATTACCTATAGCATATGCTGAATCAGTGAGGTTGTACTGGCAACTTTCTGTCCTTTCCACTGTAACATTTCACAAAATGTTAAATAAGTAGTTGCTTGTAAAATCAGCAATAGATTCTAGATATTCTATACACCATTCAAGTATTATTTATTTTATTTATTTATTTATTTGATTTGCCAATTGTTTACAAGATAAGTATAAGTGTATACATAGTTGTGAATACATGAAATGGGTACATATAAGAAAAATAAAAGAAGAATAAAAGAAACAATAGGACAGGGACGGTAGGCACGTTGGTGCGCTTATGCACGCCCCTACAGACCTCTTAGGAAAGGGGTGAGGTCAATAGTAGACAGTCTAAGGTTAAAGTTTTTGGGGTTTGGGGAAGAAACTACAGAGTCGGGTAGAGTATTCCAGACATTGACCACTCTATTGCTGAAGTCATATTTCCTGCAATCAAGTTTGGTGCGGTTAACATTGAGTTTGTATCTATTGTGTGCTCTTGTGTTGTTATGGTTGAAGCTGAAGTATTCATTGACAGGTAGGACATTGCAATGTATGATTTTATATACCATGCTTAAATCAGACCGAAGACGGCGTAGTTCAAGGTTTTCTAGTTCTAGAATTTCAAGTCTGGTGGCATAAGGTATTCTACAACGAGTAGAGGAGTGGAGAACTCTTCTTGTGAAATATTTCTGGACTTTCTCAATTGTGCTAATATCAGATACGTAATGTGGGTTCCAGACTGATGAACTGTATTCGAGTATTGGTCTAGCAAATGTTTTGTATGCTCTGGTTAGTAGTGTGATATTACCAGAGAAAAAGCTACGTAGAATTAGGTTAACAACTCTTAATGCCTTTTTGGCTATGTAGTTGCAGTGGGCTCTAGCACTTAGATCATTAGAGGTGAGTATTCCAAGGTCCTTTACAGAGCTTGGGTCATCAACAAGATCTTGACTATTCAGCTTGTATTTTATTTGCTGATTTTTTTGCCAATATGTAAGACAGAGCATTTATTTGTTGAGATTTGAAGTTGCCATTTGTTTGACCATTCTGATACATAGTCAAGATCTTTTGTAGGGTAGCAATATTGTCTGTGGTATTGAACAGCTTTACATCATCAGCGAAGAGAACGCAATTGCTCTTAATATGATCACAGAGGTCATTTATGTAGAGTATGAAGAGAGTTGGTCCTAGAACACTGCCTTGGGGGACACCACTATTGACAGGTACTGAATTTGATAGGACGCTCCCAATTTTGACCATTTGTTGTCTGTTTGACAGGAATGCTTCTATCCAGTTATTCAGTTGTCCAGAGATACCATAGGATTTTATTTTTAGGAGTAGTTTGTCGTGTACCACTGAATCAAAGGCTTTACAGAAGTCTATGTAGATTGCGTCTATTGCTTTGCCCTGGTCGAGTTGTGTCGTCCATATGTTTTTGCAGTGTAAGAGTTGCAGATTACAGGATAGTTTTTTTCTGAAACCAAATTGTTTATTGGAGAGTAGGTTATTTGTCTCTAAGTGGAGGATGATGGATTGGTTAATAATTGATTCCATGACTTTACAGGTGACGCAGCATAAGGAGATTGGCCTGTAATTTTCAACTAGGCTTGGGTCTCCCTTTTTGAAGATGGGGATGACTGTGGCTTGTGACCATAGGTTAGGCAAGTTATATTATAGTGCCCAGAACATCTACAATGCAAACATTTGGATTAAATCTTGCCCCTAATTAGCATATTCAAAGTTTGTTAGTGTCCTGTAAATATAACATGCTCAACGTAATTGCCTCCTGGGAGAAAACTGATGTGCATATAGTTTTGGGTACATTGACTTCTTCTCTGTATTCCTGGCTAATTTAAATTTTTGCCAACATTTTAATGCAAGTGATTGTGTCAGGATAATAATAGTAAGAGCTTATTAATGAAAATTGCCGCATCAGAGTGATTATTCCCACAATCTCTGTGATGAGCCTAAGATAAAAAGGAATTGCTATGTCATCTGCTCACAAAGGAGTTGCCACAAATCTTCTATAGCCCACCAGTCTTCCTCTATCTCTTGGAATGTTCATCCTGGCCAGGAGAAGACTAATCAGAAATAAATCAGATGTTTTCTGTACTTAGATTCTACTATTTAAAAAGAAAAAGAAGACAGTTGAGCAGGCAATATACATAGAGAAAACTATAGAGTAACCCAAACTCTACACCTTGTTAAGATGTTTGGCAACAAGACATAAATGGAAAGAAAGGTGAAAGGAATCTACTTAGTATGGTCAAAGGAGGAAAGTTCACAGCTTGTGTTTGGTAAGGAAGCATTGTGTCTTTAAGAAAGCAATTTAGAAGCTTGCTTAAGCGATCTCTCTTCCAGGAGTTAATTGAAAAAATGGGTCAAACACAGGACAGCCTGCAAGAAGCTGATATAATTTCTGTAGTGTTAGTGAAGTGCAGGAGGGTTATCTGGACTGCTTATATCTTCAGTAATAACATCTGCATAGAAGGAGTTATGAATAAATTGATGCTCATTCTTTTTCTATATATAGATGCATCGTGAAAAGGGTTTTACTGCACTGCTGCATTTGGGGCACTGAGATAACTAAGAAGAACAATCTTGTGGATGAACAAAACTATCATGGTGTGGTTGGGTGATTCTATTTCTTCTGCTTCTCTAAGGGTTAGTCAAGAATTTCAGGAAGAGGGAAAACAAATGAGGAATAAACCTTTTCTGCATTCACAACAATGGTAAACTGTAACCATGATTTTTTTTTTTTCTGCTGAAGCCTGAATGCTGCAGAGATTAAGTCAGTGGGAAGGCAGTAGGAAGCTACAAGTCCAAGACCAGTAGGCAATGTCTGCTGCTGGGTGTGGTAAGGAGCATCCAGTTAGAAGTGTCATGGGTTGGTAAGGGTATGCTAGTGTGTGCCAGAGATGCAACACAGTTCAGGGAGGATGCATGTGTGGACAGCATAGGTCAGGAAGAGTGCCAGGGTATGTGAGAGAGGTATTATGTAGGTCAGCTAGGATATCTGGAGGGAAGATACCCAACCCATGCCACCTCCCATGTTTCATTTGACCTGCCTGGCCACTCTTGTGTACTTTCAATATACCTAGGCACCCTCTCCAGGCACCCTTACCAACCCATGCCTCCCACATGTTATCCCTGATTAACACAACAACTCAAGACATCCCTGTAACTCCCATGCATTCTTCTTAACATGCACCATTACCCTGTGGCACATCTTGTACAACATGATCACATCCTAATCTGTCTTCCCTCTAGATACCCTACCTGACCTATTTTCATTTTTTTTCATTATCTGTTCCAAAGAGCAGTATATCCTTTGGGGAGTGCTCATTTTTGTGTGTACAAGCATAAAGGCAAAGGGAATTAAAAATGTATTGCACAAACATTATCTGAAGGATTTCTTAATGAGTCTTGATGATATATGCTCAGGCTTATGTTTCTTTGGCATCCTATGAGGTAGTCAACCAATCAGGACATTCTTGATTTAGTTAACCATGATACCCTTTCCCCCAAAAAATAAGACCTATCCTGAAAATAAGACATAACACGTTTTACACATGTACCTAAAATAAGCCATATCCCCAAAATAAGCCCTACTTAAGAGCCTGTGCAGCCAGCTGCCTGCCCATTCTGATTGCTTGCAGTGCCACAGCCACAAGGTGAGGTGGGGGCATGGTGGAGCTGCCCCATGCACCCCTACCAACTTACCTCAGGACCCTTGCAGCCAGGTCATCCATGTCCATGCCTCATCTGCCTCATGGTGGCAGTATCACCAGCCATGTGCAGTAGGAGCCCAGATAGCTTGCTCACAGGTGCATCAAAGCAGGAGGCCGAGTTCCACCCCTTGCCTCATCTCATGGCCATGGCACCAATGCATCACTCAACCTCCTGTTCCGTTGCAACCACGAGCAAGCAGAAGAAGTGGGCCAGTAGCCATGCAGGATCCTCCTGGATGGCGCTGCTGGAAATGCCGCCGCAAGGTATGGCAGGTGTATGGCTGGGATGCCATGCTGCCTCCTAGCATGCTGCTCTGCCCCTCACCATGGGCCTCCCATATATGGAAAAAAAGCTAAGACACTCCCCGAAAATAAGCCCTAGTGCTTATTTTGGGACCCAAAAGAAAATAAGACATGGTCTTTTTTGGGGGGAAACATGGGTATGTACACATAAGCACCATGCAAGGCAGCCAGGTTGGTTCTGAATGAGTGTCTATGTTCTCAGTTATCCAGATGATGATTGTCCCAAAGGTGCTTTTTCAACAGGCAACTGGACTTCCTTTGTTTTTCCTTGAAAACATTTCACTTCTCATCCAAGAAGCTTCTTCAGTTCTGAGTGAAGGGAATGGAAGTGTTCTGGCTGATAGCACTTTTTCTGAGAGTCATTAAGGCTACTTGAAGGTTTATATGTTGCCCTCAGGATAACCTGAATACTGCAAATGGGTGTGGAATCTTTTTGGAACTGCTGAAAACTTTGTTGTAAACAGGAGATAGATGGTGTTGTATCCCTTTTCCTCTGTTGAGACAAGGCTGTTCAATTTTAATGTAGATGGCCTCTTTGATCCCTCTTTCAAAACAGCAGTCCTCTCTGTCTAGAATGTGGACTTTGCTATCTTAAAAAGACTGGCCTTTGTCTTTCAAATGCAGATGGACTACTGAATCTTATCCTGATTGGGTTGTTCTCCTACATTATGCCATTCATTTGTGAAGTGGTTGTTTTGTTTCTCCAATGTACAGATCTGCACATGTCCCACTGCATTGTACTGCATATATCACATCTGAATGAGGTGCTCTTCAAGCAATGAGTTCTATCTTTTAAAAATAATATTTATCTAAGACACTAGCAAAAAAGAGGTTCCTTAGGCTAACTTTTGCTTGATGTGTGCAGTAAGTATCAACAATTAGCTTTATGTTTAATATCTGAATAATTAATTGATCATTAATTGCCAGAGGCTTAGAAAGAAAAACCAAACATGTAAAAGTCCATTAGGATTCCAGAAGTAGAGAAAATGCTCAAGGGTAAAAGACCTCCTTTGCATAAAAAAATGCACATTACATCTTTGGTTTAAAAAGAACAAAAATATTATTTCCACCTTGAAATTTCAGACAGTCATAGAATGCTATGAAATGTAATTTACCATAGTTGTTGAAACTCTTTTTCCCTGCACTAATTTCTATACTGTAGGTATTTGCTTATTTAATTTCTCTTGTTATATGAGTCATTTCATATCCATGATTAATGTTCCTAGACAGATGTGAAATTGTCATAGTCCACACTGTTTCTTACTTCTGTAACAGAAGTCAGATATATAGTTCTTTAAAAAGTATTGTAAGTTAAAAAAAAAAAGAATAAAGACCCTTGAGTGTTAAAGAACCGTAACCCCTATGCTGCTGCAGATTTGGCTTGTTACTGAATGTTCTGTTCATATGTGTTTATAAAACCAGTAGATGTAAGAATTCATACTTGGTACATTTTTACACTGCTTACACTATGGTTATATAATATGAAGTGGGAAAATAACATCACCTAAACGTTAAGAGTAACAATGGACGGTGATACATCACTCACTCAACCTGAATGCTATACTTGAACGGGTTTAGAGATAGGCAGGTAGCATTTTGATATCACAGTATGACTCCTTGTGAAATTTCATAGTGCTGTTGTAAAGAATGAGATATAGGTATAAACCTGTAAAGTTTTCTTTTTTCTAAAACTGGCTGGTGTTTTTTTTAGAAAGAAAAGAGAAAAAGTTAATTAAATAGGCTGAGAAACCATTTATAATAATAATAGTAAGGTCCAAATTCATAAATATATAACAGATACTATCATTGATGTTGATTCATGATATGGAAAAACCTAATAAATCGCCAGGATGAAGATTATTCTACAAGGACCTCAAATTTGACATAGATTTATAATGCCTAAATTACTGGCTTATGAAAACAATCAGAATCCTCAGATAAAGAGATGTCTTGTTATATGATCTGTTTTCCTAAAATTGAAAAACTTCTGCCGTATTCAGGCATTCAAAAACAGCACTCACCATCTCTGCCAAGATTGCTCAGATTACTTCAGCTGCTCTTATCAGTTGCTTGGCCACCATGACTGTCTGGAGGGAGAGGCCCCATGCATACTGAGAACAGAAGTGGATTTTTCATTTGCAGGTATCACCCAACTACGCTATGGGTGAGAGAAATAGCTAGATACAGCCCTCATGAAAAGAGCTTGACTTCCTCCTCCCCCCCATTAGTGTTTTACATGAAACCAAAGGTGCTGACTCATATTCAAAGGAATATGAAAATTAAGTTATGCATTCTAATTGACGTGCCAGTTTATAAACCACTATGATCAGAGTTCTACAGGGACTCCTTATCAGAACTCTGTGTCTTGCAAAGTTCGGACAACCTGATTATCTCCTACAATAAGGATAACTACAAATAACCCCAGAATTAATTTCAACATGTTTTACAGCCATTATTTCATCACTTTTCAACAAAAGAAAATGTACTGCGGAAGCAGAATGCATGTAGAGTATTATGTGGGCTGTTGTTACTGTGTTCATTCAGAAATGCACAAATATCGAAATCTTTCAGCAAACTTTTTTAAAAATAATAATTTTAATATTTGGATATTGTTTCCTAAAATGAAAAGACATGGAATTTTCATTCATTGGAAAATGTATATGTTTAGAGATATTGAGCATTTTTAAAGTTCAAAATGGAATTAGGATCTAGGAATTAAAATTACAAGGAAAAAAAGTCTAAAATTTATTAAAGCTCTAACACATTAAAACAATGTTGGTATGAGATGTGACAATTCTAGTGGTAAAATGAAAAGTTTATTTAAAAAAGAGAGGATTTTTTTAGGAAAAGTCTTGAGAATTAGAGCAACTGATGATGAATGGAACAGGGGTATCTTGTATGTGTGTATGTGTCTCAAAACAATCCATATGTAACTGCAATCATGAAGGCCCAACATTTTTATATATGTCTTGAATGGGTGTAATTGAAAAAGGGTTGGACTACAATCTGGATTTTTCTGATTTCTTCTCCACCCATTGTCAATTGTGTAAGGTAGTCCAAACAGGAAGCATGCCCATGTGAAACAATTCCAATTTATTGTAAATGTTAACTGATTTTTACAAAGCTAAATCTACCTCATATTGACTGGACCCTAAATGATTGTACAACTGAAATCATACACACAACCTCCTACAATACTATTACAAATCTGGGACTGGAACAACTAGTAACCAACAACACTAGACTAAACAACTGCCTCGATCTCATCTTCTGCAATAGTTTGAATTTAATTTACGGAATACAAACTAAAGAACCCTTTTCCAGTAGTGATCACAATATGATTGACTTTTGTCTCAACATACGTCCACACAAAAATCACCACAATGATGTAATCCCCAATTGTAACTTCAAAAAAGGCAACTATGATCTTATAGACAACGATCTCTCATCCCTGGATTGGCAATCTCTATTCACTGGATGCAATACTGTTGAAGACCATTACAACATATTTTTACTTGAAGTCAAAAGAGTCATCAAACTATATGTACCAACAACAACTCCCAAAACAAAACAAAAAAGCAGATTACCCATATCAATAAGGAAACTTCAATCCAAAAAGAGATCACTCTGGAGGAAAAACAAATCTGCCAATTTCAAAAACCGATACAAAAATTTATGCCACCAGATAAAGACCAAATGCACCAATTATCACATTAAACAAGAGGAAAACCTTCTAAGCACCAATTCCACCCGTGCTTTTTACAATTTTGTAAACAACAAACTAAAAGACTCAAGGTCCATCCCTCCCTTGATAGGACCTGATGGTAAAGACTGCAATGACGACACCATTAAAGCCAACATCTTTAACACATTCTTCGGCTCAGTATTTGTAAACAGCAATGGATCATGCCCAGTATTTCCTAGCCGTACCACAGATAACAATAATGATCTAATACATATCGATTTCACAGAAGACAATGTTGAAAAATCACTACGCAATCTAAAACCATCTCTATCTATTGGACTGGATGGAATATGTGCCTACTTCTTAAGAAAGCTATCCACTGCCATAGCCAAACCTCTAAGCATAATCTTTGAAAAATCTTTCAGGACCAGCTCCTTGCCTAACCTATGGTCACAAGCCACAGCCATCCCCATCTTCAAAAAGGGAGACCCAAGCCTAGTTGAAAATTACAGGCCGATCTCCTTATGCTGCGTCACCTGTAAAGTCATGGAATCAATTATTAACCAATCCATCATCCTCCACTTAGAGACAAATAACCTACTCTCCAATAAACAATTTGGTTTCAGAAAAAAACTATCCTGTAATCTACAACTCTTACACTGCAAAAACATATGGACGACACAACTCGACCAGGGCAAAGCAATAGACGCAATCTACATAGACTTCTGTAAAGCCTTTGATTCAGTGGTACACGACAAACTACTCCTAAAAATAAAATCCTATGGTATCGCTGGACAACTGAATAACTGGATAGAAGCATTCCTGTCAAACAGACAACAAATGGTCAAAATCGGGAGCGTCCTATCAAATCCAGTACCTGTCAATAGTGGTGTCCCCCAAGGCAGTGTTCTAGGACCAACTCTCTTCATACTCTACATAAACGACCTCTGTGATCATATTAAGAGCAATTGCGTTCTCTTCGCTGATGATGTAAAGCTGTTCAATACCACAGACAATACTGCTACCCTACAAAAAGATCTTGACTATGTATCAGAATGGTCAAACAAATGGCAACTTCAAATCTCAACAAATAAATGCTCTGTCTTACATATTGGCAAAAAAATCAGAAAATAAAATACAAGCTGAATAGTCAAGAACTTGTTGATGACCCAAGCTCTGTAAAGGACCTTGGAATACTCACCTCTAATGATCTAAGTGCTAGAGCCCACTGCAACTACATAGCCAAAAAGGCATTAAGAGTTGTTAACCTAATCCTACGTAGCTTTTTCTCTGGTAATATCACACTACTAACCAGAGCATACAAAACATTTGCTAGACCAATACTCGAATACAGTTCATCAGTCTGGAACCCACATTACGTATCTGATATTAGCACAATTGAGAAAGTCCAGAAATATTTCACAAGAAGAGTTCTCCACTCCTCTACTCGTTGTAGAATACCTTATGCCACCAGACTTGAAATTCTAGAACTAGAAAACCTTGAATTACGCCTGCCTTCGGTCTGACTTAAGCATGGTATATAAAATCATACATTGCAATGTCCTACCTGTCAATGAATACTTCAGCTTCAACCATAACAACACAAGAGCACACAATAGATACAAACTCAAAGTAAACCGCACCAAACTTGATTGCAGGAAATACGACTTCAGCAATAGAGTGGTCAATGTCTAGAATACTCTACCCGACTCTGTAGTTTCTTCCCCAAACCCCAAAAACTTTAACCTTAGACTGTCTACTATTGACCTCACCCCTTTCCTAAGAGGTCTGTAGGGGGCGTGCATAAGCGCACCAACGTGCCTACCGTCCCTGTCCTATTGTTTCTCTTATTCTTTTATTTTTCTTATATGTACCCATTTCATGTATTCACAACTATGTATACACTTATACTTATTATCTTGTAAACAATTGGCAAATGAAATAAATAAAATAAATAAATAAATAAAATAAAATATACATTTCTCCCTTGTTGCCTTTTCAACCTCAGAAAGTACAGAAGATCCCTTAGGACAGTGGTGGTGAACCTATGGCACGCATGCCAAAGGTGGCACTTAGAACACTTTCTGTGGACATGCGCACTGTCACCCCAGCCCAGTTCCATCACATTTCTCCATCATATTTCTCACCTTCATGCAGGAATGAAGCACCCCTGCAGTTGCCTTTGCACGAAACAGCTTTCTGCCTTCAGTGCCGTACATTTGCTGTTGCTGCTTCCATGGCCTGCCCACTGCTTTCACAGCACCTTGTGCAGCATAGTGAAATTTAGTGTGCTGGGGAAGACAGGATGGCCTACTCTTGGAGCCCATTATGACATGGAACCAGAATGCAACCCTGCATCGTCATCGGCTCACTCTCATCTCCCAGGTGTCAGTTGCTTTTCCTGCAGAGCTGCCAGTGTTGTGATGCCCCACCTCCCCACTGGTTTTTGGCTCTCTGCTGACCAGCTGGTCATTGGCACACTGCTCCTGGACTTGTTGGACTCCGGACATCAGATTGCCACCACCTAGCACCAGTTCAGAGGTTTCTTCCCCACCCCCGGGGAGAGGGAAAGAGATAGGGAGGGAAAGAGAGAGAGAGAAAAAACAGAGAGAGGCAGATAGAGAGAGAGGGAGGGAGGAAAAGAGAAAGAAAGAGGGAGGGAAAGAGAGAGAAAGAGAGAGAGAGAGAGCGCAAAAGAGAGAGGAGGGAGAAAGAGAGAGGAGAGGGAAGGAAAGAGATAGGGAGCGAAAAAGAGAGAGAGAAAGAGACAGGGAGGGATGGAAAGAGGGAGTGGGAAAGGGAGAAGGAACAAGAAATGATATTACAAAAGTTCTTTTTTATTGTTGTTGAATGTAATATTTCAAAAGCAGAAAATAAGTATGTTTGTTCCTACTTTATATGCAGTAGCTTCTCCTGCCAGTGTTGGTTGGGGTGTGGTTTTCTCCTTAGAAGTTTCTTGATTAGTGGGGTTCTGGAGAAGAATTTGAAAACTAAAGATGACTCCACTAAAAGTAGGACTAATGAATGTAGTGGAATGAGGAAAAAGTGGGTAGATCAGCTTTTTGTAATTTCTCTCTGGACAAGGAGAAGACCAGCTATTGCTTATAACTGTTCCATTTAGTTACTCCTTTGAGCAGTCCACAAGACAACAATTTCTGGCACCAGGAAGAGCACCAGGAGACTAGGAAATAGTTATTTTGCTCAACCTATAGGTGACACTTTCAATGACACTGGATTTAAATACTTCCTTTTCTAATCACTTTCAGAAATTGCTTGTTAACTGCTTTTCAGCTATTAGAAACCTTTGAATTGGAAAGTTTTATAGCACTGGATAAGTTTTCTTTAATCTTTAGTGGAAGAAGTTTAAATACTAGTTTAAGCATTTAAAAAATTTTTTGGAATAACAAGTAAAGAGGTGATTAGAAAATTGATTTTGGAAAGTTACAAACAAATAGTTCCTTGATTACAGCACTTTTTTTCAACAGAGATGCCTCCCAAGGCAACATTTCTTCTTTCATAGAAAGGCTGTGACCTTCTGTTTGATTTGTGCATAATCCTTCTCCTAAGAAAGCAAAGGACTGAAGTAGCTACAGGCATTTAGAAAACAAACAGACCAGACTCCAAAAGATTGCTGTGTTCTTTTGACTGTTTATGTCTATATGCTTCAAATACAACTCTGAACTATAATAAACAGACTGAAAGGTCTTATTTGATAAGTAGAAATCTCTCTCCTCTCTGGACAAAACAGAAAAGCTGTTACACAACAGCACCTTCACCAAATTGTGATGACACCAAAATAATATATACACAGTGAATAGTTGTCACATAATTGTGACTCATGTTCTTGCATTCTAATGTCTAATGCAAGTGAGTTGTTCCATTTGCATCATGACTCTGTGACAAGCATTCTCTCCTTTTCCACCTTGGCTATTCCTCCAGAAGCTCATGCCTTTACTTTTTCACTCTTGGATTAGCTCTTGGTTGGAAGTTTCAGGAAGCTTAAGAGAAAGGGTGGGTTATGTTGAAAAGTAGAACATGCAACACTGAATCATAGGATGGAAGGGATTTCAATGTTCTTCTAATCCAATCCCATGCCTAAGGCAGGAGAGCTTATACCATTCCAGTCACCTTTATTATAAGCAGTTGATTTTAACTTTTAAAATGGACATTACTTTTATTTACTTAATTTGTATGTTCTCCATTTTTGTTTGTTGTTTGGAAGACTTTTGGCTGAGGTGTGTGATAGCCAGCACTATTGATGTTTCCTAGTTTGGATAATGAAAAATCTGTAAGTGGGACTTCCGGTTTGAGTTTCTTCGGCGACAGACCGAAACCTCGTCTCTCTGAGGCTTCGATCCGTGCTCGCCGCTGGAGCGCCCCGAGCCGGCTGGTTTCAGGGCTAACCCACCCCGTAGAGGTGGTGAAGAGGGGGGAGACTGCCTGCAGGATTGAGGAGAGCCACATCTCTCCTTCCCAGCTGGCCATTACTCCCTTTCCCAAAGGCGGTTGTAGCGGTGGTCAGAAATGGCCACCACAAAGAAGAACTCGAGCGGAAAAGAATGTGCAGGAGGAAGATAAGAAGAGAAAGTTTTGGTTGGCCGGGTCAAACAGCAAAAGCAACAAATAAGGTACCCTGGAATTTAAATTTAATAACATTGTTCCCAAAGAAGATTTTGAAGCTGTGAAGGAGAGAGAGAAGGGAAAGGATTAGGTTTTTTTTTTCTTCCCTTCCTTATACTGACAGCTAAGAGACTTAAGCAAGAAACTGGAAAAAAAATCCACTTTGACATTAATAGGCATCTAAGCTGAAAATAAAAGTCAAAGGGATAAATAAAGATTTCTGGACATTTAAAAGTTTTTAAAAGCTGGAAAGGAGATAAAAAAAGAATAGAAGGGCAGGATCTGGAAAAATGGAGGAGACTGCCTGGAATTAAGGAATGGAACTGTAATTAAAAGGAACTTACAGTGAAATTTTAACAAGATTCCTCAAAGATACATTTTAATGGAAACTTGGTAACAAAATAATAGAACCCCAAGAAGAGAAAGTGGAAAAAAGAAGCAAGTAGAAACAGCCTTGGATTATTTGGATTATTTAGTGATTTTTGGTTTTTGCATCTAGATGACTAAAATTAACTGGGTGGTTGTTTAAAAGTTTTTAAAATGGTATCACTCTTAGAAGAACTGAAAACAGAACTTAAAAAATGGAAAGAAGATGCACAAGAAGGGAGAAGTTCTTTTGGCTTCGTGTTTCAATTCTTAGAAATGGCGATCTGGAACTATGAGAAGCAACAAGAAATGCTTGCAGAACAGGAAGATTGGGACAAAGAAAGCCATCTTTAATGATCAAATAATTTTAAGTGGGGGGAAAAAAGAAAAGGGGGGAAAGAGAGTAAAAGGTTTAAGATTAGAAAAAAACAACCAAAAAGAAGAAGAACAATTTGAAAGATAAGTATAATATTAGAAAGCAACAGAAGAGGGGATTACAGATGAGAGAGTTAGAAGTAGAGAGATGAGGGGGTAAAAAGGGGAGGGAGAAGAAGAGGGGCAAGAAGGCAAGGAAAAGAAGTTGTAAAAGACAGAAACAAGAAATGGAGAAACGGGGGAAAGATATAAGGATTGTAACCATAAGCTTGTTTAGAGATAATGGGTGAAAATTTAATTGTAAAAGGGATTCTGCAAAGGTACATAAGATAGCTTTGTTATATTACAAACAGAAATAACTTTAGAAAATATGATGATGGATAAAATATTTATTGTAATGCAGTGGGATGTTTGTTAATAAATAAATGAATTTAAATGATTGAGAGAATTAAAAAGGAACATTTTTAATTATTAGTAATGATTTATAAAAATATAAGTGAGAAATATGGGGAAAAAAAGAATTAACTATGGAAAGTTTATAAGTGTTCCCAAGGAAGTATGATATTCAATTGAAAAGAAATGTTAAAGATGTTAAGATTTTAATGCATATTAATGATAGAATTGAATTGGAATGGAATGTGTTTTATTTACATACATACATACATATATATATATCAGGCAGATGAGATTCTGCTGAAACGTTGCTACAACTTTAAAAGCACCACTACTATGACGTGGGAAAATACCCGAACAAAGCTGAAGGCCATACATGTATGTATGTATTATGAATATATATATATATATATATGTATGTTTTCTTAAGTTTTCAGGGTACTTACATGTATGGTGTTCGGCTTGGTTCGGGTATTTTCCCACGTCATTGTAGTTCTTTTAAAGTTGTAGCAACGTTTCAGCAGAATCTCATCTGCCATCATCAGGCTTCTGTATAGTGTCCATCTGTGGTCAGACTTTTACAGTGGTTTCAGATTTAAATTTGGGGCAGCCTATTGCTGTGCCAGAATGGTTTTTCTTCATCCTGATTGGTTGGGAGTCTTGGTCTGTGTTTATTGGTCTCGGAGTTTGCTGTGTTCTGCTTGATGGGTGTCTCTGATATCTTCTGTCTGTTTTTGGCTCTTTTTGTATCTTGATTGGCTGGCAGCATTGTGTTACTTTAATGGAGGTCTTTAGTGCAGCTTGGCTTCGGGTAAATGGACGGCTATCATTAGTTAGGAAGCTGGGTTTCATCTGGGTGCCTGGTTGGGGTGTGTTTGAGCTGGAGGTATCAGGGGGATCTGTTTGTGCCCAGGTGTTTGCCTGGCTTGTGGTGTGGAGATTTTTGTTTGTGAGTGCAGGCTTCCAAATGATTGACAGCCTGGTGGAATCATCTCTTCTGTTCATGCTTTCTGGTCTTTTTCAATCTCTATGGCTTCTCTGATGACTCTGTGGCTAGGGTTTTCCATAGTGGCCAGGGTTTTGGTGCCATTGAAGTTGATGCTATGACCTGTAGCTTCCATGTGTTGGACTAGTGAGGAAGTGTGTTCCAGCTTTTTGACTGCATTTTTGTGTTCATCCAGGCGGGTACTTATTCTTCTATTGGTCTGTCCAATGTATGTGGCCGGGCATGATGCACAGGGGACTTCGTATATGCCTTGGTTTTCCAGGTCAATTTTATCTTTGGGGTTGCTAAGGATGGCTGCTATTTTTCTGTCTGTTTTGAAGGCAGTCCTGATGTGATGTCTGTGTAGTACCTTACTAATTTTGTCTGTAGTACCTCTTATGTAGGGCAGGACAGCTGTTCCATAGGTCTGTTCATCTTCTGGGTCTCTATTATGTTTCAGTGTGTTTTTGTGGATCAAGCTGGTGATTTTGCTTTTGTGGAAGCCGTTGGCTGTCAGTACTTTAGTCAGGGTGCATAGTTCAGCCTTAATGTGTGTCTTGTCTGCCAGGCGTTTGGTTCTGGTAATTAGTGTTTTAGCCACGGAGTTTATCTGTGCTGGGTGGTGGTGGGATTGGGCGTTGAGGTAGCGGTTGGTGTGTGTTTTCTTCTGGTATATGGTGTGTCCTAGTGTGCCATCTGTTTTTTTGTAGATTAGTACATCTAGGAATGGTAGTTGTTTGTTTGTTTCTGTTTCCATGGTGAACTTGATTTTGGGGTGTGCGCTGTTTAGGTGTGTTAGGAAATTGTTTAGGTTTTCTTGTCCATGGGGCCAAATCACGAATGTGTCATCGATGTATCTTAACCATAGTTTGGGTTTGAGGATGGCATTGGCCAGGGCTCTGGATTCGAATTCTTCCATGAACAGGTTAGCAATGACAGGTGACAGTGGTGATCCCATGGGGGCTCCTTCTATTTGTTTGTATCTTTGTCCTTTGTATATGAAATATGTGTTGGTTAAGCAGTGTTCTGTTAGTTCCATGAGGTGTTTGGCTGGTTGGTATTTATTTTTGATGATTTCAAGGGTCTCTTTTATCGGGACTTGAGTGAATAGGGAAACCACGTCAAAACTTACAAGCAGATCTTCTTGCTCCACGTGTAGATCTTTGATCATTTCCAAGAAGTGGTATGAGTTTTGTACATGTGAAGCTGCTGTTTCAGCATGGGGCTGTAGCTGCTTTGCTAGGTATTTGGCTAGGTTTTGTAGTGGTGCTCCTCTGGAGCTGACTATGGGTCTGAGAGGTATGCCTTCTTTGTGTATTTTTGGGAGGCCGTATAGTTTGGGGCATCTGGAAGATTTCTCTCTGGGTATAATCATGTGTTGGATCTCTTTGCTTATGTGGCTGGTTATAATTTTCTTCTTGGTTAATTTTTCCAGATATGTGGTTGGGTCTGTGTTTATGGGTTTGTATGTGGAGTCTTGGAGTAGGTCTGTCAATTTTGTTTCGTAGTCTTTTCTGTCCATTACTACAGTGGCATTTCCTTTGTCTGCTGGGAGGATGATTATGCTGCTATCTCTTTTCAGGGTTTGTAGTGCTTTAATTTCATTTTTCTGTAAATGAACACAAAAATGCAGTCAAAAAGCTGGAACACACTTCCTCACTAGTCCAACACATGGAAGCTACAGGTCATAGCATCAACTTCAATGGCACCAAAACCCTGGCCACTATGGAAAACCCTAGCCACAGAGTCATCAGAGAAGCCATAGAGATTGAAAAAGACCAGAAAGCATGAACAGAAGAGATGATTCCACCAGGCTGTCAATCATTTGGAAGCCTGCACTCACAAACAAAAAATCTCCACACCACAAGCCAGGCAAACACCTGGGCACAAACAGATCCCCCTGATACCTCCAGCTCAAACACACCCCAACCAGGCACCCAGATGAAACCCAGCTTCCTAACTAATGATAGCCGTCCATTTACCCGGCCAAGCTGCACTAAAGGCCTCCATCAAAGTAACACAATGCTGCCAGCCAATCAAGATACAAAAAGAGCCAAAAACAGACAGAAGATATCAGAGACACCATCAAGCAGAACACAGCAAACTCCGAGACCAATAAACACAGACCAAGACTCCCAACCAATCAGGATGAAGAAAAACCATTCTGGCACAGCAATAGGCTGCCCCAAATTTAAATCTGAAACCACTGTAAAAGTCTGACCCACAGACGGACACAATACAGAAGCCTGATGATGGCAGATGAGATTCTGCTGAAACGTTGCTACAACTTTAAAAAGAACTACAATGACGTGGGAGAATACCCGAACCAAGCCGAACACCATATATATATATATATATATATATATATATATATATATATATATATGTATGTATGTATGTATGTATGTATGTATGTATGTATGTATGTATGTATGTATATGTATATGTATATGTATATGTATATGTATATGTATATGTATATGTATATGTATATATGGATCTTTGGTTATTCGGGTTTTCTCCCGCGTAAGATTGGAAGTATCTAGGCAACGTTTCGATGAAGTCTCATTCATCATCTTCAGGCTTCTGTCTTCAGCTCTGTGCTTCTCAGAGTGATGTGAGCTTGCAGCTGCTTCTTCCTTTTAACTGCTAGTGGGGGTGTGACTTGATTGGGTGGGGGCTTGGCTGTGTTCTGATTGGGTGGGGGTGTGTTCTCATTGGTTGGGGGTCTGGCTGTGTTCTGATTGGTTGGGGGTTGGCCATGTTCTGATTGGCTGGAGGTGTGTTCTGTTCAGGTGGGGGCTTGGTTGTGCTCAGGTTGGTCTTAGTTACTGGGGGATTTGAGCTGGTGAGCTGTGATCTTGCTGTTTGGCTTCGAGTTCGTGGTCGTGCTGCATCTTCATGGTGGGGTCAGTTCGCTTCATGTGTGGCTCAGGGGGTTTGAAGTGGGTAGTGATGCAGCTGCAGTGCGGCTTCTGGTCTGTGGTCGTGTCTCATCTTCTGTGTGGGTGTGAGTCTGCTTTTTACGTGGAAGTGTGGTGGTGGCATCTTGTGTGGCCCTCGTGGGTGTGGGTCTGGTGTCATTCATCATGTTAGGTACTGCCTGTTCATGAGGGCGGGTTTCCAAATGGCTGGTAAGCGGGAGGTGTCATCTCTTTTATTCATGCTGTGTGGGCGTTTTTCTATCTCTATGGCTTCTCTGATTATTCTGTTGTTGAAGTGTTCGGTTTTGGCGATAGTTCTGGTATTTTTAAAGTCAATCTCATGTCCTGTGGCTTTGAGGTGTTGGACCAGGGAAGAGGTCGGTTCTTCTTTTTGATTGAGTTCTTATGTTCTTCAACGCGTGCACTTATTCTCCTGTTAGTTTGTCCAATGTATGTGGTGGGGCAGGCAGTGCAAGGGATTTCGTATACTCCTTGGTTTTCTAACTCGATTTTGTCTTTAGGGTTTCTTAGGATGGTGGATATTTTTCTGTTTGTGCAGAATGCTGTTTTAATGTTGTGTTTTTGGAGGATCTTGCTGATTTTGTCTGTAGTGCCTTTTATATATGGGAGGAGGGCTTTGCAGTTCTCTTGTTCTCTGTCTTGGATTTTGGTTGGGGTTTCTTTTTGGATTAGGTGGGTAATCTTCTTTCTTTGGAATCCATTGGCTGTTAGTACGTTGGTGAGAGTGTTTAGTTCGGTTTTTAGGTGTTGTTCATCAGCTAAGCATTTTGTTCTGGAGATGATTGTCTCAGCTACGGAATTGATCTGTGCTGGGTGGTGGTGTGAGAGTGCATGTAGATAGCGGTTTGTATGTGTTTTCTTCTGGTAGATGGTGTGTCCTAGGGAGCCATTGGGTTTTTTGTACACCAAGACATCCAGGAAGGGAAGTTGATTGTTAGCTTCTGTTTCCATGGTGAATTGTATTTTGGGGTGTAGGCTGTTGAGGTGTGTGAGGAAGTTGTTCAGTTTTTCTTTCCCGTGTGGCCAGATTATGAAGGTGTCATCTACGTATCTGAGCCAGAGTTTGGGTTTGTGATCATATTTTTCTAGAGCTTGTGTTTCAAAGTGTTCCATGTAGAGGTTTGCGATGACAGGTGAGAGGGGTGATCCCATGGGTGCTCCTTCTATTTGTTTGTATTTTTGTCCGTTGTAGGTGAAGTATGTATTAGATAGACAGTGGTTGGTCAGATCTAGGATGTGCTGGGGGGGGTTGTATTTGTTTTGGATGGCTGTCAAGGCTTCTTTTATTGGCACTTGGGTGAAGAGGGATATGACATCGAAGCTCACTAGTAGGTCGCTGGGTTGTAAGTTTTGTTTCTTTATGATCTCGATGAACTGGAATGAGTTTCTTACATGTGAGTTGATGGATTCTGCATAGGGCTGTAGTTGTTTGGCGAGAAATTTGGCTAGGTTTTGTAGAGGTGAGCCTATGGAGCTGACTATTGGTCTAAGTGGAGTTCCTTCTTTGTGTATCTTGGGGAGACCATAAAGCTTCGGGCATCTGGATGATTTCTCTCTGGGTATGATTCTTTGCTGGATTTCTTCACTGATGGGGGAGGCTTTTATTTTGGATCTGGTGGTTTTTTCTAGGTAGGTGGTGGGGTCTGTCTTTAGGGGTTTGTATGTGGGGTCTAGGAGTAGGTTGCTTAACTTGGTTTGGTAGTCAGATGTGTTCATAACCACTGTCGCGTTGCCCTTGTCTGCTGGTAGGATTATTAATTATTAATTAACTATCTAATACATACTTCAGAAATACATACTATGTAGAAAATATAAAATGGTAATAAGATATGGAATAGAATATAAAAATGAGCATGAAATTGAGTTTTGTGTCTGTATGAAGAAGTGATAACCTGGGACCATGCTATTTTCAAAAAAGATGTTTTATTTATATTTTGTTTTTGTGAAAACCTAAATAAAATTTTCGGAAAAAAAAAACCTGTAAGTAAACAACCAAGATTAGAGAACACAAAGGACTTCTCATTTCAACCCTGAGCTACAAATATTCTTCTTTATTAGTATGATAGTTAAACATTGTTTATAAAAGGAAAAAAATCTATCCAATTTCCCACCTTTTTCCTGTTTTTTCTATCATCTTTTTCTTAATAATGCTTATTCTAACATAATGACTTCCCGTTATATGTCTTGTTCTCTACTGATGCCTCTTAGGATATTTAGATTCTGACAAACATGATTAATATTAACTTTATGGGATAATTTGACACATTACATGGCTGGAATCTTGAGTCATTTTACAGAATTCTGTCATGGTTGTCAAAATATTGTTTAGAAGAAAGTGAACATAACAAAAGCAACATTTTCTGTTGGTAGCAGCATAGTATAATATAGTAAATTAACTTTGCTATATTCTAGTGTCAGAGAAAGACAAGTATATGGAAACAGGCAGGCATAGCTTTGGGATTTTGAGTTTCAATTGACCTTTCTAAAATTGTCCCAGTGACTATGGTGTCTAAAAAGGATTTAAGTGAGGTTTATGCCATTACAGCTAGCATTGCCTTATGGACCAGAGTTAAATAAGGGACTTGAAGCTGACAGGACAACATATTAAAGCTATCATGAGATTTGTTTGGGTTTACATGAATTGTGTAAACTTCAAGGTAGTCTTTTCTAAGAACCCAATCATTTATAGTATATTCAACACATTTATAGTATATTCAACAAATCAGTCAAACAAAAAATGGTTTGTCATCTTGTGTAAAGACACATCAAAAGTTTACTCTATACTTAAATCATACTACATCTGTATTCTGTATATCTTGAATGAATGATGAATGACTTTGATTATATGATCTAGACAAGGTCTGAAAAGATTTATTTCTATGGACCTCAAGTCCTAGTGAAAGCTTTTTTTACAATTAGCCACCTAAGTCCAAAGGCTCTGATTATATGATTCAAGTAAGCTCCAAAAGATTAATTTCCCTGGATTCCAAAACTTGTATTTTGCAGAATCTATGGTGCCTCTAAATACTCATCAGTGACTTTGCTTATAGTTCCTTTTCCCATATTATTTTGTGATTATGACTAAACTCCTTAATTAGAAAACAGCCATTCCAATTATATTCTAATGCTCTTAGGATCAGGCAAAAATCCCCATTTCTTTAAGGCAATATATATACATTATAAACAGCCATTTTTTATTTTGTCTACAAATGACAAACAAATTATTGTTTGTAATTTTTTTTAGCTCATGTTAAAAAATAACGTTTTAACTGAATCCTCATCAAGTTCTATCAGGAATATATATATTAGAGACACCAATTAGATATTAGAGACACCAATCAAGCAGAACACAGCAAACTCCGAGACCAATAAACACAGACCAAGACTCCCAACCAATCAGGATGAAGAAAAAAACATTCTGGCACAGCAATAGGCTGCCCCAAATTTAAATCTGAAACCACTGTAAAAGTCTGACTCACAGACGGACACAATACAGAAGCCTGATGATGGCAGATGAGATTCTGCTGAAACGTTGCTACAACTTTAAAAGCACAACTATAATGACGTGGGAAAATACCCGAACAAAGCTGAAGGCGCTATATATATATATATATATATATATATATATATATATATATATATATATATATATATATATATATATATATATATATATGTGTATGTGTGTGTGTAAATTTAGATATATTTAGATGATAGGGAGATAGAGAGATACAGATAAATATACATTTAAATATATATTCTCCTTTACCCATCTTTTTTCTTTTCTTTTTCCTGTTTATATTCACCTTAGTTTGTATTAATTTTTTATTTTTGTAATTTTAAATTTCAATAAAACTTCTTATAAAAAAGAGGTCCTAAAATCTCTTTCCTTTGGTTTCTCTTTAAGCTGCTAAGTGTTTTATATGATTTGCCTGTGAATGGATCATCAAAAAGAAAGATAGTAGTAATCAACAGGTAGCTGTCCTGTTCAAAACCTGTTGGTGATTTTAGCTTTATAATTAGTGGACATAGCGTAGTCAGAAGGGAGCCTAATGTCACAGCTTCTTTGCTTCTGACATAATCCAGGATGAGGTGAACATTTGAAGACTGACACTTCTTATTAAGTATTATACAGGAAAGGCACACATGGAATGACCTGCAGAGGGAAATTACCAGGCACAGAGCTAGTTAGGATACTCTTGTATAGATCCCAAGTGTGCTTGACAGTCATTTAGTCAAACAATTTAATTCTCAGATTATTATTATTTTTTTTTAAAAAGGAACTCAAGAAAGACCTTTTATTTAAAATCCTTCAACAAACCCAACATGTCAATAATATTTACTGTACCTGTCATTTGCACAAACAAAAAGCACAAAGACTGCTAAAACCCTCTAGCTGATTTCACACTGTCAGGTGTAGTAGCTCTATTATCTTTAGTATTGATTTAATGAGCCTGACAACTTTTGGATTCATACTGGCTGAGAGAAGGCTGTTTCAGAGACATAATGACTGTGGTACAAATGGGCCTCCCAGATGATACTGAAGAATGGACTCTTGTAGAAAAAAAATCTAGCAAATCTACTAAAGCATAAAGGCACATTGAGGGAGCTGAAGGATCATCTTTCTATTTGTCTCCATAGATATGTTGCATATCATATGACTGAGTATGTATCTTTACATGAGTCCACATAAAATCAGTTTTTAAAAAATGTGTGAGGGTGGAGAATAATGTGTGGTAAAACAACTCTCTTTAAAAATCATGAATGAAAGAAAGTCCAATGTTACATTCACTTTGGGAGATGTGACTGAATCCTTATACTACCCAGATCCAATATATCGTTTATAATACTGATGTTTTATCTATCAATGATTACTTGTCTCCAATAACGTGATCTTCTATTATTCTGTTAGTGGGAGTTAGCTCAGTTAAACAGCTAGAAACCTCTCTGAAGTTTCTTTTCATCTTCCAGAATCAGATCAGTGTGGGATCCTACCAGTTTGGTCTGGTTCTATAGAACTGGTAGCTCCGAAGAGCAGCTGATACTGAACTGGTTCACTGTTTGGCCCTCCCGCCCACCCAGGCTCTAGGCTGTCCTTTAGTGGCTGCATTTTCCTCCTCAGCTGCCGCTCATTAGCTGGAGAAGGTAAACGCTTGCCAGAGCCGGTAGCGTGCATGCACATGCGCATGCAGCACACATTTGACGCACATGCGCGCACTCCCTGAACCAGTTGTTATGCCAGTTGGATTCCACCCTTGGAACAGATGAAGCATTTTTCCTTTGTTTCTGCCTCATGCTAAGTATAGCTTTAACTATTAAGTTCTTAGTATTCTGTTTTAAATCCTGTAGTTGCCCTGTGCCCTGGCTTCACTTTCTTTTTTAAAACTATCACTTTGGCTGCTACAGATCTCTTTATTCTCTCTTCTTTCCTTCCTTTTTAAAAATATAAGCCATATCAGCTACTGATCCATGTTTAATATTTAACTGTTTCCATTCCTCAGAAACAAAGCTGCATGTTAATTAATCATACTGTCTTTAATAATCACATTTTCCATTTTAATGTGAATTTACCCATATAAGATACAAGTATATACAAGTACCTTCAAGTACGTACACACACACACACACACACACACACACACACACACACACACACATCTTCATTGCGTAGTAAGCTGCACATACTGTATATGTCTGCATGACTGAGCATACATGATTATATCGAGCATGTGTTTTACATCCCAAAGTTCTCCAATTCAGCCTTCTGTTGGAAACTCTGGAGTGGTACAGTAAACAGGATAAGTAGTAAGCCTATTCAAAATAACTTAGGTAATATTTGGTAAAGTAATTTACAATATAGGGTAACATAATTTGCTTCCCTGAAAAGACAACCTGAATTGATTCATTGGATGGCCTTGAGAAATTATGGGTCACTGCTATAAAAGAAGACTCTTCTCAGCTCCCCCACCCCCAATGTTGTTCAAAATGCTTCAAGGGTACAATTTTGGAACTGCCCAGAATATACAGAGAAACCATCCAGCCTCCTAGAAGGCCTTGTGTGCAAGAGTATTTTTCAAGGTACCCGGACCAGACAGATGATAACTTCCTCTGCAACACTCTCCAAAGCTTTCATGAGCTGTCTGGAGGAGACCGTTCTCCAAACTAGACTATTCAGAACTCATTGCCCAGCTTGCAAGACCTTCAAGGCACACTTTGGACCCCACCACAATAGAGTAAAGTGAAACAACATCATTACTCCATTTCTTCTTTAAAAGCAATGGCAAAATATACAGCATACACTAATCAATGAAACAACACATTTTAAATTTTATGACATTTGTACATTCTGTTTATTTACTTACAGTTTATTTTCCATCGACTCTGTCCTCTTTTACTTTCTTCTTATTATTTATTTTATTCTTTAAATCACTCTTTAAAAAAGTAAACCTAAAAGGGGGGAAAAAAGAATAACAGAAATACATTTCTTTGGAAAGCAATTTCAAGAGGACACTTCCTTCAAAATTTTATCAAAATGAAGCATCCCTTTCAACTTTCACACTATAGATGATTCTCAGCTGGAATGATCAATGGCTGTGTCTGAAATAAGATAGCTTCCTATATCGTGATAATTTTTAGTGAAACAAACATTTTCTTATTCATGATTTTCTTCTCTACTAGATATAAAATATCAGCTAGAAAAAAATATGGTGAAGTACTGCGCAGACTGATAGCATGGACTTCTTTGGTCATATTTTATACAATGCATTGAGAGGAGAAAGAATACATATGCAGTAGCTGTGCAGTCTCTGTGATGTATAGTTAAATTCTAATTTATAGTCCTTGGGATTCCATGGGGGTTCTTCTGTTAGAGCAGATATTAGGAGGGTAATTCAACTGAGCCCGCTCCAGTCTGAATGTTACTCCTTTGTTTCTTCCACAATTTATATGAATAGACTTCCTGCTTAATACTGCAAAATGATTGGGGTGCCATCAATTTCTTGCAAATTGCTACCATTATGCACACAATGCTTAATGCTGAATTTGGACACAGGCATCCCCACACCCCCTCTCAAGCATAGTTCACATTATTTGTTACATGCTGTGTTTCACGTGATAGTAGCCAATATCTTTATCAGCAGTGGTCTGAACATTTTGTAGGCTGGAAATAGATTTTTATAGCAAAATTGTATAGTTACTCTCTCTGCCACTCTATATTCTGGATTGTTGTTTTAAAATGAGAAAAATGCATTGAAGGCTTTTCATTCTTTGTGAGCCTTCGTTTAAACTTTCCTGGGGTCCCTTGTCAGATTCCTCATTGACAAGCCTGCCCATCTTGTTTCTATAGCAGGATATGATCAATCAATAAACTGACTTCTGCCATCTGTCCTCCAGACATGGCAGAATCATACAGAAAGAGACCAGGGTGGATTAGAGTCTATTTGCACAGTCACTTTAGTATAAATTGTTGGTGTTGTTTTTCACAGCAGGTATACCTGTAGGAGAGCTGGCACTCTGACTAAATCCCCTTCATCTGGCACATGCCTATTTGACAATTGATGAGTCTATCAACTTTGCAAGCAAGGGTGTGGCTTGAAAGTTCTTGACTGTCACTCAGTATCCTGTTCCTTTATGCACCTGAATTTCTTGTTAAATGACAGACCTTAACAAATGCTATTGTTTTGCACTTACACAGTAATAGGCAAAGACATCTGGCAATAAAATGTTCAAACAGTGCCTCACGAGCAGCATTTGTTAGGCCTTTTTTTAAAAAGGAATCAAATTATCCTGGATTCATTGTTATTACTTTTCAGATGCGAGATTTTTCCAATGTGCAGCCTATTCAACAGGCATCTGAATAAAGCTGTAAATAATTAATTTTCCTCCAAAAAGTGACTTATCCCTAGACCTGTATTGATCACAATACACATTAGGTTCAAGACTGATGTAATACTTTAACCAGTCTCTCAAGGTTTTTGTTTAATTTTCTAAAAGCTATATATGTCGCTTCTCTCAAGCAAGACGGCTCTGGTGAAAACGTTTCATCTTTATAAGGTTTAGACTCAGGGAGACAAAAAATTGCTAGTTGCATACCATGAAGAAAAACAGGGGGGTTAGAAAGAACAGTAGTACTATTATCAAAGTAAGGATTTCTTCAACAGCTAAAAACTACAAATAATAATTTAAAAATAATGCTGAGAGAGATAATCATGAATTATCTTCCTTCCTAGGAAGACTGAGGGCTATGCACACTTGGAACCCTTTCTGTGAAGTGCTTCCACATCTCTATTTTTGATAAGAAATACTTATATTTGATTTCCAAATATAGAGATAAGCAGTGTACTGCAGCTGCTAAAAAAAAAACCAAAGCAGTTATAGGCTGTATTAACAGCATAGAATCAAAATCACATGAAGTATTAATGCTGCTTTCTAATGCCTTAGTAAGATTACACACACTTGGAATAAAGCATTCAGTTTTGGTCACCATGATATATAAAAAAAGATGTTGGGTCTCTAAAAAGAGTGCAGAGAAAAGCAACAAAGATTATTAGAAGACTATATGTTCTTCATAAAACATATGAAGAATGGTTGCATTAATTAGGTATATTTAGTTTAATGAAAAGAAGGACCAGGGGTGATAGCAGTGTTCCAATATTTGAGGGGTTTCCATAAAGATAATGGGTCAACCTATTGTCCAAAGCACCTGAGCACAGTACAAGAAGCAATGGATGGAAACTAATCAAGGAGAGAAGCAACCTAGAACTAAGGAGAATGTGCCTGACAAACAATTAATCAGCAGAACAACTTGCCTTCAGAAGTTTTCGATTCTACAACACTGAAGATTTTAAGAAGAGATTGGACAACTATTTGTCTGAAATGGTGCAGGTTTTCTTGCTTGAAAAGAGTTTGGACTAGAAGACCTTCCAACTCTGTTATTGTTCTGTTATTCTGTTCTCTGAAAAGTCCTTTTTTAAAAAAGCAAATGCTTGTAAAAAGTTCTGCACAAAGCAAAGTTGTTGGGAGCAAATTGTGAATTATCTGGCATCATTCTCGAGGCTTATCTGGGTTCCTTATTTTCCCAACTGTGTGTGTTTTGCTGGACTTTCAAGTCTGCAATTCCTTCTTCTGCCCTGTCAAGTTAATTACTGCAGCATAGTTTGTATGGATTTTTATTTACAGTTTGTATGTACTTTGTTTTCAGACTGAATTTCCTCCACTTAAAGACTGTTCTTGGGAGAGTTTTTTCTCCAGCTGAAGGTAACCTGGACATTGGGGACAAAGTTGGAGGTATTAAAGGGACATTTCTTGCTTATTTGACTGTGTTGCCTTTGTGCCATGCCCTGGGTCATCACAAGTTCCACCAAACTCAGCTTAAGCCCAGATAGGAAGTCCTTCTCTGCAAGGTAGCTTAACTTTTCCAGAGATATTTCTTCTTTGTTTATAAACAATCAATATTTTAACACTGAAAATGTAAGGTGCAGAAGTATCCTTGGAAATAAACCACAATCCCTATTTAGTGCAGGAAACCACTATCAGGACAGAGAGCCATCTTTCCAGATCTATTTAAAACCATAAAGTTTTTAAAAGCTATGTTACAAGTTTATGCTTGATCAAGTCATAAGTTCTGCTGATTTAACTGAAGTAAGGTTGTTGATATTATTTGTCTACATATAGACATTCATGAAAGGGAGCTTATGGCCACCAAGGTCCGAATCATATAGGCAATATATGAAAAAGACTCATTTTTGCCAAGCTTCCTCAATCACATCAAAGAGCAGATAAACCAGCATGGATAAGGCTGAATCTGCTTCTCCATTCTCCATGTTCAGAAATCAGGGTGGGGGAGGTAATTGCTTGTCACCAGAGCTCCATCGCTCTGCTGCTCCATTGCCTGCCCTCTCATTCCCTCCTTGCTTGGTTGTCCTCTGCCCTCTTTCCTTTGCTGGCAACCCGGCCTTGTCCTGCTCAGAGGCAGGTTCTGATGGATCCATGACATATCAGTTCTCCTCAATGACTTGAACTACCCCACTTTTCTTTTGAAATTTAATACTTTATAATCATAAGTTCTGTTTTTTCTTCTCTGGAACAAATGAACTAGAAATTATTCTCTTATTATCTGAATATGCTTCGCTTCCCTCCCTCTTCAAATAATGAAATGATATCTCCCATAAGCTCCATGTTAATTGCACATTGCAGAAAATCTCCACATATCCATTATCAGTTGGTAAGGAGTGTAAATGTTTCTGTTATGATGTTATTTCACTGTTCACATTTCATGAACGCCACCAAATATCTCTGATAAGCTTTGAGACCTAGCATTACTTCTGTCATCTCACTTTGACAAATAATATCTTCTGTCTGCCAGAGGGCTGCTTAAGTTGACCTTCAAGAAATGCCATCCTTTGGAGAAGATATTAAAAATTGTATGCTATTTGCTAATATTAGAATGCAAGAAAGATTTTGTAATATTTTGAATCATAAAATATGTTGAAAATAAGCTTTGTCACCCCTGAAGCAAGAATAATAATCAAAGTGCCTTGGAAATCATAAGAAAAGTTGATCCAAGGATACATAAAATTCTTGAGTGAATGTGAACAGGCTCACTACAACATAGAATGAATGTTTTATGAAATTCATAATATCTCAACTAACATATACAATCATAAAATATGAAAAACTTAAATGCTAACACTGTCAAATGGGAAAAATTGAACCTTTAATGTATAACAAAAAATAAAATAAAATAAACAAATGTCCATCTAATATTTTAAGCATTGTTTTGCACATATATAAGTAAAGGTAAAGCTTCCCCTCACACATACATGCTATTCATTTCCAGCTCTAGGGGGCGGTGCTCATCTCCATTACAAAGCCAAAGAGCCAGTGCTATCCAAAGATGTCTCCATGGTCATGTGGCTGGCATGACTAAATGCCAAAGGTACACAGAACACTGTTACTTTCCCACCAAAGTGGTCCCTATTTTTCTACTTGCATTTTTCATGCTTTCAAACTGCTAGGTTGGCAAAAGCTGGGACAAGTAATGGGAGCTCACTCCGTTACGTGGTGCTAGGGATTCGACCCATCGAACTGCCAACCTTTCTGATCAACAAGCTCAGCATCTTAGCCACTGAGCCATCACGTCCCTTACACATATGTAATCAATAAAAATTTGATAGAAATGTGCATTTTGTGTATATTTTTTATTTAAGAGTAATTAAATGAATAACAAATGCTAGCAAGCCAAGGAAACTAGCGAGTGACATTAAATAGTTGATATGGTAATCATATATAATTTCTAATGGGATACTGACCAGCAAAAGTTTTTGTTGCAGTTTCATCATTTTTTGAATAGTGTTGGGATATATAAATTGAAAAATATACCTTGATCTCAGACATCAAGGACATACATATAAAAACTACGGTTTTGAACTGGGGTGCAAGTACAAAATAGGCTTCTAGACAAGGTCATATGGTTTGTAAAAGTTTGTCAAATAAGCTTAGTTTCAGAGTTCCACAAATGGTGGTTTTTAGGAGTACACAGATTGACTGTAATCCAAGTAGAAATATTGAACCAAACCAATTTCACTACTTAGCATGATTTAAATTTGATGAAATAGATTCAACTTATTTTTTTAAATTAAACAGACTTCTTTTTCAATTCAATGATCCAATTCAACTTACTAATCCAAGCTAAATTTAATTTCAGGTTTAGCACAATATGGCTCTGTATCAAAGCTCCAAAGTGAAATTTTGCACAACTCTAGTACTTTCCAAACTCTTTTGAAGAGTTCATGTAGAACAAGGCTGTCAAACTCGCAGCATCTTGGTGGCATCACGTGACATATCACAACTTTTATCCCCTTCACTAAACTGGGCGTGAGTATGGCCAGCATGTGGCGCATCTGGCCGCAAGTTTGACAGCCCTGATGTAGAATATATTGCTATACTGTAAACATTATATGGTTCCTTCCCAAGGAAAATAATTGATAAAAATAGACAATGCTAATCAAACTTTAGCATTGACCCCTAAGGTGTTAGACTGTATTCAAGAATTGTACATTTAATTTTTGAGAGAGAGAACTAGAAGTTCTTCCAGTCTTACAGTGGGCAATCAATTGATTAACAAGATTCCTATATCTGGCTCTGGCTTCATGCAATTCATCTACATTCAGTCTCTTACTGTCCTCAATCAGTAATTCACAATTTCCATATCCTCTCTGGCACTAATTCAATACAAGAAATAGAATTGGATATGAAAAAAAATATAGGGGAAAAATCTAATAGTGTCATTTTGCTAATGTTGTGGGAAATAATTGGTTATCTTAGCTAATTGATATTAGCAATTTTTCTGGGTAGAATTACTAGATTAGTAAATCAGAAGAACACTAGAGTAAGTAGAATAGATTTCATCAAAGCCTTTCACAAAGGTTCTCATGACAGTCTCCTTAATAAAATGGATTAATGTTGGCTGGATAATATCACTCTTAGATTAATACACAGTCTGTGGAATGGCAACATCAGTGGTGGTATTCTACTGGTTTGGCCCAGTTCGGCCAAACTGGTAGCTTTGAGGATCATCTGTGAGTGAACCGGTTCACTCCAACGATCAGCTGCTGGGCCTGCCTGCCTGCCCCGGCTCTATTCTTACCTTTATTTCCTGCTTTTCAACCTCAGCTGCTTCAGGTAGCACAGCCAATTGCCGCACACCAGCTGTTTTACACACAGGGCTTGCAGCAGAAGGTGAATTGCATATGCTGCACATGCAAAGCGCATGTTCACACCGAACTGGTATGAAAAAAAATTTGAATTCCACCACTGGGTGACACCTCAAAGTATATTCATTAATACTGTAATTCCACTTCAGTTTGAGGGAAAATATTTTGTAGTGTGCTAGTATTCTGCCCCAAACCCTTTGCTGTTTAACATTTTTATCAATGAGTTAGAAAAGGGATTTGATGGGACACTTTTCAAGTTTGCATATGATAAAAACCTGTGAGGAGAGTCTGATACTTTGAAAGAAGAAAGCAGATCTAGATAGGCTCGAAAGTTAAATAAATAGGATGGAATTTAATAGGCAACGTAACTTCTGGCTTGGAAACAGCACATATGAAAGAGTTCTGAGTGTTCTTAACAATCAAAAATTAAATATGAGCTGAGAGTATGCTTCAAAAGGGTGGACAAGGGAAAAGATGGTGACAATAAGATCTCCTGTGCTGAGTCCTGTATTTATTGTTGACTTTGTGGAACATTAATACTAACAGAATTCATCATTACTTTCTTGCAAACATGAAAAACAAAAAGAGATAAAGAAGAATAAGATATTAAAAAATAGCTCAGATGTTAAAAGATTTTCCTTGAAACCAGAAAGGCTTCCAAGGTAAGATTAGTAAAAACATCTCTACATTCAAAAATTCAAGAAGATTGGATTTCTTTGAAATGTCTAGCAAATATATTGCTTCAAAATACAGTATGATTTCCCCCTCGTGAAACAACCTAATGATTCTATTTTAAATCCAACTACATTTTAATCAGAAACTATGAAAATAGATCAATCTAGCAGAAATGATTGTATAAAGAAAAAAAGCCTGTTACAGAATTTTGGCAATAAAAAGATTAAAAGAAATAGAAAGATGGTAGCAGCTATCGCATCTTGAAGTCTATTAGATGTAGCTGCTGAAAAAACAAATGCTATGTTGGGTAAGTTATTAGAAGGGAAGAGTTCAAGTCTAATTAATTAATTATCGCTAGTTAGATCCTATTTGGAGTAACTGTGACTAGTTATGGGCAAAATGAAGGACAGTATTCTGTTTGCCAAAAAAGATGACTTAGGTGTGATATGAGAATAATCTTCAAATAACTGAAGGACTGGCACACAGGAAAAGGGAGATAGATTGGTTGGGTTCGGTTGATTGATTGATTAAGTTCCATTACAAAAGAGTGGACATTCTTTATTACCCCAGATGGCAGGAAGAGAACTAAGAAGTCTTAAAAATATAGTGAAGAAAGTTTAGATTAGACATCAGGAGGAATTTCGTCACTGTATAAGCCATCAGTCAAGGTAACAGACTGCCACATGAAGTGATGACTTTTCTTTTGCTAAAAGTCTTCAGAGGCCGGATGGTTATCAGTCAGAAGTTTTATTGAATCTTGCATCAAGCAGAGCATCAAATACATGACCTTAGGATCTCTCCTAACACTATGATTCTAGCAGTATTAATAAATCTACAGGGATTAAATTGAAGTTCTCTTTCAATATACTGCTCTAGTTTTCAGCAGTACAAATTACAAGGTTCATATGAATACATTTTTAAACATTTCTCTTCAAAGTGTTTTAAGATAAACATTGTTTTTTAAAAAACAACAACAATGGAATAAACCTGACTGACATGGCAAGTTTATAAATAAATACAATTTTAAAAAAAGTACACAAAAATGAATATCACTTGATAAACAGAATCATATTGGCACTTTATTGATTTTGCTCAGGTATCTAATTGAACCTGGATGCCATTTATGAATTATAATTTTATTTATTTAATTTGTATCCTGCCTTCCTTCTTTTTATAAGTGACTTAAAATGGCCAACATACCTTCCTCCTCCTATCTTCCACACAACAACCCTGGAAATGAGATGGGCTGAAAGAGAGTGACTGTGTAATGTTATTAATTATTTCAGGTCATGATATTGTGGAACTGGCAATGTATCATGCCTAAAAGAAGAGGTGACTAATAACAAAATCTGCTTTCCCTAGATTTTCCTATGAACCTACTGTTCTTCATATTTTAACAAAACCCAGAGCCCTTATTTGACAGTTGCATCAAACCTTCAGAGTAGTAAATTGAATACATTGAGGCATATTCATTATTCTTCACAGCATTATAATGTTTCAAAATAAGTTCTGTAAATGCATTTCCCTTATAGCAGCCTGGCACAAAATAGCCCAGTTCACACCTAATGCAGGCATAGAAAGGCTGAAGTGAAATCTTGGAATTATCAGGACCATTTTTTGTACTCTTCATTTGCAGCTATGGAAACAGCTATCAAGATTTAATTTTAATATGTTGCCATTTTTTCCATTTAGATCCAATAAATAGCTGCAGGATATTCAGATAGCTTCTACCACCTGAGACTTGCATAATGTTCCAGGGCAATTTACCTGTTATTTTCAGAAAACCAGATTAGCTGCAGGTCTGATTGAAAGATGTTCATTTTAAAAATATAGGCATATCAGTTCAAATGTTATTTATTAGGAAAGAAAATAATTGCAAAGTAAAAGGTGCACTTCACACATGCAGAGGCAGAGAACCTGCATGTAATTCTTCTGTCAGATTTAAGAAAACTGACTAATTACATTGTCAAAAAATAATCCTACTAAAGGACCAGAGTTTGCAGAAAATGTGGATTCAGCAATATATGTTTTTTTATCAAATACCTAGCAAGAGATATTAATAGTTCTGAATTAATGTGTGGTTTAAAAGCCTCCTCTTATCAGGAAGTTGCAAGAAATCATATCTGACATTCAGTCTTTTTTTTCTTGCCTGGTTACTTTGATTTCTTACCCAATGTGAGTTCTTTAGGCAGAGTAGAAAAACAAATCTAAAATCAAAATATTCTTATACACAGTTTTATACAGTATCTTTTCTTTTCTTTTTTATTTTTGGGGAAGGGTAAGAGAAGATACTGGTCCTAATTCAAAAACCACCCAGGAGTGTGGATGCACATATTGCCAGGAGGGTGAGTGTAGGTATTTAACCATAATCCCCCATAAACTGTGCAGATTTCCAAAATTATAGAAAACCGAGAATGTATTACTCATTAAGAGTTTTACATATGACACAGAGTTAGATCCCAGCTTTTAATTGGATATTTTGATTGAACTGAAATAAGCATGCACTTTTCTTTATGGGATGCTTTGCATGTGAATTTTGTCAGACTGAAAACTCTGTTTCATCACTTTTTTTGTTTCATTTCTTTTTCAACATCTTTCAAGATTGAAGAATGTGAAGGAACTGTTTGCATTGGAACAAATGTTTGCTAAAGTTCAAACTACCTTCTCAAGACATACTGTTTGACAATCTAAAATTCAACAATAAAAGATTTGTAAAGACAAAAAAAAAATGAAAGAAAGGGAAAGAGTATGTCATTGCAAAGCAGCTATGGAACTTTATGTTTCTTCCTGAGTGCCAATGTCATCAATAACCCTGTTGTATGTTTGGTGTAGATTATCTATTTAGAAAACAATGGCATTCTAAACAGGCAGATTTGTCACCTGTCCAGACCAAATTTTTCCAGAAAGGAGGGAGGGAGAGAGGGAGGGAAGGAGGAAGGAAGGAAGGAAGGAAGGAAGGAAGGAAGGAAGGAAGGAAGGAAGGAAGGAAGGAAGGAAGAAGTCAATTGATGCAGCATTGTATTGTTTTTATATGTAAAAGCATTTTTTCCCTTTTATAATCATTTCTTTTTTTTTTTTTGAACAAATTTTATTAATTTTTAAAGACATACAAAGCATAAAACATAAGAACATAAAACCTTTTTTCTGAAAGTTATTTGTAAATTCTAAGCAAATAAAACATTTTATACGTCATTAACACATCTCCGTATAGACACATAGATATCCTTTCATATTCCTCATTATTTCTCCCTATACTTTCATTCAATTATATTTCTTTTCTATATTTATCTATTTTATATGTTTTTATTCACTATACTTCTTTTCCCTTTCTGGCTTACTTTATTCTCTTCTTTTATTCTCCATTATCCTTTTCTAACGTTCCTCCAAGGTTTTATTAGCTCAATCAAAGATAAACACACAGAAACACAAAACATAGAAACATAAAAAACCTCTTTTCTGAAAGTTGCTTAGTCCCGGGTTAAAACTCTTGGTACAGACACGATTTTCCGGTTTGTCGGCTTTGCGAGCGGTAGGGATTCGCGAAGCTGCGCGATCCCTGCCGCGCTAGCCGTTTTTGGGGTTCCGACCCGAAAGGGTGCGGAGCAAGGCTCGCCCTGCAGGGGCAGCTGAAGGTAGGGGGATCCGGGAAAGGGTTTGGGGTGCTGCAGACCCCTCCCTAGCCAGCAGAACCTCCTTTTACCAAGACGGTGGCAGCGGCGGTCCGTAATGGCCGCCACAAAGAAGCCGGCAGCTGGGCAAGTATGCGCTGGAGGAAGAGGAGAAAGTTTTTAAAAGTGAAAGTCTTCTTGGTTGACCCAGGACTCTAAGATATATTTAATTTAATTCCTGAAAGTGATGGCTTTTTGGATGATTCTTTCCACAAGAGGAAATAAGCGGCAATTCTGAGGTGCTGAAAGGAAAGTTTACTCTCCCCCCCGACGGAATTAATAAATGGATATTGAGAAACCTGTTTTTTTTCAGGTAAAACTAGCTTTTTGGGATAAGTCGGAAGGGAGAGGACAAAAAATATATTTATCTGGTTGGATTTTGTTGGAGGAGATGCCTTAAGGATTTGAAAACAGAAATAAAATCTTAATAAGGCTTCAAAACACAGATTTGAACTTTCTTTTTTCCTTTGTCTGATACTACCCCTGGAAGAGAAAGGGGGAATTTTGGCTTGGCTTGGATTGATTGAGGATTGTGGACTTTGGGATTGTCTTGTTTTTCTTTTGGAATATTTTGGTTGGTGTGAGAAGAAAGAGGGAAAAAGAAAAGAAAAGATCTATAATGGCTTTTTCTTTAGAGGAACTGAGGGATGAATATGAGCAAACAAAAGCAGCCTGTAAAGATGGTATGGAAAAAGCTTTTCTTTTTTAAAAAATGGCGTTGGTTAACTATGAACAGACAATACAGATGGAAGCTGAAGAACAACAAGAAGAAGATGAAGACGCCATCTTCAATGAATCCCAAAATTCATCTAAGAAAGAAGGAAGGAAGAAAGCGAGGAAAATGAAGGACTTAAGATCTAAAAAAACATTTAAGAAAGAGAAAAATATGATGCAAAATAAATACAATGCTAGCAAACAAGAGAAAAAGGGAATACAACAGAGAAGGGATGCCGGCAAGACAGAGGTTAGAAGAAGGGGGTAGGAAGATTTGGTGGGGAAGAAAGAAAGGGGAAAGGCGGAGAAAAGCCACAAAGTTTTAAAATTAGATGGGAAAAGAGGAATCCTTTTTAGGGATAATGGGTAAAGCATAATTTTTTTAAAAAAAGATTCTGCAAGGTACACAAGATGGTACTGTAACATTCGTATTAGAAATAGAAAATTAGAATGGCTTAAGAGTTAATAAGAAATTAAAATGTTGAAATGTTTAATAATGATTGATTTTTTAAAATGTAATAAAATATGGAAGGGAAAGGCAATGAGAATGCTATAAGATTTATTATTTAGATTTATTATTTAACTACGTATTTAGGAGGATATTATGTATTTAAACATTTTTGATTTTTTATTCTGTTTTTATTGTTACTAAAAGTAAAAATTAGTAGATAGAATGTACCAAGCAGAATCAAATTGGGTATTAGGTGTTATTTTAAATGTTAATTTAATTAATTTAGGGAGAGGATAGAAAGGCATCATACTCTGATTAGAGATTTCAGGAGAAATTCTTTTTTTTTTTTTTCATTATAAGGAATGAGATAGAGGGATAATAAAGGATGGGCAAAAGATACAAATATAATGATTTAAATTAAGATGGATTGAATAAGAGAGAATTATGAAGAGTGAAATGTATGGAGAAGTTTATATGGAAGATACAGAATGGTAAATAAAATAAGTAATGATCTGTAAGATGAGCATGAATATAATTAAAGCCCATATAAAGAGAGGTACCTGGGGCCAAGTTACTTTACTAAAAGATTTTTTATATGTATGTTTGTGTTTGTTTATGTCTTTGAGAGTATTGGTGAAACTTTGTAGAAACATAGAAAGAGAGTGATGATAATCAAGTCAGAAAGAAATAGATGAAATAATATAGAAATGTATTGTATAAGATAAGGTTTTATCTGACTTGTTAAATTTATAATGGAAAAAGGTTCAAATATGTAATGGTTGATGATGATTTGTTTGTTTTTTGAAATTAATAAAACTTGCTTAAAAAAAAACTCTTGGTACAGACACAAATTCAAATTCATATTCATTTTGTATATCATTCCATATCTTATTAGCATTTTCAATTTTCTATATAGCTTCTCCTCTCTTTTAAATTTTCTTAATTTTATTTTATTTATCTCATCTCAATTCAAGTCATAATATTTATTATTCTTTCTCTGTTCTATTTCCAGCTATCCATTTATCTTTCTTCTTTAAAGAAAAACTTCTCCTGTACACTAATTGGAGTATGACGCCTTTATCTCTTTCCCCTATATTTATAGTACATAATATAGAATACATAGCTTACATTGGGATTCTGTCTGGTACATTCTAAAATTATACAATATTATCAATACCAATACAAATCTATTCATTAATATTAATATTCATTTATATCTTATACACTTATCATATTACTTTTCAATTAAATCACATACTTTTATGGGAGCACCTACTTTCCATAGTTATCCCCCCCCCCACATCACATATTATAAATCATTAATTCATTAAAATGTTCCCCCTTCTCCTACTTCAGATCTCTCATTTCACAAAAAAATTCACTAGGATAACATAGTCTAATCATTAATATTAACAATCATTTATATCTTAAGCATTTTACCCATTTCAATTAAGTATCATACCTTTATGGGAACACTTATGCTTTCCAAAATTATTTCCCCCCCACGTCACATATCTTAAATCATTGTTTCATTAAAGTATTCCCCTTTTCTTCACAAAAATTTCACTAAATTATACTAAATATTTTATCACATTTTAAATTGCATATTATTTCCAGTTTTCTAAAATTATTTCTAAGTACAAATGTAAAAATACAATCTTATGTACCTTTCCAGAATCCCTTTTTCAATAAAGTTTACCCATTATCTCTAAAAGACTTTTGTTTCTTTGCATCTTGCTCCCCACCATTAAGGCTTCTCATCCCTTCCTTTCTCCCTTGCTTATTCTTCTCCTTGTCTTCTTTACCCCCTTGTCTCTCCTCCTCCCTTTTATTCTGCTTTCCTCCTTTCTGTTGTTTTCTAACATAATATCCCCTTTTCACCTCATTCTTCTCCTTTTTGGCTGTTTTTCCAAATCTCAAAGTCTTCTTTCCTTTTTTCTCTTTCTCCTTTCCTTCCCCAACCAAAGTCACTTGTTCATCAAAGATGGCTTCTTCTTTGGCCCAGTCATCCTGTTGCACGTTCAGTTTTACATAAGTACAAACCGCCATTTCTAAAAATTGAAAAAGAGTGCCAAGAACATCCTTCCCTTCTTGCTTTTCTTTTTCATATTTTTGATATACAAGTTTCAATCCATCCACAAGTGCTGCCATTGTATAGAGAGAAAGTTTTTCCAAACAACCACCCAAGTGCTTTCAATCAGAGAGAATTCTCAGAGGTTCCAGAATCAGCAAACAATCCAAACAAGCTGTTTCCCTTAAATACTTTCTCCTTCTTCACTTTCTGTTTCCGGGGCTGAAGTTTAATCACAGAGTTCCATTTAAGATATATCTTTTAGAAGTCTTATTGATGTTTAATAATTCTTTAAAATTTTAGGCAATCTTCTCCTTATTTTCAAACTTGCTCCAATTTTTTTTTCCTCTCCCTTCCCACTCACAGCCAAAAAGATTTTTTTTTCCCTTTAAATGTTCAGAAATCCTTATCCCTTCAGCATTCAATTACCTCCAATGTAGGTTTTTGGATTTTTCTTATGATTCCATCGCTGTCACTTTAGGAAGGAGAGTGAAAAGAAAAAAAAATACTTTCCCTTTTAGAATATTCGCCGCTTGTAACTCTCTCTGGAAACAATGTATCCTTAGCAATCTTCAAAATTCCAGGACACTCTCTCTTGCTTTGTCTCACTCAAAAATAACTTTCAAAGCTCTTTCCACTTTCTCCTCCTGCACGATCTTGTCTGGCTGCAGGTTTCTTCATGGCGGCCATTGCTGACCGCCGCTCCTCCACCCTGGGAAAAGGGGGTTTTGCCGGATGGGGAGGGGGTCTGCGACACCCCCAAGCCCCTATCTGGATCCCCCCTGTCTTCAGCTGCCTCTACGGGGCAGCTATATCCCCCAGATCCGAGCGGATCGGGGGAACCTTGGCAGGGAACGCGGCAGGGATCGTGCAGTATCGCGAATCCCTGCCGCTGCTGAAGCCTTGCAAACCGGAAGTCATTATAATCATTTCTTCAATAGTTGTTTTCTTGTGTTTCCATTAAGGAGCTTTTGCCATTTGGGCCTTTTCAAAATGGGAAGTGGCATAACTAGGAAAAAGGTATGTAAACTGAAAAGCTTCACCAAAAGATAATTTCAAAATGTATCAGAATATAGTAGAATATAGTATTTTTCTGCCAGATGTCTTTTAACATTTCATTCCAGGATCTCAGTCCACCAATATCTCAAAGCCTGACCCTTTTTCTAGTGGAATAAAGCTCTGACATTCAGCCATCAACTAAAGATTCCCAGAGATCAGAAACAAAAAAAAAGTTGCCTTATGCTGTAGTAAAGTCAAATACCAAGTAAAAATGTTTATCCTAATTGGTTGGGCCATTTAGAACAGAAATTGCTCTTAGGGAAGGAAAGGGCTGATATTTTTAGCCCTGTCCTCCCAAAACAGAAAAACTCTACTCTTTTTCTACCCTCACTGGAATCCATTAAAAAACCAACTAAAATCTATTATTAATATCAGGAAAACATTTTACAGTCTGTAGAATCCAGAAATACATCCCTTTTCATATAAGAACAATTTGTAAATACAAACTATGAGAGACTTTAGAAAGTTTAGCGCATCTGTTCAGCAGAATGGCAACAGCCCAAAGGGATTCATATATTTTGAGTGGTTTGAGACTATAAATATACACACATTCATTTGAGAATTGATATGATTAGATTGCAATATCAGCCAGCCTGTCTTATCAAAGTTTGCCTCTCTTTGGCATCCACTATTAATGTATTTCCTGGAAAAGGGCCTCTGCACTCTGAAAATGTTCATCCAGAGTTCAGCTCAGTTTATTTAACAAATTCAGTTTAGAGTATATACTGTAGTAAAACTTACAATTGTGTTCTGTTTTATAGAGCTATTTTTCAAATATACTACAGAAATCTCAAACATCAGCAGGCATGCTTAAGAGTGCCAGTGCTCATTTTTTAATCAATGGAGGGAAGCAGTTTGCAGGTTAGGAAAAATAAATATTAACATTGCGCATTAATCAAACAGTTTCTGACCAATAGATCACAAATACAGCACCACACAAGTTGGGCTGAAATGGAAAGTATTGAATGTTTTTCAAAATATATCCTACTCATTGCTACTTTAAGCCAATCATAATGAAATTAAACATGATGAAAAGTAACCGTATTTAAAACAATTCTCAAGGAAAATAGAAGATATTCTTTAGTGAATTATTGCTTAGCTTGAATCTTTCAAATTTCAATCTTTCCTGTTTCAGCAGACATTAAAGAGGTCATGGAGGTTGAAAACAAGGTGTGGGGGCCATTTTAGCTACCATTGGTATTGCAGGATGGTCCTTTGATAGTTCCAGGCCAGTCCCACAGTCTGTATTGAAGCACCCTATGGGCCAAATCCGGCCTGCAGGCCTTGAATTTGACACCCCTACTTTAGATGCTTCCCCACAGCTGAGACTAAGAACTGCCCATCTTGAGATTTTTTTCCCCCAAATTCCTGAAACCAAGAATTCAGAGGACAACTAACAACTGACCTGAAAACTTGGGAAGACTGCTATTAAAAAATATCATTAATAATGAAACACATACATAGACATATTGTATTTCAGATTTTATCTGTATTTCAGTAAATGATGTATTTAAGATCAGAAGAAACGTTTGACTCGATGAAATCAAGGATGCAACCCTACATTTTGGTTGCTCAGGTCATCTGCATTCTGGTTTATAATTTCTGACTAGAAAATGATGAGCAGCTGTGTTTGGACAGTGATTTGCACTTAATTAAAGGAGACTGTGACTTTGTTGTTAGTCCCCTCCTTACCAGAAGCTTTTCATGAATCCAGATAATTATTTTAATAATAAGCTTATCACAGATCTCAGCTTTGGAGAGATGATGCCTGAGCAGACACTACCCATAAAATAACAATCAACTTAGATAATGCTATTTATTGTATCAGGGATTGGGAACACATAATCCATCAGAATTTATCAGGCTTCATATCCCATCATCTCTCAACTGAATATAATGATTAGCACTGAACAAAGTTAGAGTTCAATAACTGGAGGGTAAATACATTGCCTTTTCCTTTACTAAATCTTTTTCAATCTGGTTTCCAGCCTATAATTTGTACAAAAGCTGCTTTGAGCACTTTCTGCTAGCCTCTGTTGTCAAGAAAGAGAAGGTACAATTCAGCCAGACTCACTATCAATAATGTCTAATATTAAGGCTTAATAGATAAAGCACTCCATTTGTTCCACTTGTATCTGGGCAGATGATTTCAAAGTGAAATTGCAGGCAGGCTATTTAATATATATATACCAATGGCATCCTGATGTTATCACCTTATTGCATCTTACTTCCACACTCCAAGTGATATTAGCAAAAGCAGTTTTGGTATATATATATATAGATAGATAGATATAGATATAGATATAGATATACCAAAACTGCTTTTGCTAATATCACTTGGAGTGTGGAAGTAAGATGCAATAAGGTGATAACATCAGGATGCCATTGGTATGTTGGTAAAATTCAGTTCTAGCTCTCTTTTTTATCATAGTTAAGTGAGCCAGTAAATACTGTATGCTGAAATGAGTTTGAAAGCTCTTTGGCAGAGTTTTTTAAGCAATAACTTCCCAAATAACATGAGCCCATTCACTCAATCAGTAAAACTATAGATCTTTTTTGCCAATATCAAACTACTGGGCAGTATTGTACAGTGGTTAGATTATTTGACTAGGACCTTGGGTGATGGTGTATATCAGTCAGCATATACATACATACATACATACATACATACATACATACATACATACATACATACATACAATTACACCCTTAAGCTGCTTCCATCCTGTACACATGCCAGCTTGATTCTAACATGGTTGAAGAAAATCCTGCCTGGACTGAGATCCTTTGGCAATAGCTTGCAAGATATAGTTTTAAGCAGGCTACTGCATTTTTCCATTGGTCAATTTCTCTGCTGCTCTACTCACCCACTTTTTCATTCAGAAAAGGAAAGTCCAGGCAGAATTTTCTTCAATATGTTAGAATCAAGCTGGCATGTGATGTACACCATCACCCAAGGTCCTAATCAAAAAAGGAATTGACTATGGGTGCTCCACTTGCCATTACATACTTTTATACTTGTGTGTATATTATATGTTATTAACAGTATACTATATTGCATGTTATTATACATATGCTGTTAAATTTAATACTCAAAGTTAAAGCATAAAAATGATTAAATACATGCAAGATTGAACCTAATTATTTTTTTAAACATTCTTAAGGTCCTGTTCCTCTGTAATACTTTTCTGAGTTACTTTTACTAAGACAGTCAAAATAGCAGAGTAGCTATATTAGCTTGTAAATGCAACATTGCTTATTTGAAAGCTAGTATTTTTAAAATCATTATTGTTTCCAAAGTCAGCTGCTTTTCCATTGACTTTAAGTCCAGTAGTTTTCTCATTTTTGACTCACCTAAGGTAGACAGGTTTACCTTCTGACTTCAAATACCTCTATCCTTTTTCTTCAAATGACTAAAATGCTGCACCAATTGACTTGAATTTTTTTTTAAAAAAAATTTATTTCCTTCCTTCCTTCCTTCCTCCCTCCCTCCTTCCCTCCCTTCCACAAAGCATAACTATAATAGTCTTCTAGTCCAAGTCCCTGGTCAGGCAACCCTATTTTAGATAAATGTTGTTCAATCTCTTCTTTAAAAAAACTCCAGTATTAGAGCATTCACAACTTCTAGAGGCAAGTTAGTCCACTGATTAATTGTTCTAATTGTTCCTTAATTCCAAGTTCAGTCTCTCCTTGGTCAGTTTACATCCATTGCTTCTTGCCCTGCCTTCCTATGATATCCCATAAACATGATCTCCCGCAGTTCTTAAGTAAAAGTGGAAAATCTCTTCCTGCAGCTTTGGGAAACTGCTGTCAAGCAGTGTTAACACTGGTCTCAAAGTCTGGAGGAACCCAAGATAGCAACTTAACTTTCTGTGTCTAGGCTACCTAAATGTTTCCTTTAATCCACTGATCTGATAGCTATCCCAGTGTCTGACTATAATCAGATATTTACCTAAATTTCTATCAATGCTTTCCCTCCATTGTGGAAGACTTCTTCATTGAAAGACAGAATACATTACAAATACCCAAGTTTCTGTGTACTTCCTTTCAACATTTTTTTTGATAAGGATATTAGTATCAGAACTGATCTGTTACCATCAGCTAGAGGAGTATCATCTAATTGTAGATAATTGGCCAGCAGTGCAAACTGAATGGCTACTTTTATGCTTCTACTCTATTGTTAAGCTAAACTCAGCTTGCACTTAAAACCAGTTATTGCCCTTAGACAGCTGTTTGAAACATCAAGCTTATTGAGAACCCACACCTTTTTCTTGTTGCTGCTACAATCTTGATGAAACCTCATTAATAAATGTTTGTCTCTTACTTCCAATTTTTAGTTTGTGTTGATCTCTCAAAGGTCTATCGTGGCCAGCTCTTTGTCGCTTGCTGTGGCAATTTGTTTTGCAGGAATAAAAAAAAAGTCAATACTAAACAAACAGTGGAGTAGCACTTAAAGCCACCACCTGCTGTCAGCTGACAAATACCCTGAAGCAAAGGAACACAAGTGACAATGTAAATGATAAAATAAAAGAAGGTCTCCCGGTAGCAACACTTGCTGCATGCATTTTTGTAGCAGTAACATCCACAGGAACAAGACTGCAGGACAGCATTGATAAATGAACATTCACTGCATCTGTATGTACTTTTTGGGTTTAAACTGTTGTCTTTCCATTGTGCTCATATGTTTTTATGAGGGAAAAAACAAAAGGGACAAAATTGTGCTTTATGATAGAGGGCTTAATAGTAGATCTCATTCATATGCCTTTTGTGCAAGCTTTTAATCTAAACAAATTGATTGCCTTTTTGTTTTAATCATTTGATAAGCCATAGCTTGACAATACCTGAAGGATATAATTTCTGCACCAAGGAAATAAATTTCACTTTGATTAATCAATTATTTAGCCCTGTAATGCTGTTGTCTTTCTAACCATGATGGCTGACGCTCAGTGGGTAATAGCAAATGTTATTCAAATAGCACAGCCCATATACCGTTCAACATCCACTAGGTCTTGAATAACAAGAATTTCCTGGACTTTAATGATATGAGGTGCCCATTTATTTTCTCCCACATAAAAACTATATGTGTAGGTTTAAAGTACAGCCTGCCACTGAGGTAAAGTTTCTGCACTAGAAGTTGTGAATGATCTAAAACTGGAAGGTTTTAAGAAGAGATTGGATAACCATCTGTCTGAAATGGTATAGGGTTTCCTGCCTGAGCAGGAGGTTGGACTAGAAGATCTCTGAGGTACCTTCCAACTCTGTGTATATAAACATTACATATATAAAATTCAGCACACAGTGATATAGGCTAATAAATTATCAATAAGATAAAATAATTTTGCAATTCCTTTTTGTGTAGTAATTTTATTAAAAATTACAAATAAAAAACTAAAAAGATAAAGTGCAGAAAAGAAAAAAGGAAAATAAGAACATAGTTAAGAAATGAAATATATAAATGATTCCTCTCTCCATCACAATTATAAACAATTAGTAACATCACATTCTCTTAAAATAAAATACTTGTCATTTCAGTCCTGATCAGAAAAAACAACTGGTCTTATAAAGTGGTTAGTATGATTCTATTTTTGCTGCCACCAGATGTGATGGAGGATTGCAATTATATGGTTTTTGTTTAGGATTTTTTTCATGTTGTGAGCCATCTGGAGCCACTATTTGTGAGTTGTATGACCACATAATTTTGTTTAATGAATAAAGTTCATTAAGGGACACAAGAAATAACAAGATGTCATTTTAACTTTGATCAAATATGTCAATTTTATATTTATTCTTAATCATTAGTCCCTTCAAATAATATCCTACCATATATCACATTTTTCTTTGATCTTTTTCACATAACTGTTTTAACATTGAAGTCTTATTTGTAAATCAAATATGTGAAAATTATTCAGGTTATTCTTTTGGTTTGTTATTTGTATATATATTTTAATTATTAGGGGATCATCTTTTTTTTAATTTGTCCAATGTAGTACATTTTTTTCATAATATTTTTGCATCCTGTCACTTTTAAATCCACTTTCAACTCAGTTTTGTCAATTAAAACTTCCATAACATGTTTTAGATACAATCTATTCATAGATGCCCTTAAAATTAACTTCTAGATTACTTGTTCAAAAATATCATTCAATATTTTGATTTTAAAATATTTTGCTTTGTATTAGTAAGGCAATCTACTTGTTTTTCTTTAATTGTGATCTATAATTCCTAGTGATTCTTTCTAGGGTCCAATCTTCAAAGTCTCATGCTATCATTTTCTTTTCAGAAGAATTCAAAATGTAAACACTTTTACTGACCTTGGAAAGATAGAAGGCTGAGTCAAACTTGAGGCACTCCATGATCAAATTCCAACTGTGGGCAGAGTTTGCCTACAGTAACCCCTGTACCACCAGGGCTCCTTATATACAAAATAAGTCTAGGAAAAGACACACAATGCCATTGAAACTCCTGTGGGTTTTGGTATATTTATATATTTCTTTAAAGCAAGATTTGTGATAGCTGTAAGCACCTTGATCATAAAGCATGACTTTTTAATAAAATGCACACTTTCAAATGTATTTCATTCATTTTGAAATTGCACTGAACAATTTAGTATTACATAAAAACTTTAAAAAAACTATTATGCCTTGAAGATTCATTTTGAAACTGTAGATCTTGTAAATTAAGAAGGAAATCTACTAAAAATGGGATTCTGATCTATAACTGTAAATAATTGGTCCTTCCCATTTTACACCTAATAAAGAGAATGTGAGATCATATTAAAGTGCCAAACTATCTCATCTAAAATTAAAATGACCTTTTCTCATACTACTCAGGTCCTCACACACAGTGCCGAACCAGAGTGGCATATTGTCTTTGCTGTTTCTTTTCATCCCAGAGCATTCATCTAGGAAGTTTACTGGTAATGCCAATTTTATTTGGCATAATAAGTAATAAAACAAGAGGGCTTCCATTGTACCTGCCTGAGATGAACTGACATTTGGCAGTAAGCAACCTTTCTAAAGTTCAGGAACTGCATTAAAAAGAGGATTATAAAGGGCATCATTACAATTTAGCAAGAGGAAACTGTTATTCCACTTTTCAATCACTGAGCTCCTTGGCATGGCAAATAAGAAATAATAGACGCAAATTAGTATTATTGAATGCTCCTAAATATCAATTTAGCATCCTAAAAATTGATCTGGATGCTTAATTTTAAAACAATGCAAAAAAAAATCCCCAGCTATTTGTTTGACAATCAGTTTTTTCTCAATGTGTCATTTAAGAAAGGCTTTATCAGTATGGAATTATAGTCTTACAACATCCTCCTTATTAGCCTGTTTGCAGCTCTATTAACATTTACTCCATTTTTTCCAGTGCAGTAGACACATGCAATTTATTTAAACTAACTTACAAGCTATGGCCAAACAAAATAAACAAGACTTCTGCTTTCACATAATTTTAATTAGTCTGCAGAGATTGCTACTAAAATACCTTGGCGTATATAATGTCAATGCCATATTTCAAGATGCATAATGGTTTCTCTATTCTCATAAATCATACTAGATGGATGATAGATGATAGATGATAGATGATAGATGGATGGATGGATGGATGGATGGATGGATGGATGGATGGATGGATAGATAGATATGCCATGTGGTTTTCAGAACTAGTTAGGAAAAGCCTATACGTTATAGAAATAGTGGTTCTCTAAACTGCACTTTATATGTTTTTAAGTAAAAATGTTTCACGACTGCATTTATTTACTACATTTTATACCAAAGCTAAAATTGCTTTTGAATTGTGATGCTGGAAAAGACTCTTGAGAATCCTTTGGACTGCAAGAAGATGAAACCAATCAATCCTAAGGGAAATCAACCCTGGCTCTTCTTTGGAAGGACAGATATTGAAGCTGAAGCTCACCAAATGGCAAGAGAGAATTCATTGAAAAAAATCCTGATGTTGGGAAAGATGGAATGCAAAAGGAGAATGGAAAGGCAAGGATAAGATGGTTAGATAGTATCAGTGAATATGAAATTGGGTAAACTCCGGGAGGCAGTGGAGGATAAGGGAATCTGACATGCTGTGGTCCATAGAGTTGCAAAGAGTTGGATCCAACTAAATAACAACAAACTTAAAATTGTTGTCTTTTCTGCATTTTATAATATGATTATTATTTCAATAAATAAGTAGCCAGGAATGTGAGAATGAGGAAATGATTGATTGAATCTTCATTTATACTTGAAACATGTTGTTTGGAAGCTAGAGTAATGAGTGCTGGCAGACCTGTTTTCTACTTATTTTCTTTTTAGCAGCATAATGTTCTTGGGCAAATTTTTAGAGCATCACATTGAGACCTATTTAGAACACGTTGTTCTCCAAACATTTAATTTAATCTGTGTACCTACCTTATGCAACAGAAACTTTTCAGTGAAATGGAAAAGTTAGATGGAATATGGATGATTAGGAAAACTATAACATTACTTTTTCATTCATGGTAAAGATTCATTTGAATCACATACAAAACACATCAGCTTGGTTTCAGTTGGATTTCAGTGACTTTCAAGATGGGGGGAAAAGAGACTAAAGGTCAGTTTGAAGAAAAATAGAAATTTGAAAGATTCAGATGATTACTTTTCTTGCTGCCTGAAATGACTATAGCTGAAGCATATCTCAAGTGGTAAGCTTTGGAGGTGTCTGGCTACTTTCTCAGTTTGATAGCACTAAACAATTATGGAGACATATGCTTTATTCTTCAAGAGGAAAATAAAGTTATACCCACTTTATCCTCTACATGTTGAATGCAGTTTTGGTGTTCTTCTGAATTAGTTGATATGTATATGTACCAAGTGGATTAAAGACTAAAGTCATGCAATATTAGATAACAACTGACACCAGGATCATTGAATACAAGATAGGTGGGTGGCAAGTAAATTTTATAAATAAAATGAAATACTAAGGCAGTGTGGCTGTCTGTAATTGGTCAATCAAATTTCATACCTGAACTTTATTGGAAAAAAAATGCTGCAACCTTTCTAGTATTAGTGCATTGTAACAACTTTCCTGAAGGAATTTTGTAACTGAAAAAAATAGTTAGAATTAAAAAGTTTGAAGTAACTTTTAAAAATCAATTTATGGGACAAATTACATTAAGCCAGGATATGTCTTGACTTTTCTTCTTTGAGAGATATAAGGGCATTAGTGGTCTGAGAGTAGTCTTACTGTCCTGATATGTAACCTTACTGCCTATGGGTCATAGGTCTATTTACTTTTCTTTAGCACTCAACCCATCATTAATGTACTATTCCTGATATATTTCCTCTTCATTAGTTATTCATTCTGAAAATATTTTCCCCCATATTATATCATTCTGATGCTCCTTGTAGAACTTCTGGAATTTTGAATGTGATGTCATAATCCATACCTCCCCCCCCCACACACACACACACACGTGTGGAAGTATGGATTATGACATAAATACACATACACACATACACACTGAAGATGGGAATGATGACCAAGTACATTTATGATGAAGATGCTCTTCTTTTTTCAGTATCTGGGGACAGAAATTGAAATGGTTACATGAAGAGAAGAAAAATGATAGGAGGTACAACTCTTTAGAAGGTTGAAGAGAAGGTTGTTACTGTACATTAATAACAATGTAATTAGTATAAAGTAATTATTTTATTCCCACAACCCATACTACTGATAATAGTTTAACCTTTCTTACACAATTAATATTTTCAGAAAAAGAAGACAGGGAAGTAAAAAGGAGATATGTATTATATATGAGAGAAAAATTAATCACAAATGAAGGCAAATTACAGTACCTCCCTATCTGTCTCTGTCTCTGTCTCTGTCTCTGTTATATTCTGGGCATGGGCGCAAGGAACAGAGATGAGGCAGTGAACAGTGAACTTCAACTCTTTATTAACGATCAGGAACAGAGCAAAAACCCTGGGCAGCAGCAGCTCTTTTATAGGGCTGGCTGCTGTCCCATTAACCAATGACTTACGTTAAAACGTTTAAATTGTACCCAATGAGAGACGTTCCGCTAATAGCCAATCAGATTGCTCCGTAAGGACCAATCCCAGCTCGCTATCCACGGGCCAATCAAAAGTGCCGGATTACGAGCCTGCTTTTCTATCAAGGTTGTCAAGCTTTATTAAAGTACGTTTATGTTAGTTCATAACACCCTTCCCCCCTAGGTTCCGTTTGAGAGATGTGGTGATATAATCGCGTAGATATGCAGGTTGTTTCACCTGCCTGTTTGATTTTCGCTGTTCCACCGGTTCCTGTCTGCAGTCTGATTCCGGTGAAACGCTTCTAAGTTTTTCTGGTACAGGTGGTTCCGTTTTGGTGCAGGAGGACTCGGTGCAGCTGCCATTGTTGTTATCCCAGTCCCCAAGGGTTACTTCCAGGTTCCGTGGGCTTGCCTCTCTCGTGGTATTTCCCCGCGGCGAAGCTATCCCGCTTCCTGATTCTTCTTCAGTTGGCGCGCTTCTTTGGGTTGGTTGCTGGGTTTCCCTGATTACATCATTATCTATTTCGTTTTCGGTCCCCTCGCTATCCCCTCCCCCCTCAGTTTGCGAATAAGGGGAGTCGCGGGAAATGGGTGGCAATCTGGAGCGAAGCTGATCTATATGGCGTTTCCAAACTCTCCCGTCATTAGTCTGTAGGCGGTAGGATCTGGGGCCGGTGGGTTGGGTAATGGTTGCAGGGACCCACAATGGGTCACCGGAGAAGTTCTTAGCAAACACCAAGTTGCCTACCTTGAATTCGCGGCACTTCCCGCTAGACCCGAAGGGTTTTTCTGGTGAATAAGAAGGATGTAGACGGTCGAGGTGGGAGCGAAGTCTCCATCCCATTAACAGTTCAGCAGGCGTTTTATTCGTGACGCTGTGTGGGGTGATGTGTTGAAGAAGCAGGATTCGGTTCAGCTTGTCGTCGATGTTTCCAGAATCCAATTTTTGTAGTGTTTTTTTGACGAATCGGACCATTCGCTCCACCCGTCCGTTGGCCGCAGGGTGCCCAAGCGAGGTTAGCGCATGGCGGATGCCCTGGTCTGCTAGGTATTGTTCAAATGCCAGGGCAGTGAACTGGGGCCCGTTATCAGAAACTAAAACATCTGGTAGCCCATGTGTTGCGAACAATTTGTTCAGTTTGTTAATGACTGACTCAGTTGTGGTTGTCTTCATTTTATGTATTTCTAGCCAGTTGGAATAGGCATCCACTGTTAGTAGAAAAGTGTGTCCTTTGGTGGGTCCCGAAAAATCAATGTGGATGCGGGACCACAGACCCTGAGGGGTTTCCCACTCGGTTGGCGTCACTTTAGGTGGGGTGTTGCTGACGTCTTGGCACTTCCGACACGTGGTTACCCAGGCTTCGATCTGTTTGTCGATGCCCGGCCACCACGCGTAGCTCCGTGCGAGCGCCTTCATGCACACAATGCCCGGATGTCCATTGTGCAGTACTGCTAAAACGGTCTGTTGTAGCCTCTCTGGGATGACGACTCTATCTCCCCAGAGAATGCAGCCCTTCTGAGAGAAAAGTTCTGTCTGCCGGTTTTTGAACCGGCGCGAAGTTGTCATGGAGTTGGTCGAGTGGCCACCCTCGTTCGACCCAGCTGAGAACTCGTGCTAGGACAGGATCCCGTTTAGTCTCGATGGCGATGTCTCTCGCCGTTAGCGGCGGCAAGTGCAGCGTTTCAATTTGGAGTGTCGTGAGGGTTGGAGCTGGGTCGTCGATGGCTTCTGGAAGTGGGGAACGGCTTAAAGCGTCAGCGTGGGGAATGGCTTTCCCCGGGCGATGTTGCAGTAGATAATTGTAGGGAGCTAGGAACTCTGACCAGCGAGTCATTCTTGGCGATAATATATAGGGGGTTGGTTTGTCTCCCGCTATAATACCAAGCAATGGCTTGTGATCCGTAATTATAGTAAATGGTCGTCCATACACGTATTCATGAAAACACTTTACAGACGATACAACAGCAAGAGCCTCTTTATCGAGTTGGCTATAGTTCCTTTCGGCCCTTGATAATGTACGTGAGAAAAACGCAATAGGTGCTTCATTTCCGTTTGGTAATACATGACTTTAAACTGCTCCTACTCCAAACGGTGAAGCGTCACATGTAATAGTCAAAGGTAAAGTCTCGTTATACTGCATCAATACAGCGTCGGAGGTTAGTAAGTCTTTCACTTGTCGGAAAGCGCATTCCTCTCGATGTCCCCAGACCCAGGTTGCTCTTTTGTCGAGAAGTCTGTGTAGGGGCTCAGCTACAGTCGCCTTCTGGGGCAAGAAGATGTTGTAAAAGTTAATGAGCCCCAGAAAGGCTTGGAGGTCTGTTCTATTCTTAGGTGTTGGGGCGTTTTTAATTGCTTTTAGCTTGTTATCAGAGGGATGGATTCCTTGACTATCGAGAAGGTATCCAAGGAATTCCACCCTCTCGGTACACAGTTGACATTTATTTTTTTTAACCTTGAGGCCGGCGTCTTTGAATTTCTGGAGAACCATTCTGAGACGCCTTTCTAAAACTTCTCTATTCGGGGCGGCAATTAACACATCATCAAAATATGGCACAACTCCTTTTATGCCTTGTAATAGTCTCTCCATCAGACTTTGAAAAATTCCCGGGGCTACGCTCACTCCGAATTGGAGTCTATTGCACTTAAAGGCGCCTCTGTGCGTAACGATAGTTTGTGCTTCCACAGTTTCCGCATCTACGGGTAACTGTTGGTATGCCTGCGCTAAATCCAATTTTGCGAATATTTTCCCGCCACCCAGGGAGTGGAGAAGATGTTGAACCACCGGCACCGGGTAAGCACTCTGCTGAAGTGCGTGGTTCAGGGTGGCCCGATAATTCCCACAAATTCTCAACGACCCATCCGGTTTGATGGGTGTTACTATTGGGGTTTCCCAACGGGCGTGGTCGGTTGGTTCTAAAACACCCTGGGCTATTAATTTATCGAGCTGCTCGTCGATCTTTGGTTTGAGTGCAAAAGGCACCCGACGAGGCTTAAGGCGGATGGGAGCTATTTCAGGATTAAGGCTAAGCGATATTGGGGTCCCCTTGTACTTGCCTAGCTCTTCTGAAAAAACGTCCTGGAATTCTTGGACTAGAGACTCCTCCCAGTCGTCGCTCTCGGCTCGGTGAATGCCGGCTACCTCGATCCCGAGCGGGGCGAACCATTGTAGGCCTAACAAACTAGGCCGGTCACGATCGACGACGGTCAGCGGTAGTGATGCGGTACGATTTTTGAAGGAGACTTCGACTTGGCTGGAGCCGACGACTGGGATTCTGTTGCCCTGGTAATCTTTGAGTATGATTCTTTGGGGGCTGAGATCCTGACGACGGATGGCCGGAATTAGTTGTTGGAGGGTCTTCCAGGATACCATTGAGAGAGACGACCCTGAGTCGACTTCCATTATGCAAGGTTGGTTCTCAATGGCGACCCTTACTCGGATCTTTCTCGCATCTAGGGATGATGCGTGACCGATGGTGATAGTCTGGTATGTTTCTTCCCGTCTAGTTGAGGTGGCAAGTGCTTTATTTCTGTAGTAGTAGTGGTTGTTCCATTGGTGGTTCTGGCGATCTCGGCTCACAGGAGGATTTCCTGTAGACTGGCAGTAGTTATTTTCCTTCTGAATTGGGCTGGAACCTTGCTTGCTTCTACAGACCTTTGCGATGTGGCCTCTCTTTCCACAGGAACGGCAGAGTGCGTCGAGGAATTTGCAATCAGATCGTGGGTGGTTTGCCCCACAACCCGCGCATTGACGTGGGAATCGTTGGTTTCGTTGGTCTCGTTCTGACCGGAGTCGGTTGACCTCTTCCTCATCACTTTCTGATGGGGATTCTAGGTCCTCATGGTGCGCCGTTGTTGAGTGCCTTTCTGGACGAGGCGAAGTATTATTTGCGAGTTGACGGAGTGGTGCGTTGGTGCGGCGCATTCGAGCGGCCGACTTCCTGGTTGCTTCTGCTGCAGTAGCATCTGCGATGGCATCTGCAAGATCAATGTCCCCTTTGGCCATGATCTTGCTCTGCGTCGTGTGGTCATCTAATCCCAGAACTATGCGGTCTCGTAAGGCTTCCCCGAGGTTTGAAAACCCACAGAGGCCACCCAAGTTCCGGAGGTCAGCGATGAAGTCTGCAAGGCTTTCGCTTTTCCGTTGGTCCCTCTGGTAAAACTCGTGTCTCCGGACAAGCGTTGGCACTGCGGGTGCATAGTGGGCCCGTAGAAGGGGCGCGAGGGTGTCCCAATCCATCGTTTTCACCTCAGCCGGTTTTGCGAGTGCTTTCGCCATCTTAAAGACTGCAGGCCCGCAATGGGTCAGGAACACTGCTCGTTTTTTTGCCTGTCGTAGCGTCCTTTAAGTTGTTGGTCTCCAGGAACATCTGGAACCTGTACATATATGAGTCCCAGTCTTCGTTAGCCGGGTCAAATGGAGCGGGTGGTATGGCACCGCTGGACATCTTGCCGTTGTAGGTGCTCCTTCAGCCATGTGCTCTGTTTGTTGCTCTGTAAGTGTTCAGTCAGCTCTGATGTCTCCGCATCCCACCTTCGTTGCCAGTGTTATATTCTGGGCATGGGCACAAGGAACGGAGATGAGGCAGTGAACAGTGAACTTCAACTCTTTATTAACGATCAGGAACAGAGCAAAAACCCTGGGCAGCAGCAGCTCTTTTATAGGGCTGGCTGCTGTCCCATTAACCAATGACTTACGTTAAAACATTTAAATTGTACTCAATGAGAGACGTTCCGCTAATAGCCAATCAGATTGCTCCGTAAGGACCAATCCCAGCTCACTATCCACGGGCCAATCAAAAATGCAGGATTACGAGCCTGCTTTTCTATCAAGGTTGTCAAGCTTTATTAAAATACATTTATGTTAGTTCATAACAGTCTCCGTCTCCGTCTCTCTCTCTCTCTCTCTCTCTCTCTCTCTCTCTCTCTCTCTCTGTGTGTGTGTGTGTGTGTGCCAGAGAGACATTCCCTGAAGATGGGCTACAGCATGAATCTGGATCTGGAAGCTCAGAAAACAAAACCCCTGGTCCCAATGACTGACCCATGCAAGAAAATTAATATTCTAAATTTTCTATAGTACTTTCTTTTACCAGTCAATGAATAAATGTTATTTAAAGAAACAAAAAACCCCAAACAACTGCATCCACAAATGGACAACTTCACTAGAGAACTACCTAAGAGATACTTCATTATGGGATCTTAATAGTATCAGCTGGTCACAGTCATGCACAAAAACCAATAAAGCTGCAATGGTGGACAGATAGAAACAGAATTATAAGCTTCTGGGTAAAATGGAAACTGGTTTTTTTTTTTAAAAAAATAAATCTGCAATCTTTCACAAGAGTTTGCTTGCTTTAATAAATGGAAGTAAAAGGTTCATTCCATTCAGAAGCAATGTACTCTGAAATTGAAATGAATCTCCCTTCTTGCTGTCTGAAAGACTTGACATTTCTATTGTTACCTTGGAGCCTAAGAAAAAGACAGCGGTAAAGATAGATAAATATTTTTTAAAAAAATCTTGTCAGAATTTGCACTAAAACAGGCTCTTAAGATTTAGAGTAATTAAATTTTAGACAGGTTGGATAGAGCAGTTCTGCCACTTATTTCAGTATCAATATTTGTCAGCTTCTTTCCAAGGTATAATATCTCAAAATCATCCAGTTTTAAATATAGATTTTCAGCATGGCACATAGCTTCAAGCTATTATAATTCAATAAGAATTAGAGACAACCATGTTGTTAAAGTATCTAAAATGACTCCTTTAGTAAAACTCCTTGAATTATTTTAAAAATGCAAATTGCCTTTTATGGGTTGGTAGAAATCATATATACACTTATCAGTCCAATTAGACATGATGAGGCAGGTTTCATAGCAAATTCTATCAAATTCAGTGTAGCACAGGATCAGCCAAGCTGTCACTGGACTCTTGATGATGGTGCAAATTAAAAAATGAAATCAATAAAAAAAGGTTGTTAACACATTTATGGAACTACATTTGAAGAAATATCAGCACAGAATGGCCACACTGTATTGATATATAAAAAGATTAGGGTAAGTAATATTCTATTTCCTAATTTGACTGGGTAATTTAAATTGTCAAGGTTAATAAGTGTGACTCAACTTATTCTTAAATAATACTTTTAATAATGCATTTTCAGTGAGATTGTAATTATTAATAATGCATTTAAAGACATAAACAGAACAAATGTTAATATACATTATGCAATTCCAATCCCAATTTTTAAAATTTGTTTCAGTGCAGAATTTCTTTTTCTTTTTTGCACCAAATAAAAAATAAAAAAGAACAGTAGACAAAACCTTGATTTAATTTAATTTAAATAGAGTTAACTATGTAAGTTAATATAACTTGTTATGCATTTTTAATAATACCTCTTCTCTGGGATATCAAAAGTTACAGCAGAGCAGCATAGAGGCTTTGTGCATTGTATCTAAAGTTGTAGAGTCGACCATCATTCTTTCTCATCTATAATTAGCCAGTACTCCATCAGGTTTGGTGTCTGAGTATATTCATGAATTGTAATAGAGCATAACAAGGTCAGCCAATGAATAGGGTTAGCAACTAAGTCAGTCAATGAAAACTGTTTGGAAACTGAAACTAAAAGTAGCCTAGGCGTGGCTCTGCAGCTCTGAAGCTATGTTGAGCTCTGAGTCTGTCTATTGAAAATGAAACTGCTTCTCTCCTCTGCTGTGTATAACGCTTGCTACTGAAGTTCTGAACTTGTAACATGTCTACTTCTGTCTGAGTTTGCTCCATGTTAGAGAAATCTACAACTGGTTTGTAAAATCTACTTATTATGTTTATAAAGACGTTAAATGAAGCATCAGCCATCTGTGTTTATTTATCTGGTGCTGAATTAACGCTGCAAAATTCTGAATGCTTGGGCCTACCATACATGATGAGATGGACGTCTATTCTGGTCCTTTTTCCCCTTTTCCCAAACAAACAAATGAAAATCACACATCCTTCACATTCCTTCACTGATGACAATTGACTTTCTAGAAAACTCTATTCAGGGAAAGGGACTAATGGCTGGGGCTTTAGAAAATTGCAATAAATACCACATTGGGGTATGGGGTGGGGATCCAAAGGAACCCTGCCCATCTCATTACTATAGACTACAATATATTATGGTCTTAACAATTTGCATAGATATCATAAATAAATCACATGACATAATATTTATTGTATTATTTTAATTTTCAAAATTTTAAAAGCTGTCTAACTCAGCAGTCACTCCAGACAGCATAGATTAATAACAATAATACTATAAAATGTTTTTTTAAAAACAAATCACAAACAAATCCAAATGCTGAAAGGACAGAAACCATTAAAACGGCATATAAATTAAATAAATAAACAAATACTGGTAAAATGCACAGGAACCACAGCTCTAATCCAAAGCCTGGTGAAAGAACCTGACACAAGGAAATCCAAGACAGAACCCAGATGTATCTTGGAGAGGTTGGTGATCCAGAGTGCTGGTGTTGCAATGTGTTATACAAGAACAGCAATAGCAATAGACTTATATACCACTTCATAGTGTTTTACAGAAGTTTACAGAGTCGGTATATTTCCCACAGCAATCTGGATCCTCATTTTATTTACTTTGGAAGGCTGAGTCAACCCTGAGCTGAACAGGATTGAACCCCGGGCATTGAGCAGTGAGTTAGCATTTTAACCACTGAACCACCAAGGCTCAGGAAAAGAAATTCATCAATCACAAACAGAAGACAGTGTTAAGTTTTTATTATTACTTTTAAATTCTTTGTGATACTATTGCATAGATGGAAATAGGGGAGGCCCTGATCAAACTCTTGTATAACTTTGGTTTAAAAAAAGCAAATTTAATTTCTACTCAATTTTTATTCGAGTTACAGACTCTGCTGAATATAAATATGGTATTCTTCAATTGAGCAGGTTTTTGTTTCTCTTGCAAAATTCATAAAGGTTGTAAATATATATATGACAAAAAGAAGCACATATTTAAATTTCCTCTATTATTTTCCTCTATAACTGTCCTTTTGAACTAAAATATTATATTATTCTTTTGGGAACAAAAATTCTGCAAAAAAAAAAAAAAAAAGAGTAACACATGAGTCACTAATTTAACCATTTCAGAGAAGGCCTTTGTATCCTACTGCAATGGAAGTTATTTCTCCGACAATCAGACCTGTACCATGACCAAAAATTTTTTAGCATAAAGAGGAAGCTCATACAATATCAGCAAGGCAAAACTTGTTTTCTTTTCCTTTTGATTTCATTATAAATAAAAAGTATGGGAAGTATTGTGTGATTGAATTTCACCAGGAGGGCAATGCTTTTCCCAGCCATCAAGCAAAATAATCCTTGGCCCATAGGCAATGTACTCTGTCATAACTTTGAAAAATACAGGAAACCCTTACTTACTGATCACTCATTCAGTGACCAATTTAAACTTATCATGATGCTGAAAAAGGAAGCTTATAAGCAATCATCACACTTGCAGCCATCTCAAGATCTGTGAAATCATGTAACTGTGATTCAAGCACTTGGCACCCAGTGCACATTTATAATGGTTGCAGCATGCCATAGTCACATGATCACCATTTGTGATTTCCGACAAGCCAGTCAGAAATCAGTGGGGAAGGCAGCAGAAAGACTAAAATCAGTGAGGAAGGCAGCAGAAAGACTAAAATCACATTCACCTGATGTCACACTTCATACACAATGATTTACTTAATAACTGCAGCCAGAACTGGAAAACTGACCTTGAGGTTGGGTTTAATCATGTGACTTTTCATTTTACAACTGCATCACTTAGCAACTGGTGCTAAGTTACTGGTCCCAAATGCAGTATTTTTTAACTGAAAAAAATTGATGTGATATTGTTCTCTACAGGACCTCGTTAAGTCTTAATTGTTTGGAATAGACAGAATGAAATTCTTACCAGGTTGTTTGTCCAGGAGACAACCAGTGGTGCTAAATTGGAACCAGATAGAAATCTTCCTAATGCTTCCCCACCACACATACACACACACAATCATGATGTATTTGCTGTAGCTATGATAGCATCTACTGATGCTACTACAATGAGTACATTACAGATTTTTTGCTCCTCCTACCAGAAATTTGGTGTGGCTTTTACTGTTTTTCATTACTTTGAGAGCATTGCATTTTTGGTTACTCGTTTTGCCTACTGACAGGACATTTCCAGGTGCTGCCAGCCACAGCTTCTCAGTGTCAGCTCTGCCATTTCCTTGCAGCACAGATCAAGGATGTAGCATGCTTGTTATTAATTGTTCCCTTCCACTTTATCCTGCATACTTCCCCCCACTCTTCCTTCTGCAACCTGTCAGTTTGGAATGTTTTGGCTGTATATTTTTTCATGTTTGATATTGCTTGACAGACAAGTCACATATCAGAACCTTTCCATGCATGAGATTTTCTTTAGGTAACTTGAAAAGTGACGATATCCTTGATCCCGTGCACCACCTACATTCAATCTGTTCTGCTCTATCACCATTAAGGAGAGTGATTGGTTGTAGCTAATCCCACAAGTTAAGAAATGCTCAGTGGAAAGAGAAAGAAAACCAGAAAATTCACCAACTTTCGTCAAAATAAAATTGTTATGACAGCACCAGTTGCCAGCCTTGTTCTTAAGGCAAAAAAGGGTTTGACATCAGAGCAGCACACTTGATACTAACATACTTTTCTGCCTATTTAAGGCCTACTAACCTAGCCATCTGAATGTCCAGGGGAAAAAAGCTTGTTTTGGCTTTTGCAGTATTTGTTACTTGTTCCATAAATCATTCTTCCTATGAAGATCCCCTTTCCACAACTTACGACACCTGCCATTGCAGTTTTCATGTGATATTTTTCAAAGCACTGGTCAGAAGCACATAAAATAATGCAGGAAAATACTTGCTTGGGGTATGACTGTACGTATGTGAGAAAGGAAAGGGAGAGGGAAAGAGAAAGGGAGAGAGGAAAGGGAGATGAAGAGGGAGGAGAGGAAGAGGGAGAAGGAGAGGGAAAGAGACAGGGAGAGGGAGAAAAATCACCTGCTAACCCTACAAGAAAATGGGTGCCTAGATTTTAGAACTTTATACCAAATATTCCTGGAGTGGCTTTTCTTCATTTTTATAAATAGACAGTATGTGATTACATAATAAATATTTTATTAATAACACATTTCTTAGATAGCAATTTTGTCCCCATTGTATTCCAAAGAGCTGTTCTAAAGAGCTGTTCTAATCTTCTCATAATTTCCACTGGAATAGTCAAATATAAATAAAAGTTGGTTGTGAATTGATTTTGGATAAAATTCTTACTGAATAAATAGCAGAATTTAAATTTCAAATGATGCTGATGAACAGTGATTTTGTACTTTCCAGATTCATGATGCAAGCTAGAACCCATCTCTCTTCATCCTCTTTTCCTCCTTTTTTCCCTCCATTTTCCCTCCTTTTTCACTCAGATTCCTATTCTGAAGTTTATTCAGTTTACTGAAGTTTAATTCCATTCAGCTCAGGTGATGAAGAGCGCAAGGAATCAAAACTAGGAGCAAGATGTCTTGAATTATGACCATTGTTACAATATATGTCTCAGGAGAAGATTTTGCTATTCTGAAGAGATGCCCTTCTGTTTCATGAACCACATATGGCAATTTAACCCCTACTTGCACTGCTTACTGGAGTTACCATTCCTAAACTGAAGAAATATTGAAAATCACATTCCTAAATTTAGGAAAGCATATGTGACTTTAAAAAAAATAGATGTCATGCTTTATTTAAAATATTACATTCATAGGCCTAATTAAGCTTCATTTGCATGCAGTGTGTGGATTTATCTAAGACTGAATGTATCCTTGTTTAGATATAACACATATTTCTGTCCATTTTACCCTGAAGGATAGCATGGAGAATTTTAGAGGCATGAGCAAGCATGCTAATTTGAGAAAAAGAAAGATCCAGTGAATTAATTCATGGTATAAAAATGATCTCAAAGAAAAAGAACTTCAAATACTATTTAAGAATAACCCTTTCCTCTCCGGCTGAAGGAATTCAATTGTTCCACATCCTCTTTAGGGATTCAAAACAATCTGCTTCACCCTTTAGTCCTTTCTTTCTTTTTCTTTTTTCCTTAATTCCTTACCTTTATATGTTTCCTCTTCTAAGAATGTTCTCATCTTTGCCCTTATTTAATTAAGAGCTGCTGCAAGTATAAAACATTTGTATGTGAAAGTATGAATGTGTACATGTGTATCATGTTCCAGAGAAAAATATATTTATACCTCTTAAAAAGATCTCCATTAAAATCAGCATTAACTGTATATATTTAGGTAGGTACACTTTGGAGAGTGAAACAAAAGTCTGAAAATAATAAGCAACAATGAAATTAATAGGATTTATTTTATTAAATGATAATAGACAGTGGAAGAACAATTCAATGTATGCTTTTTCCTTGTTAATTTCCTGCCTGTTCACTCACAAATCCATTCCGACTTTTCCTACATTAAATTGAAATTTAATCTAAGTGAAACTTTATACTGTATTTATATATGATTATTACTTTGAATTTTTTAAAAATATATGCAGTGCATACTTTTTAAAATGCATGTTATTCCAACACAACATGTTGAAATAGCAAAATCTATTTTAAATGTACCCCCAAAACAGGTTTGACCCAATATCTAATAGATAGATAGGTTCCAGCCCATCCATTATTCTGAGAGATATACAACTCATCAGTTCCTCCTGAAAATGGCAAAGATTTCAGCCAGCAAACATTCCTAAAGTCCTTCCTAGATTGAGAATAAAACTGTGAGATGACTATTCCTGAGCCTTAAATGCGCAATTCAGAAACCGTTACTGGGTTGTGTCTGTTGTGAAATAATATGTCATTTAGTTAACTTTTGCTACTGGGAGTTCTACTGTTTCAGAACATTGATGGATCATATGAAATGCTGCCAAACCTCCTCAACCATGCTATTCTGTGACCTGATATACTTCTTTGCTTTTATGCAAAATCAGGCAAAAGATAAATAGCCATACCAGATTCTCTTCAACCTCCCAATTATATTGATTGCTAATTTTTTAAAGTTGATATAACTACTTACCTTAAATATAGCTGTATTGGCCATGTCCACCTTTTTGCATATGTGGTAGTCCTTTTGCCAGAGTTATCCCCAGGGGAGAGAGGGGAACTTGTCATGACAGATACAGCATTGCAGCACATGTAAAGAAGGGTAGGGCTCCTATCACATAGTTGTTAACACCATCTTGATTTTTTTAACACTCTCCCTACAGACACGTCTGGTTCTAGCTTGTATTTTTCTCCTATTTTTATGTTCAATTTCTGTAATATGAGACTCCCACCAGTTTTACAATATATTCTGGGTCTTTCTTTATTTTTGTGTTTCTGGATACTTAGAAAAGTAAACTTAAGAGAGAGAGTGTAAGAAGAAAAATATCTTGTTCAAGAGTGTAAAGTTTATCTCAGCAGACTGTTTTGTTGTTATTGTTCTTAATATTGTTTTAAAAGCAGCACTTGCTATGAAGCAGCACTTTAATATTTTCACTATAAGAATCCACTGAAATTATACCGAGCAATCTGATCAACAGAATTGCATCAATGAGACAGATGTTCAGAAAGATCCAGTGGCCTTGAGGTGGAGCTATTGCCTCACAATCAGGAGGCTGTGAGTTTGACCCAAGACAGAGGCTAATATTTGGAGTAGACTCTCCTGCTTGAGCAGGGGGTTGGACTAGATCAGCGGTCGCCAACCAGTGGGCTGTGGCCCACTGGTGGGCCATGAGAAAATTTTGGTGGGCCGCAGAGAAATCTCACCCCCAGAGCACCCCCACAAAGCAATTAATCCAGGCTACGCAGAAACACAAGGCTGAACTGCCCACATGGCCCGCGGGAACCTTCCCTACCCACTCACTACTTACCTGGTAAACTTGCCTGCTAAATTGCTATTTTTCCTTTTTCCGACCATCATCTGCATCTGTTCTGCTGTGCTGGGAGCCTTAGATTAGCTAGGAAGCAGGAAATAGTTGGATTTCTTGATTTCTAGCTAGTCTTTAGATCTTCGACTCAGCACAGCCGAACCTCCCTTAGGACTGAAGGTTTGCTTGCAAGCAAATTCAGTGCAGACTCACGGCAAGTAAATTTGAGACTGAGCTAGCCGATGATAGATAGATAGATCACTGAATGATTCTGTGAGCAACTCAATCTGCCTGCCTGCTTTGCATGATTTTTGGTAAAAGTTGCTTTTTTATATAAAAAATATAATATTTACATACATGGTGTGTTGTGAGTTAATTTTATGAGTTCGCTTGCAAGCAAATTTTATGTGACAGACTGAGCTAGCCAATGGCAGATAGATAGATCCCTGAATGAATCTGTGATGCTGTGAGCAACTCAATCTGCCTGCTTTGCCTGATTTTGGATAAAAGTTGCTCTTTTTTTATAAAAAAATTCAATATTTATATAAATATTTATAATATTTACATACAAGCCATGTCCAGCCAGTCACATGACCACCAAGTCACACCCACAAATTAGGCCACACCCACAGAACTGGTTAGTTGTGCCTGGGATCTAAAATTATGAGTTTGGTGGTCCCTAAGGTCCAAAAGGTTGGTGACCCCTAGACTAGATGACCTCCAAGGTCCCTTCCAACTCTTGTTATTCTATTCTAACATCTGTATTATTATATTATTTTGTGATTTCTATACATTAATTATATTATATGTAATTCCTCTTCAATCAATGTAGTCCAGGTATACTAAAAGGTTGGACATCCATGGTCTCTGAGTTTCAGAGATTTCCGGAGAGATGGAGATGGAGATTCTAACAGAATCCCCTGTTTTTCCTAAATATTTGATATATCCTCAGCTCAGGCAAATAATGGAAACATGTTTTTTTTTAAGAAAAAGAAGTCATTCTCCCAATTTCCTTGATAATATGGCAACTGCAATCAGTCCTTGAACAAACCTGAAACAGTGCCTGGATATTTCCCAGACAAAAAAAGAACTAATTTGTTCCAATTGATTTAGAGAGCATGGCCTTAATAAAATCTCATGGATTACAACCAACCTATTGTAAGCCTCCCTCTGCCCATGAGAAACATGCATTGTAAGTCATGCCAAGGATGCATTTAATATATTCTGTTAATTCTGCCTTTTTGCCATTGATGTTAAATTGAACCTCTTAAGATTTCGGAGAGGACCCAGAATACATTTGTTAAGTCTTTTAATTGTTTTAAATGCTTCTAACTGTTTAAAATATTTGCCGATTTGTAATGTTTTTATGTGTTACTTTAATAGTAGTTTAAATTGTATTTTTTTCCTTAATTGTCTATGGAAATTCTCAGATTCTCAAAGAAAGACAGATCCAGTTGTTTCTTGAAAAAGCACGTTTGGGTTTTCCCTTAATTGTACTTCTATGAACCACTGAGGGAATGGACATCATAAAAATATACTAAATAAATAAAATAAATGAAGCTTACCATGAAGAAAGTATACAGCTGCATTGTAGTGAACATAGTACATGAACTCCAGGAACCTATGGTGCAAGCATACAATTTGTACAATATTCTGATGAACTTGCTGAAACGGATTCTAGGCCTAGTTCAGGGATGTCCAAACTGTAAAAATCTGTGGACTTCAATTCCCAGAATTTCCTAGCAAGCCGTGCAGGCTAGAGAATTCTGTGAGTTGAAGTCCACAGGTCTTAAAGTTGCAATGTTAGATACCTCTGTTTATATCCATGCTATATTAATGCCCAGGCTTGGGAACCAATCAGTATTTTCAGCAGTGGTGATATTCAAATTCTATTACTACTGTTCTGTGGGTATGGCTTGGTGGATGTGGCAGGGGAAGGACACTGTAAAATCCCCATTTCCCACCCCACTAACCTGCTTTCCAGCTTCGTGGAAGGGTAACAAAAGAAGACTCAGCCTGTTCTGGACTAGCAGGCTTGAAAGCCTGCATTCGGATTGGTCCACTAACAGCGGGTCGTGATTGGTCGCTCCAGACTGATCCGATTGGCTAGTTAACAGGCTGCCGCGATTGGGCAAACCAAGCGCGGCAAGCTCAAATCAATGTCATTGGATGCTTAGCCGCAGCCAGCTCTATAAAAGGGGCTGCTGCGGCTAGGATATTTCGCTCAGATCAGAAGTCACTAATAAAGAGCTGTTGTTGCTATCTGAGTCTCGTCTCCGTTCTTGGACCCATCCTTCCAGACTTAACACTGGTCACGAGGATGGGATACGGAGACAGCAGAGCTGACTGAGCACTCGCAGAAGATTGACAGAGTACGTGGCTGACAGCGCGCAGACGTCGGCAGAATGGCCAGCAGCGCTATGCCACCCGCCCCATTCGATCCAGCCAGCGAGGACTGGGACCCATATATGGACAGGTTTCAAATGTTCCTAGAGTCCAACAATCTGAAGGATGCCACTCACAGCAAAAAACGAGCAGTTTTCCTGACACATTGCGGACCCGCCGTCTTTAAGATGGCCAAAGCACTTGCAAAACTGGCTGAAGTCAAATCAATGGACTGGGATACCCTTGCTCCCATCCTTCGCAACCATTACTTCCCAGCGGTACCAACTCTCATCCGCAGACACGAATTTTACCAAAAGGATCAACGCGAAGGTGAGAGCATCGGGGATTTTGTGGCTGACCTAAGGAACTTAAGCGGATTGTGTGGCTTCGTTAATCTAGAAGAAGCCATGCAGGATCGAGTCGTCCTTGGCCTAAGAGATCCAATGGTCCAAAGCAAGATCATGGCCAAGGGAGACATCTCTCTCGCGGATTCCATAGCCAACGCCACTGCAGCTGAAGCCACCCATAAATCAGCAGCACGAATGCGCCGGGCAAATGGGGCCAGCCGCCAACCCACCAACGATACGGCAACGCCATCAGAGAAATACACGTCAGCCACCCATCATGAAGACATCGAATCCTCATCGGATAGTGAAGAGGAAGAAGTCCACAGACTCCGGTCAGAACACAAGCAACGAGACCGGCCGGGTCGTAAATCGAACTTCCAATGCGCCGGGTGCGGTGGAAACCACCCACGATCCGAATGCAGATTCCTAGACGCCATCTGTCATTTTTGTGAAAAACGAGGGCATATTGCTAAAGTATGCCGGAACAAAAGAGGTTCCAGCCCCAGATGGAAAGAAAACAGTCCCAGAAAAACCGATGGCACCCCCACCACAAATCGGGACTGCCCAAACAACCAGTGGAACCAGTACAACAGACCCCGGAAGTTTACTGGCGCACCCAGATGGGAAGAAGCACATCAGACTATCACCATCGGCCACGCTTCATCCTTGGACACCAAAAAAATCCGTGTAGAGGTCACCATCAAAAATCAACCGTGCATCATGGAAGTGGACTCCGGGTCTTCCCTATCCATGGTCTCCTGGAAAACCCTAAAGCAGCTGATTCCCAACATCCGCCACCGAGACCTCAGCATCCAGAGACTCATATTAAAGGACTACCAGGGCAACCAGATTCCGGTCGCTGGCACCAGTCATTTCCAGGTCTCCTTCAAGGATCACACCGCAATACTACCACTCACCATCGTCGATAGAGACCGACCCAGCCTACTGGGTCTACAGTGGTTCGCGCCATTAGGAATCGGAATGGCAAGCATCAACCATACTGAAGACGAAGACTGGGAAGCGGCCCTCGTCCAGGACTTCCAAGAAGTCTTCAGTGAAAATCTAGGCAAGTACAAGGGGTCCCCTATCTCCTTTAATCTCTGCCCTGACATCGCGCCCATTCGCCTAAAACCACTCCGAGTCCCTTTTGCTCTCAAACCCAAAATTGACGAGCAACTGGACAAACTAATTGCACAAGGCGTGTTAGAACCCATTGATCACGCCCGATGGGAGACCCCAATTGTAACTCCCATAAAACCTGATGGGTCTTTGAGAATCTGTGGGGATTACAAGGCCACCCTCAACCATACATTACAGCAGAGCGCCTATCCGGTACCAGTGGTCCAGCATCTCCTTCACTCACTTGGGGGTGGCAGAATATTCACAAAGCTTGACCTGGCCCAAGCTTATCAACAGTTGCCAGTAGATGCTGAAACCGCCAAAGCCCAAACCATAGTTACACACAGAGGCGCATTCAAATGTAACAGGCTCCAGTTTGGAGTAAGCGTAGCACCAGGCATCTTCCAAAGTCTGATGGAGAGGTTGTTGCAGGGCATTAAAGGGGTCGTGCCCTACTTCGACGACGTGTTAATAGCTGCCCCAACAAAGAGTCAGTTAGAGAAACGACTAAGAACAGTCCTACAAAAGTTCCAAGACGCTGGCCTCAAGGTAAAAAAAGGAAAAGTGCCAGTTATGCACTGAAAGGGTTGAATTTCTTGGTTACCTCCTTGACAAACAAGGAATTCACCCTACAGAAAAGAAATTGGCAGCCATCAAAAATGCCCCATGACCAAAAAACAAAACAGACCTTCAAGCCTTCCTGGGACTCATTAACTTTTATAACATTTTCCTACCCCAGAAGGCGACCGTCGCTGAACCCCTTCATAGACTCCTCGATAAAAAGGCTTCCTGGATTTGGGGACGATGGGAGGAACATGCCTTTCAACAAGTAAAGGACCTTTTAACTTCGGATGCAGTGCTCATCCAATATAATGAAACACTTCCATTAACTGTGACTTGTGATGCCTCACCTTTTGGGGTAGGAGCCATCCTGAGCCACGTCCTACCAAACGGTACAGAGGCGCCTATTGCATTTTTTTCAAGAACTTTGTCAAAAACAGAAAGGAACTATAGTCACTTAGACAAGGAAGCCCTCGCCATTGTATCTGCAATCAAAAGGTTCCACGAGTATGTGTATGGGAGATCATTTTCCATCATCACAGATCATAAACCATTACTTGGCATCCTGGCGGGCGACAAACCTACTCCACATATTCTATCCCCTAGAATGCCACGATGGTCGGAGTTCCTAGCCGCCTACGACTATCAATTGAGACATCGCCCGGAGAAAACCATCCCCCACGCAGACGCTTTGAGCCGCTCTCCACTACCAGAACTCCAAGATGACCCAGCTCCCACACTACCAATACTACAAATTGAGACAATTCCCTCACCTCCACTAACAGCACAAGACATCGCATTAGAAACCAAAAAAGACTTATGCTTGGCATGAGTTCTCGGCTGGGTGGAGAGGGGATGGCCAGAAATCGAACCCAACGAAACCTTTAAACCCTTCAAGAACAGACAAACAGAACTCTTCTCACAAAGAGGGTGCGTGTTGTGGGGAGACCGAGTGGTCATACCAGCAAAACTACAAAAAACAGTTCTACAATTACTGCACGACGGGCACCCGGGCATCGTACGTATGAAAGCGCTGGCAAGAAGCTATGCCTGGTGGCCAGGTATGGACAAACAAATTGAAACCTGGGTCACCACCTGTAGCAGATGCCAAGAGACACGCTCGGCCCCACCAAAAGCTCCACCAGCCGAATGGGAAATGCCCAGAGGCCCCTGGTCGCGCATCCATATCGATTTCGCGGGACCTACAAAAGGGCATACTTTCCTAATAACAGTAGACGCATACTCTAACTGGCTCGAGGTTAACAAAATGAAGACTACCACCACAGATGCAGTCATCAAGAAATTGAACAGACTTTTTGCAACGCACGGCTTACCAGATGTCCTGGTATCCGACAATGGCCCTCAATTTACCGCTTTAGCTTTCGAACAGTACTTAGCAAACCGTGGCATACGACATGCATTGACATCACCGGCTCACCGGGCGGCGAATGGTAGAGCTGAACGAATGGTTCAGTTCACAAAAAGAACTCTACAGAAAATGGAACAAGGCAACATCCACGATAAAGTCACCTTCTCCAGCACATCACACCAAACAGTACGACCAACAAAAGCCCAGCTGAACTTTTGATGGCCAGAAAACTCAGATCGCCCCTAGACCACCTACACCCTGCGTACACCCCGGAAAAGCCCCTGGGCTCCAGCAGTAAACACCGTGCCTTTAAGGTAGGAGACCCTGTATTTGCAAAAAACTTTTCAGGAGACCCATTGTGGATCCCTGGCAAAATAACTCAGATTACAGGCCCCCGTTCCTACCGCCTAGAAACCACAGATGGGAGAGTGTGGAAACGCCACATCGACCAGCTATGATCCAGTCTGGCCACATCTCCCATCAGTGACCCCAACCACGAAACAAGAGGGGGAGGGTAATCCACGGGTTCTGGAATAGAACCAACATCTGGCCTAGAAGAACAAACCCCACGATCACCACATCAAAGCCTACAATACTCACCAGCTGAAGTAGAGCCTTGGCAATCGGGCGTTTCACCTAGAAGCAGCAGCCGAGCAGGTTCAGCGAGCCCTGGGAGCCCAAGCGGTAGCAACAAAGGAGGCAACTCAATCATCCCGAGATCACCAGAAGGGAACCACAGCTATGGAACCGGCTCACCGTTCCAGGCAATCCCAGCGAGCAGCCCGTCGGAACCCGAGACCAGACACAGACATTTTGAACCGCGCAAGTCAGGTAGACAGGTGCGAAGACCCGCCTACCTGTGAGACTACATAACCCCACCCCTTAGACGGAACCTAGAGGGGAGGGGTGTTCCAGACTAGCAGGCTTGAAAGCCTGCATTCGGATTGGTCCGCTAACAGCGGGTCGGATTTGTCGCTCCAGACTGATCCGATTGGCTAGTTAACGGGCTGCTGCGATTGGGCAAACCAAGCGCGGCAAGCTCAAATCGATGTCATTGGACGCTTAGCTGCAGCCAGCTCTATAAAAGGGGCTGCTGCGGCTAGGATATTTCGCTCAGATCGGAAGTCACTAATAAAGAGCTGTTGTTGCTATCTGAGTCTCGTCTCCGTTCTTGGACCCATCCTTCCAGACTTAACACAGCCGATCAGCTGGGATTCAGGAGGCAGAGAATAGATGGGGATCCTCATTTCCCACCCCACTAACCTGCTTTCCAGCTCTGTGCAGGGTAACAAAAGAAGACCCAGCCGATCAGCTGGGATTCTGGAGGCAGACAATAGATGGGGCGGGGCCAGTCAGAGGTAGTATTTGCCGATTCTCCAAACTACTCAAAATTTCCACTACCGGTTCTCCAAAACTGATCAGAACTTGCTGAATACCACTTCTGTTTTCAGCAATCCATGGAAGTCCTAATTGGCCTCCCAGGCCCAGATAGTTTCTTAATGAAGCTATCCTATGAAGTCTATGTGAAGTTTCTATGAGGATAAAGAAAATAGTGAGTTTCATTTTCATCGATGAGGGGTATAAGCACACAATTATAATTGAAGCTGCTCCTGGTTTATACTCTATTCAGCCAGATCCTAAGTCAGTTTAAGAAAATGCCACCCAGAATGAGGTTGTAAGGTAGTAACTTGCAAGTTATTCAGTTATGCCAGCAATCACATCTTTCTATTGAACAATTCTTTTTGCTGCTATATCCTCCAAGATTTTGGTTTCAGAAAAAGGTACTAATCCTTTTCTTCTTTAAATGGATCTCTCTGAACAAATTAACTTCTGTAAGTCCACACAGAGAGCAAGCTAATGTATATATTCAAAGGAAAAAAGCATCAAAATGCAGATATATGCAAAAACTACTTTTTAAAAAACTCTCTTTCAAGCATGCATCCTTATCATTTCTATACCATAATTCTTTTTGTAAAATTAAAGAAACAACATCATTATATATATTTGCCACTTAGCATAGAGAAGATTGCTAGTATGGAGCCTGGCAGAAACTTTTTTAGTTATTAAAATTAATTGGTTCTTGTCATTAAAATTTATTTTCTCTCTCTTTTTTTAGTAGCTAGCTTTTCCCCTGGGCTCCCCTTTACAGAATGTATTTTAGCAGAGCCATTTGTTTATGGTGTTTAATTTGGATAACTACACTGAAATAAGATTGACTTGAAAAGCTAACTAACCCCTTCAATGCTGTGATTCTAGTAATGTGGTAATTATACTAAATCAGGATTACAAAAGTCAGAATAACTACTGGGTGCTAGCCAACAAAAACCTTAAACCCTATTAAACTGCCATTAAATAAAAGCTTGGCTCTTCTCCTTCTGTATTTAAAATGGCATTTATTCCAGTTTCAGAATCTCACCAATATCTCCTAAAGGCTAAAATGCCTGTCAACTGCAGAAAATCAGGAGCCAGGAAATAGCTCAAAAACAATACAAGTTTATTTCACGCAACCTATACATAAGAATCTGATCTACTACTAGTCAAGGCAAGTTGGCACAGAAAAGAGTCAATGGATTTGGGGGCGGGGTAGACTTTGATCTCTTATGGGGGATAGCAACTCCAAGCTGATGATGCAGTTGACCTTGCCCTCAGTTTCAGCTTGATCATCTCCTATATTGCCCATAATAGAAGCAGAAGTCTTTCATTTATAAAGCAAAATGTTTATTGAAAGGCATGCTTTTGACCCTGCTAGGATAATCTTTGAGAAGATATACCATGCCTGACTTTTCCCAGGCTTTATATTCTGAGCAACAATCTGATTTACATACAAGTATAGGTATGAGTCACAAGCTAAATTTGTGCTCAGTGTGTGCTTTGTTCATCTGAGATGACTAAGAATTATGCCCCTCATTTAAAATGAGTTATCATCTCGATTAAAAATATGATAATATTGTATTCTCCATAAATATTGTAGAAGATTTGCATTTTTACTTTATACTTATGATTAAAGCTAAATATTTCACCTATGTACAGGATTTACTGCAACAATGGCTGAATTTAACTTACTGACAAAATTCTTTCTTGTTCGTTCTGATTAAAATAGAAATTTTAAATAATTATGAATTTCTCTGTGTAACAAATTGAACTATTCCAGCCAATTAGAGACTCACACAGAGAACATATTTAGATGATTGTTTTAATCAAATTTAACTATATTTTTCTTGCACTTTATTTATTTATTTATTTTTGGAAACACTGTGCCTGGTTCTAAGAAGCACAGATAATAAAGAACAAATTCGATTGTATTCAAAGGAGGGCTACAAAGATTGTGAGGGATACTTTATAAGGAATGTTTAAAGGATCCTTATATGTTTACCTTACCAGAACAGATGAGTGAGGATAATATGATAGCAGCCTTCAAACATCTCAAAGTTTTATCACATAAAAGAAGGAAAAAGTTATTTTCTACTACTCTACTCAGTGGACACAAAGAAAACCAGTGGCTTAAGGTACAAAGAAATAAGTTCAGTGTAAATGTCAGGATTGAATCACATGATTGCTAATGTCTCTTTCAAAGCATTACCATGATTACATGAACTTTAAAAAGTTTGAATTTCTAATACTTAGTTTTTAAGTACGTAGGATTTCTAATCTTGACTGGTTTCTAAACACAGTTTATGTTCATACCAATGAATAGTGAGTTTGCTGTCTTTAGACTTTACTCTTTAGCTCACCAAATGTTTTGCTGTTTCTGCTGGTTTAATAATATATCTCCTATTTTCCTTTACAGCCTTTAATAATGTTGACTGTTAGAACTCTGAAAACAATTCAGAGTTGAAAAGGAAAGCTGAAAATATATGTATAAACAAATAAATCAATACAATACCCACCTATTTGCTAGAATTGCAGTTCAATCAACAGTTCCTATTTTAAAAGAAGACTAATAGATAATTTCCCAGGTGAAGAGAAACTGTTCCTAATATATAAAGAGCTATAAAGTCTATAAAGAGCAGAGTGTTAATTCAATAATTAAATGGGAAAGGCATATTATTTAATATTTTGCCTATTGGTAAATTAGAATAAAAAGAGGTAGAGGCAAGCAAAGGATAGTCAGAAAGTCAAATATCCATCTGTTGAATTTATGGAAAAATCTGGCATAGCAATATGAGTTCCAGTCTTTTTATGGAGGTCAAAGCAAGTTTTGGGGAATTCACTTTTGGAAAATTAATACATGGTAAATTATCTGAATACTTTATCCTTCTTTCATTTAGCAGATCAAGTATACATATACACGACTGAGAAAGAGCACAAACTATCCTCATAAAATTTTGAGAAGAGCAACCTGAGTTTTCTTTGATTCCATGCTGTGGTATTTGAAGCCATGAAGTCATTCAGACAGATTAAAAAGAACTATACTAGGCATAGACTTGAGCAGCTAATCTTTTAACACTTGAAGGTCTCAGAAAACTTCTGCTTGAAAACTGAAGAAAAAATACTAAGCATATTTTTATTCTACAGAATATTCTTTGGTGAGATACATTACAAACACATTTTCTATTTTCTTCACAAACAAAATCTGCCATGTTTTCTTCAATTTGGTCATGTCCTGAATTTCTAGACAAAGCACTAAGTATAATCACAAGGCTCATAAGGTTGAGCTCATGGATTGCAGATGATATGGATAAATAGATAAATTTAGGGGGGGGGATGATTTCTAGTAAGGGGCATGAATTAAATTAATTATCACTGAGGAGGTGTGACAGGCCAGTACCTATATTTTTATTTTTATCTGTGGTGTCCTTGATGGAGAACTCTGCACTCCAGGGACTCAACCCTGAGCTACATATATTCTTATCTATTTGTTTATCTCTATTTATCTGTCTGTCTGAAACCCACCTCAAAAATGATTAAAGATTTTAAAAAGCAGGAAAATATTACATAAAAAAACAGTGTCCCCAGATGTGTATAACAGGAATAAAAAAAATCAATTTTCCCAAGTTTCCACCATAAAAACTCTTTGTTGTCCTCCATATTATTTGATCCTGTTTGGCTTTAGGAATTAAGGTTACAACCCTCCTCCTGATCCCCCCAAAAAACCCACCTGAGAATAATGAGGATATTTTCTGTAGACTTTAGTCCTTGCTCTCCAAATATCAAGGGAATCTAAGGGGAATCACTTGGGTAAATACACAGTCTTAATAGAACGTGAAGCCATTCTCTATAGCTTTTTGTAATCCCAGAGAAGTATGGACTCTCATTCTGGCAAACATGGTTATACCTTACATCAGGAACTTTCTGTAAACAGGACAAGATCACACAAAAGAAAATACATTTTGAAAAAGAATTGCATACTGAGAAATGGAGGTTAGATAAGAGCCTTAATCTGTTGCAAGCAAAATGGCAAAGAAAATACCACTGCAGTTTCCGTGCAATGGATGGAACAAGTACAGCATTTTTAAAAAGATGGCTATTTTTCTTAATAACAAGGTGTTAATCATTATTTTTAAGGCTGTTCATTTTGGGAATAAATTCCATTGAACACTGGACATTTAATGTAGACATGTAGAATTGATTGGGAAATATTCCTAGATCAATTGCTAAACATCTTACCAGTACTTAGAACTAGCATACAGAATGGAACTATTGTCGTATTAAAGTTAAAGCAAAAGGAAAATAAAATAAAAATTGTAATAGCAGTGTTAAGATTTACAATTATAATTCTCTAGCATTAAATTATAATGAAGAGCATAGTATTGCAGAGAATTAAGATTTTTTTTTTGCTATGGAATCTTGCTATGGAAAATGTACAAATGACAATTGTATTACATGGAGATGACCTATCTCAAATTCACCTCTTTCTGTTGTTCTGTAAATGAATGTTCAAATTTTGAAGAGTCCCCTATTATTGCTTTCCTTCAGTCTCAGTATCCTATCGAAGGCCTTCTGCTTCTGGAGAAAAGTCAAGATGTAAATCTAATGCAAAATGGCCAGATTAAAAACCACATAAAACATTCATTGTGTTACATTACTTTATTTTTTCCCCTTTAAGCACAAGGGTCTGATTTGCATCAGGACACAAGGGGAAAGGTAGCTTTTCTTCTGGCAAGAGAAGAAGGGAACAAACCTCTTCTGTGGATGTGAGATTCTTAAATATTCACATGATGTCAAAAGAGTTTGTTTTATCAGTTTTGTTTTTTAATGCCCAAGGCTTGGGGGATCAATAGGCATCTCTGAAGTGTATTTATGCACACATCTGGTCTATGCTGACATGCAGCATATCTCCAGGGTTTTAGGCAGGAATCTTTCCAACATTACATGGACACCCTGGAGACTGAACGTAACATATTTTGTATTAAAAAGAGTTTGCCTGGTGGCTTCATATTCATTTTGAATTCAGTTTTGTTACTTGATCTGCTGATGTTACTTTAAAGCTTTTAAAATTAACCTACAAATTGTGTTTAATTCTTTACTCTTTTGCTTATATTTCTGTCTTACATTTCAACATCTCAACTTAATATTGCTCAAGGCAATAATATTGTATCCTCTCAGATCAGCCTTGAAAATTCGTAAGAATTTCAAGGTGTGATATCTATTTATAAATCATATTTATATGGCCACCATCTCTCAGACATTACACATTTTGTTTTGCTAAATCCTATTTCTATAAAAAAAAATCATTAAAAAGCATTCTAGTCAATAAGTTACCTTGCTATTTCTAAAAGTCTGCCCAAGAATAAACTAAGATAAACATCCTTTCACCTACTCCAATAGTTTTGAAGATGAGTTTCCAGGACTGAACTATATTTCATTGGCATTCCAACATATACATATGTCTCTGCTTTGATTAGGTAAGCAATAAATATGCTATTACAGAGATCACTCTATTCAGTCACTCCTCCCTGTGTTAAGCGTAGTTTGAAGGTAAGCCACACAAAAAAGCTTTCTGCTTTGAAAAGTTAAGCTGAACTTTCTAAATAAGATTAATGCCCATGGTCTACACAAATTATTCCTGTGTCAGTCAGGGACTGCCTTTTCCCCATGTACAAAAAACAGTATTACTCCTGGCAAGTGTACAAACACGTTTTGAAATGTATGAAGGCAGGGACTGCTGTCTGAATTTTGAATTCAAATTACAGCCTGCATTAATTACAAGTAGTAAAAGTTTTCTTTGATTAAGATTAATGATGCTGGCTCTCAGAGCTGATAGTGGGACAATGGTATTTGCATTGTAAAACACGTATCAGCATACATTATAAAGAGCACTTTACAGCAATGATATGCAATCGCAAACTTGGGTAAGGCTCAATAGTACAAGCCATGTCTTTAAAATCCAAATTCATTGCCAAAAATAAGATATGATTTCATATCATGTTCACTGAAATTTTATTTATTTTTAGGAGTGGGAGAAAAATCACTTGGTTTCTTTCCACAAATTTTTTTTAAGAATCCTATAAATAATAAAGAGTTGAAATCTGATTTTGACCTGATTAGGAAAACATACCATCTGACCGTCTGTCTAGAATTACAATTAAAACCATAAAGTCTTCAATGTAACATTGTATCACTGACAGTTTTCCACAGAATAGTATCATTTTTTCTAACTTAATTACACCATCATCATGCTATATACATATTTAAGCAGCAAGGACCAGCCATCTTAAAGTCCAGCATTAATTTTATGCCAATCTTCCTAAAACTATTCAATTGTCATATTTCATACTGCTTTTTACAATTTGTTAATTATTGTTTTATGGCCTATTTATGTTATGTGTATATGAATTTAATTTATTAAATGCATTCTTTCTAAAGGAAGCATGGAACCCCATTATCTCTGCTGTCAAGTTCTGGACACAAAGAAGAAAAGCAGAACAAATTGATAATTTATTTGCTTGCATCTATTATTCAAGAGATTATATAAATATACTGTAGATGTTGTCTTTTTTGTCATTGATAAATGGGGATTAAAAAAGGAGACACAAGTAAGAAGTAAAAGTAATAGGAGAATATTAAACAAGTATTGCGCACCTGTCAAGATAAAAAACATTTCCCAATAAAACATAATTTTTCCATATTTGGTGGAAAAATTGTCTTTTTTGTACCACAGAGCAATTGCAGCAGATGGTAAACACACTAGCAATCCTCTACTGTTGATATATGTATCGATATATATATATATTCTTAAGTTTTTGCGGGTACTTACATGTATGGTATTCAGCTTTGTTCAGGTATTTTCCCACGTCATTATAGTTGTGCTTTTAAAGTTGTAGCAACGTTTCGGCAGAATATCATCTGCCATCATCAGGCTTCTGTATTGTGTTCGTTAATTTTATATATATCTAAAATTAACTTAACATCACAAGGAGCTGTACTGGAAATGAACAGGATTATTCACTACATCATAAAAAATTTAATACAAATGTTAATTTATTTTCTCAAATTCCTAACAAGCAGGTAAAAAATGGTTCCATCAGAAAGATTAGAAAGAAAACATTTACTATGGGTTGACCAGTGTTGATGGATACTTAATTTTAACAGTAAATTATAAGAGAGAGTCAAAGGAAACACTGGATTGGATAAGCTATTATGCAGAAACTGGGAGGAAAGCTTCATCATTTTCTATCAGCTGAGGTCTGTCCCATTAAAGGCACAAATGCATTCTTTTGTATTTGTAGCTCTGGACAATGCCTTAGCAGGCTTCCTAATCAGGAGTTTCCCCCAAGTTAGATGTTTGATTAAGTTGGTTGTCTTATATCTTAATCATTCACACATTGTTGGAGGAATGAAATTTTGTATCTGTTCAAAGGAAAATGAAATCACCCTTTCTGTGAAATGTGAAAAAAAATATGCTTTATTGGGAAATGAATTTTATCTCAATAAGTGCCCAATACTCCTATGCTCCCAATACTTATATGCTCCTATTACTTTTACTCCTTACTTGGTCTACCTTTTTAATCCGCATTTATCAAGTGGTTTTTTTACCACAGGAGATTCAGAAAAGGTAATATTATTTTAATATTCATAATTATTGTGCACTTCCAAAGGCTGCTCAATATTTTTATTCCCTTTGGAAAGTACAATGTTTATTTTGCCCTATCCCTCCATATTGTTCCCATTTGTCTTTTTTGTACCACAGAGTAACTGCAACAACTGGTAAACACAATAGTCTATCAATCCTCTACTGTCGATCTATTCATCCCATAAACACTTCTTCAGTCAACTCTCTGCCAGCAATCCATCTTGTCTTTTCTCCCTGATTTACCAATCAGTTTTCTGGTCCCTGAACTATTCCTTGCCTCAATCCATCTCCTGAATCCTGGAAACCTAGATAAATCCTTTCTATCCACTGACCCCTAATCAATTTTCTAGTCCATTGTTTACATCGCCTCTAGAACATCCTCTATCTACTTCAGTCAGTTCAAGATGTCAGTTTATTGTTTTTTTTAAATATATATATATATATATATATGTTTTCTTAAGTTTTCGCGGTACTTACATGTATGGTGTTGGCTTGGTTCGGGTATTTTCCCACGTCATTGTAGTTCTTTTAAAGTTGTAGCAACGTTTCAGCAGAATCTCATCTGCCGAAGCCTGATGATGGCAGATGAGATTCTGCTGAAACGTGCTACAACTTTAAAAGAACTACAATGACGTGGGAAAATACTCCGAACTCTTCGAACATATATATATATATATATATATATATATATATATATATATATATATATATATATATTTCAAAAATATATATTTCAAAAAAATATATTTCAAATACACACACAAACACTTTGCAACAGTTAAATCAAGTTTAATACTTATTGGATAGAAATACAAACTGCAATATAAACAACACATTTTGTTTCAGGTTAGAATTTCTCAAAAGAATGAATTATGTGCCCTGGATCTAAATAAATAAAAAGAGGCATCCAATAAATCCTTACTTAGTTTGACATTTAGTTATTACATCTTTAAGTTCAAGGTACATTAAGACAGGGCTGAAGAATCAGTGGTCACGGAAAGCATTGAGTGATCTGTAGTCCAGTAGAATGATTAGGACATGTTATCATGGACAGCAGCTAGAAATAGCTACCAGATATTTTTTATATCTAGACCTTAATCACCTTTTTGGAGTGATTTGTAGCATTTTGTCACAATTCACCATATATTGGTAAAAGCCAAAAAAAGAAGTTTAAATTCATGGAATCTTTTTGTAAATGCTGCTACTAAGGAAGATTTGGATTAACATTTGTGATTGTAAATCAACTATCCTAGTAGATTAGGGTTATAATCCTACATCAGAAGAATAATGTTGTAATGCATCAATCAGTTTAAATCTAGTCAATCCTTTGAATTTTGAGCAATTATATAGATTTCAAAAGCCATGCATAGGCTCAGCAGCTTAAATAACAAGCAAAAGTTTAAATCCAAAATTAAAAATTGGGGAAAAGATGGTGATATGGAAAAAATTGGATGAAAATAGAGATACTGACTTTTGTTAGATGATAAGCTTTTTTAAAAACATATGCTGTGCTAAGAGCAAGTATCAGGTATCAGATATAACTCAATGGCAATATGTACAGCTACAGCATGTGTTAACAAAGTTGTTTGGACCAGCAACTTTTTCAGTTTCTCAGAACTCAAGACACTAGAAATGGTAAAATGTTATAAAACGAAAAACTTTTTATGAATTTATATAGATTTCTTGTCAATAAATCAATTTGGTATGCAAATGGAAAGAGATGAGTTGAATAAAGAATTAGAGGTTCAAGGCATATATGAATTCCCCTGTGCATCATGCCCTGCCACATACATTGGACAGACCAATAGAAGAATAAGTACCCACCTAGATGAACACAAAAATGCAGTAAAAAAGCTGGAACACACTTCCTCACTAGTCCAACACATGAAAGCCACAGATCATAGCATCAACTTCAATGACACCAAAACCCTAGCCACTATAGAAAACCCCAGCTACAGAATTATCAGAGAAGCCATAGAGATTGAAAAAAGACCTGAAAGCATGAATAGAAGAGATGACTCCACCAGACTGTCAATTATCTGGAAACCTGCACTCTCAAACAAAAAAATCTCCACACCACAAGCCAGGCAAACACCTGGGCACAAACAGATCCCCCCCTGATACCTCCAGCTCAAACATACCCCAACCAGGCACCCAGATGAAACCTAGCTTCCTAATAAATGATAGCCGTCCGTTTACTTGGACCCAAGCCGCACTAAAAGCCTCCAATACAGGAAACACAATGTTGCCAGCCAATCAAGACAAAAAAAGCTACAAAACAAACAGAAGATATTAGAGACACCAATCAAGCAGAACACAGCAAACTCCAAGACCAATAAACACAGACCAAGACTCCCAACCAATCAGGATGAAGAAAAAAACATTCTGGCACAGCGTAGGCCAGCACCAAATTTAAAAGAAGAAATGGCTGTGAAAGTCTGACTCACAGACGAACACTATACAGAAGCCTGATGATGGCAGATGAGATTCTGCCGAAACGTTGCTACCACTTTAAAAGCACAACTATAATGACATGGGAAAATACCCAAACAAAGCTGAATACCAAACATAAATACCCACAAAAACTTAAGAAAATGTGTGTGTGTGTGTGTGTGTGTGTGTGTGTGTGTGTGTGTTTCTGAGGTTTTTGCGGGTATTTGTATGTGGATCTTTGGTTATTTGGGTTTTCTCCCATGTAAAATTTTACGTGGAAGAAAACCTGAATAACCAAAGATGATAGATAGATAGATAGATAGATAGATAGATAGATAGATAGATAGATAGATAGATAGATAGATAGATAGATAGATAGATAGATAGATAGATAGATAGATAGATATAGTATTCAGCTTTGTTATATATATAATTTGTTATATATATAATTTTTAAACAGTACATTTATATTTAATATAAAAAATAAAAATTTTATATTAAATATATTATCTTTTTCTAAAAATTCATATTAGTAGTCCTCAGGATTTGAAAGTGTGAGTTTGGTGGTCCTTGAAGTCCAAAAGGTTGGCAACCCTGTCCTAGATCACTCACTCATGTGTTCTCCCAGCCTTTTAAGACACATTTAATACATGAACATCTTTCTTAAGGTCACTGACCAGCCTCTATTTAATAAAATTAAAGTACTCTTGGCTATCTTGCTCAGATATATCATGTTGTCTCTGGGGTTGAGGTTGACATGAATGTTCCTTATGTATCAAATTATGGATTTATCGGATGTACTTCATTGATGAAAATAAAATGTTTGTAAAATGTTTGTAACCACATGTAAAAGCTCAAGAACCCACGGTTCAAATATTATTAACTATCACTTCTTTGTTCTTCACTTTGGTGAGGTAAATTTTAGCTGTCACTACAAAGAAATCACAATATTGTTCAAAAACTTTCACTGTGGAAGAATGCTGCATTTCCTTACAATTGAGCATGGTAACAATTTCACAAACTTTATTCTTACATCTATTTATTTACATCCAAATTACTCCTACTTTTAGCTTCTTTGGTTTCAAAGTTGGAACACTCTTCTCCTGGCTACCCAGAAAGTAAAGAATTGAAAGAAATGGAATGGTTGCAAATTATGAGCAAAACCACATGACAAAAGTAATTGTTCAGATCCCTGAGTTGTAAAACCTGTCAAAGCATGGTTAATAATGCCTCTGTGAGTTATTTCTCTTCATACTAGAACAAAAATATAAAGAAATATGGCTTTCTGTTGGGAGAAAACTGACTAGTAAAAATGTTCTTATTTTCCCTTCTGATCTCCTCTCAAGGTTGGCTTCAGCAGCCCTTTAATGATTTGTATTAGATTCATTATGAAAAAAATTAGCACCAGCTTGTGTTTTCTGGGTTTCCTTTAAAGTCCAGTAGACAAAACCAGAAGGGACTATACTTTATAAACATTTGTTCTGCTCTCTTCTTCCAACTTGCAAATTTAAAACAAAATGGTAAGATGGGCTCTTGCTAATAAGATGACTGTTTTGCTATTAAAATCTCACAACAGGCCATCTCGTCCTAATAGTTGATGAAATTGAAAATAGCCATCAGGGACAGAGAACTTCTTGTTAGTCAAAACAGTTTCTAAAATAATATTATTTCAGCCTTTAATGACTACAAATGATGTCACTATAGCCAGATAGAAAAAAATTTCCCCTCTTTTGTTTGTGGCAAACAACTATTTTGAATGCAAAAGTGATGTAATGCAACAGTGGTGTGAAATTTTTTCATTTTCACACAGCTTCAGAACAAGACTACTTTCAAAACTGCTTCAAGTCTCACTGTGATTCTTATTTTTGATTGGCATCTGGCTACAGTCTATCAGAATTCCTCTCAGACTCTTCCTTCGCAGCTACATTACAGTCAAGTGTTGTCCAAACTCTGTGAATTGGATATAGACCAGTGGTGGTATTCAAAAACTTTTACTACCAGTTCTGTGGGCATGGCTTGGTGGGCGTGGCCATGTGACTGGGTGGGCATAGCTTTTTTTGCAGCCCCCACCCATTTTTGGGAGCTTCTTAACCACAGAGGAGCCTTGGGGGAGGGTGATCCCCTAAGGCTCCTCTGGGGCTCTGGAAGGCAAAAAATAGAGGGGGGGCTGAGCTCCTCCCTCCATTTTTTGCCTTCCTGGGCCTCAACAAGGGGAATCCCGGCTTATCTACAGCTGATTATCGGGAGGGGGGGAAAAAAGAAAGAAATACCTTAGGCGAATGTCAGGCAGGCGGGAGGGGTGAGCAATCATCAGGCAGGAGGGCGACCGGGTTGGGGGTGTGGCCAGCCAGAACTTACTACCGGTTTGGTGACCCACACCAAATTCTTGCTACTGGTTCTCCCGATCCGTTGCGAACCGGCTGAATACCACCACTGATACAGACTGTGGACAATCCCAAAGCCACTCATCCTGGAAATTTTCGGGCCACTTATGAAAAATAAATGTTTCTTTTCATACATTGCCATCCTGGAGTGGTATAATGCTACCTGAATTGCTTTGTCAAGATGAGTAAGGTGGACTTTTTGCTTCAGCAAATTTTGTTTTACTTCCACAGCCAGAATCACTTCACTAATGCAAATCTATAATGGGTCTCGGAGGCTTGTCAAAGTCCAACACATGTCTATTGCATTGCACATTTCTAAGGGGGGAAAAAAATCTTGTTTTATGCAAAAAAAGACAAATTATCTCTTATGATAAAAAGTACTTTGAATTGTTTGAAGGTTTTATCAGGGAAGCAAAGTTACTGTACAGCCTTTATGTTAGGACAGCCAACTCTTTTCATCTGAAATAATTGTCCTCTTCTAAGTAAGAAGTATTCTCTTGTGTAAGGAGTGCAAACGGAGCAGTGAGAGAGAAAGAGGACAACTACCTGGCTGGCCAGCTATCAGATGCATCAAATTTGACTATCAGATTGCAGCCAGATAAAAAGTATTCATTTTATTGCCAAATGTGTACAATTTAAATGAGGTGGACATTGGGTGTGTGTGAATAGGGTGAATTTCTTAAAGAGATAAGAAAGATATAGCCCTTGACTTACGACCATTTATTTAGTGACCATTCAAACTTGCAACCTCACTGAAAAAAGTGACTTATGAGCAGTTTTCACACTTATGACTGTTGCAGCATCCCATGGTGACATGATCAAAATTTGGATATTTGGCAACTGATTCATATTTATGATAGTTGCAGTGCCCTTCTGGTCATGTGATCATCTTTTGCAACCTTCTGACAAGCAATATCAATGGGAAAGCCAGGTTCACTTAACAACTGTGTTCCTAACTGAACAACTACAGTGATTCACTTTACAACTATTAAGAAAGGTCATAAAATGGGGCAAAATTCACTTAATAATTGTCTGCAACAGAAATTTTGGGCATGGTAGTCATAAGTCAAGGACTACCTATATTGACTTAGCTGTTCTTTGATTGTGACACCACATCTATCTATAAATTGCATCAACATTCACCCCAAAATATTTTTTCTGCAGGTAAAAAATTAAAGATATAGATATAGAATTGCAACCATGAAGGAGACACAGAAAGTTGATCGGTCTTGAATAAAGACATTGAATAAAACAAATTTCATATTCTTCTTACTATGTCATGATGCAATGGTTTCCTTTTTTCTGATACTTACCTCTGATTAAGGCACTGCTTATTTTCTTTTGGATTTTATCTTTGGGAGAGATGTAACTGCATGAACTACTACTATTGCACAGAAGTGCACCATATCCTTATTTCTTATCTTTCGTGGAAATGGAGATACCTTCTGGACATTGATGTGCACTGTGTTCCTCTCATTCACAACATGTGGCATTAAAAATACGCTTTGTGGGGCATGCTAACTTTCATTTCTCAGCTGATGCCGGCACAAATTTTAACTGCAGTTCATAGCTATTAAAGGTCCAGGAACATATAATTTAAATTTCTTTGGATAAATCCCTACTGCCTGAAAATCATGTTTTCAAACAACAGAAACTGTATATAGTACAAACGATGCTACAGCTGATGCACTGTGCCTTAGCATAATCATTCAATGATAATTAACATTTGCATTCATCTCAATAACTTGCGTCAGTTGATTTTTACAGTACAAAAAGGAAAATCTTAGAGGGACTTAAAAGGATTTAAGAAGGACTATAGAGTACTTAGCGAGACATCTTAGAGGGAACAGATAGCATTTAGATGGGAAATATTTCCAGTAATACAAACATTAACTCTAGAAAATTCAGACAAAACAGAACTGAATTGTCTAATTCTGAACTGCATGTTTAAAAATTGGGTCAACATAGTCTCTGGGGGAAAAAAAACCTGAAACATAATGTTTTCTGCCATATGGCAGTACCCTCTCACTACTTTCTGATGGGATTGTAAGATTTATTTCATTATTTAAGCTTAACTAATTTTCTTTAGACTGCACTTCTCTTTCAGATAACATCTGTTTTAAGAAACTCTGGAAATTCTAGGTATTGGTACTCCCACTCCTGCTGTCTTTGTATTCATTTATATAATCTATTAATCTGATTAACAAAAGAAACAATATGTGATACATAATGTAATGAAACCATTAGTAAATGTAAATTATTTTCATCGTTTTCAGGTTTTAATAAACACTGATGACATTGCATAAAATATTAGCTTTTTTCCATGTTTATAAAGTGGACCATAAATAATTCTTTAGTATATTTCAAGGTGTATATAAAATAATTGACACAGTTAAGATGACATAAGTATGTAATGCTTTCTAAAACAAAATATGAGTGGGGTAAATTGTCAAGTAAATGTCCATGTAGCTTTCCTAGCAATCAGAATTAGTTTGCATCCCAGATTAGCCTCCCATCTAAGCACCAACTATGTCAGATATAGCTTGGCTTCTGAGCACTAAAGTTGCTATCTGTTGAAACTTAAACAGTATTTCCCTCTCATTCCAAGTGAGCTGGTTTGTCCAGATTTTAAAAGGTAGGTAGGTAGGTAGGTAGGTAGGTAGGAAGGAAGGAAGGAAGGAAGGAAGGAAGGAAGGAAGGAAGGAAGGAAGGAAGGAAGGAAGGAAGGAAGGAAGGATCAATCCCTTTATTTTCAAACCAAATATGAAATTGAAGTGCTACCTTGTTTGCTTTTTCCTTTCAAAAGTACTCTAACATGTGTTGTCCAAATTGATCTGAAAAACTTCATGTAAAGACTCTGTTAATATAGTACACAATTTTATCTGAAATGCTTTATCCTCAAAATGCTTTTTCTTCTAATTTATTCCGATCCACATATCCAGATGTAGTAGAGTTCTATTCTAACTTCATATTTGCATTTTTAACCATTCTTTTTATCCGTCATTGTCACTTTCCTTTTTCCCTTAGGATATTAGTGTACATATTTAGCTTACCTCTGATCAGCACCATTGAACATGATGCACAAGGACATGGGAACTTTGAAATATGCAACCAATAGGTCACCTGGGAATATAATCTCTCCATCACTTTCATTTTATGCTGATCAGACTTACAGTTTGAAAGTCACATTCAGAACATTATTTATTATGTCTTTCCTTTGTATATTATTAAATTCAAAGGTGACTTCAAAGGCTTTTAACCTGCTATATTGTCTGTTTAGGATTCTTCTGGAAAGAAACTAGAAATAGAAGTTCTTAGAAAATGCTCTACCACATATAGCTACATAAATTTTTAGAAGCAATGATCTATTATTAGACAGGACATTTTTTACATCCTCTTTTCACATCATTAAATTAGCATTAGTGCCTATTGACATTTCTTTCCTAAGAAAATGTTCCTTTTTCCTACACCAAGAATTAAAAATCTAATTTACTAAAACAAGCAAGCAAGCAAGCAAAAAACAAGGCAGTGGCACTTTAAAGACCTTTTAATATATTGTGTCATGAGTCTTATGAACTAATACCTTTCCTTCTTAGACTTATTTGTGCTTATGTTTTCCTAATATTTTCACAATCCACTTCATGTGACTGTTACGGTTGGATTGTGAAAATATTAGGAAAACATAAGCACAAATAGGACTAAAAAGGAAAGGTATAATTTTTTTAAATAGGTAAAAGTTATATGTCCTAAAAGCAGAAATATCTCAGATGGAACAGTCAATTGCTATCAACACAATTAAGAAATTACATTCTACAACCCCAAAGGCATAGATAGGATATTATATTTATTATCATAACCCTGAGAAGACATATAGATCAAGATCATCTTGATTCATGCAAGAACTGGACAGGAAGAGATAGGGCAGCATGCATATTATAGTCCCTCTCAAATTTATTTAACTAGCACCAATACTAAAATGGGCAATATAAGATATGGCTATGATGCTCAAGTGACATGTGTAGAAATAACAATGCACAACAGTAGCTTGCAGTACTTGTGCTACTTCCTTCTTCTCTTATTGTCACAGTAATCCATTGGCCTAGTAGAAGGTACAGAATCTTGTTTGCAAGAATTTTTTAATATACGGCTATAGAGAAAAATATGCATCACTTCAAATACATGTGTGAATTACAAGATTAAAAGTAGCCATACATGGTAAAAATGGACCAAGGTTAAAAACTCCATGAACAGAAGTCTGGAGGAAGATAAATACTGTAGGTTCTAGACCCTTTCGTGCTTTATCTGTCACTAACATTTATGATTAGTTATCCAGCTGATTGAATAAATAGATTTAATTCTGAATATTTTCACTTTGTTTTCAGTACATGGAAGAATCAACATTACCCAGTGAAATAGAATTGTGCACGAGAAATCAACAGTCTCATCCTAAGTTTTCACTCTTTGGTGAATGAATTTGATACAGTACAACTGTAATGTTTGTATTTCCAATCAAATATACTGTATATTTCAGTTCTAAAATACAACAATATTATACAAAAGTAGATATATTAGAGTTGCTTGAAAGATATGAAGACTTTTCAGACCACAATTGCTATTGAGCCTATTTTTTCTTTTTTTATATAATCAAATGTCATTGGATTGCAATTCTATTTTAATTGTAATCCAACTAAAACAGCTTTAATATCTAGTAATGTTCATTTGCATATAAATATACTGTTCAGTTCAGACTTTATTAAGTATTGTCTATATGACAAAACACTCAAGTTGCAAGCCAAACTTTCGGAATAAAACTTCGTTGTTTTCAGGGATGCCATAAAACAACCTTTTCCCACTTCTTAAAGATAAGCTAACTTTAATCTAAATGAGATTAATATTTGATTTTTGCTAGTCTTATATCTTGATATAGAACTGAAATCTAAGGCAAAACTCTGATAAAACTTGCAGACTAGCTGATATAGTGAATTGTGCTTTGGCTCTAGGCAATTGAAATTAAATGCCCTGGACATTTAATTAACCTAAAACCATTCTAAAGTATTCTCAGGCAGATATCTTTCCATGCAAGAGGAAACTATGAGTCAATTAAGGAGCAGAAGTACTTTGAATACAGTGTAAGTAGAAGATGAACAAGTTAAATTGCTTGTTCATCTAGACCAAATCTGGTTACTGCCTTAGCAGTTCTTTTTGTTTATATGTATGTATGTTTTTTTTAAATAAATCTTTGTAATCAGCTGCTACTTGATCCTATTTTGTAATGGAAGTTTGTTTGATTATTGTTTGATTTATGCTCTATGTTTTCAGTTAGCCATCCACTCAAACCTGAAGAAAATGGGTTTTCTACATGAAGTGTGTGCCATGCCACCAAACTATAGGCTCTCCATTAAACTAGACATGTCTTACCCAGCAAAAATCAGAATGATTCTAAAGTGATTGTGGCCACCATGGCTCTATGACCATATAGATGAATTTTCTCACCTATCTTATGGCATCCATCCATCTTGTTACCTCTTTCTCCTTCCTTCCACCTTTCTCAGCATTATATATTTCTTAAGAGAAGATAGTTATCCTAATTTTATTCTCTAATATTAAATGTTCCTAGAATATAGAATATCCTGTAAGGTATTTTGGATGTTGACATCTGTACTATACAGAATTCTTCTTCCCTCTTCATTTTTAATTAGTTTGTTTGTGTTCATTGGCATCCTTTAGCTTATCAGTTCAGAGTTAGAACATCCTTCAGAATTCAGAGATCTTTAAGAACCTTTTCCCGTATCTGTTTCCATCCATATTTATGGATGTAGTAATACTATGTTTTGACTCTTCTAACAGCGAAATGAAATTCTTTATTAGATTCCTTACTAAAATTCTTGGTTTTTTTCTGGAAATGGGTTGCCTTAAATAGTCTTTAAGGCAATTTCCACTGCCGCTCTAACATCCAGTTTGTTTTCTTCTATTTCTTGGTCTTTGTTCTGACCTAGGCTTCCCCAACAGCACGAAGCCGAGTCCTCATCCTGATAAACCCCTTTTATTTAATTTACAGTGAATTCCTCTCTAGCAAAGTCCCTGACAACAGTATTTCAAGATAGTTCACAATTATAGACCTTTATCAGGCTTGGAGAGTGTCCAGGCTGGTATCTTCCAGATGCCACAAAACTTGGCAAGAATGCAGGAATGAACTAATTGTCTCCTGCAAAACCTCACTCCCCTTTCATTCCTCTTTTATTCCCTATGGGAGGTGCCATTCACCATCCACCTATGGCTTTACTCCAAGTTGACCCTTGTTCCTTAGCTGTTCCCTTCATCTGGCAAATCTGCGCATGCACACACTGGGAACAGGCTCCAGCTGTTCTTCTGCCTCACTGATGTCCGACTCTTAAGGCAGCTGATAACTGTCAGATGGCCCCAGCCCCATCTCTGCCTCCAATGCAGAGGACTTGTCAGAGCCTTTCCCCAGACTTCAGGACTGGCCCATGTTCCTCCCCAAACTCCTCACTGTCCAAATCTGCTGCCAGGTCTGTTGGCCACTGATGGGCCACAACAGTCTTTTTGTCACATTTATCCTTACCAATTTCTTTTATTTTATTCCACAGTACATTTCATTCCAGACTCCAGTCCATTTATTTCATTCCACAGTTCTCTATCTGTGAGGTTCAGGTCTTTATATTGATTCCTGATGTCCTTCTTGAAAATATTAGATATACTGTATTGTCAAGATTATATTATGAAAACTAGTTGACTTTCTTCTTCAGCTTTAATTCAGAATTTGTACATGAAAAGTTTATGACCTGTTCCACAATCAGCCTCTAGTGATTGTGATAACTGTAACAAACTATCTTATACCAGAGATAGTTCTGATACTGGAGCATCAGAACATCAAAGGTTTTAAATGCTCAAATCTTGGCAATTTTGTAAATAAATATATGATGAGTGCTAACTATTTGAATTTACATTTGAATATTCTTATCAGAAATGTCCTTAATTCCATAATTTTATAAGTAATTGGATTAGTTACTTGATAAAATTATATTGTATGAGCAACTTCTAAAACAGAACTTGGCACTGTGCAAAGTATTCAGAAAAGGTTCTTTGCAAATCACATTAATATCAGCAAAACTTCCTGTTCAAAGTGTTAAAACAATAATGTCCCTTGGAAAAAAATCTGCAGCTTCTTTAAAAGTCTGCCTGGGTTTGTAATTATTGGCAATGGGTACATTTGCATGAAACAGTTATATATGGTTTAAACATCCCAAGGTACTCCAAGGAAAAATTATCAAATTACCTGGAAAACAAATGTTTTCTGGCCTACTCCCCTTGCTCCAACTGATAAATCTTCAAACAACAAATGGTAGTTTGATCTGATGTAGCACCAACATGGTAAGGTTGTAGAAAAGCTAATCCTGAGAGATCCTTGATGCTATATGAGTTTGGTTGTTTTCTTGAAGAAATTTCATTTCCCAAACCAAGTAATATCATCAGTCCTGATGATGTTACCTGGTTTGGGTAATAAAATGACTGAAAGAAAATAACAAGCACCAAGGAACCCTCATTTCAACTCTGAGCTACAAATATTTTCCTTTAAAGCTAATCCTCTCTCATTTTTTTTAAACCCTTGAATGCTTGGGAGTATGATAAATCTGATCCAGACATGGCAACAGTTCCTTATTGTGGTGTCTAGTAGCTCTTAGTTTTATTTTGGGAAACTAGAAAGTAGAGTTAATTTTCAACTCCTATCTATATTGGAGTAGCACAGAGATTTAGGTCAAGTAACCTGATCACACAATGTATTCTGATTAAGAGTTTCCATTATGATCATAGATTTGGGCCTATAAGAACTTCAGACCTCATCTTAAATCTAATTTTAATATGACTTAACCTGTTATACCAATGTATCTTTTTGAGGTGGATAAAAAGAATAGCCTTCAAGGAGAGAAGGAAAAACTTTCTATGAAGATTACAATCCAATAAATGAAACTTGAGAACAGCCAAGAAAGTAATCTGTGAAAGCACCTCAGTGAGGGCACCTATTAATTCTTACTATGATAAAAGAGGATGAAAAGGTAGCACATTCTATTGCAAGATTCTGTTACTATGCTATTCTAATAGAAGTAACTTTAGATCTGCATGTTTCAGTCATCCAGTTCATGGTTGTCCCAAAGATGCCTTTTTAGATCTGCATAGTGGTAGTGCTGACATACTTCACTATATGACCGAAAGATAGTGCTGATCAACTCTTTGGAAGTAGTTCTGTGGAGTCTCAAAAGTTTCTATTATTTTTCATAGCACTGTGAGGATAATTTTATAAGACTTGGAACTTTGGTTCTAACAGTCCATTGTTCCACTTTATTTTTATTTTGTCAAACAATGAAGAAAGGGTAATAAAAACTTTCAGGTGAAAAGATATTTCAAATGAATACCTGTATCCAGCAGTTAAAATATATATTTCCTGTTTCCATTTTTGGATTGCAGCCATGCCCATAATGCCAAAGAGATTATCAATGAAATATCTTCACTGACCAAGCTAGTAATCAGTTTGAGTTAGTTCTGCCAGAACAAGCATGTGCTTCATGCTACATATATTATGGCATACATGAAGATCTATGGAATAGAACTATTTTGTTCTAAATGTGATTTATTCCCATTTGTTTTGACATTAAACCAAATTCCTTAGATAACCTTCTTTGTAACCAGTTCAGATATTTTGCAGAAATAAAATTAAAAAATAGTGTAAAACTGAAGGGCTTCAGTTCTCTTATCCACAGGTAAAATGTAAACTTCATGAAATAAAGGATATTGTAAAAATGCAATATGCCTTGCTTCCTTAATATCCTTATAGTTTTTTTCTGCTGTAAATTCACAATTATTACCAATTGGCTGTAGAAGGCCAAAATATGAATTCTAGACAGCTGATATGTTTAGGAACCCTCCATTTTGTAGAAGTCATTTTAACCAGAGAAATTTCCAAGAGTGAATATTTCTTAATCGATATACTGCAGTTCAAAAGAGTATTTTATACTCTTGTCAGAAATCATTTGGTGCATGACCAATATCCAGTTAGATTATTTTCATCTCTTTTTATGATTGCCTTAGACATAGCTGTAATAATCACAGATCTACAGCTAGTGTTTTTTCCTTTTCTCTAATAACTCCTTAAAATTACTTTATTTATACCTTGTAACATTTAAATTCAAGTGGCAATGACCGAGGGTAGAAAATGTGTGCCCAAGAAATTCAATTGCTAGAAATGATTCATGTGAATATTTAGTTGAGCGTGGAATCTGCTTATAACTCCAATATTGTTCTGTACAAGTCAATTTACATACTCGTAGCCCGCGTCGCGATTGGTTAAGGCGCGCGCCACGACCGGATTGGTCGAGCGAGCCGCCCTGATTGGTCCGCTCGCGAATCCCCCGCGATTGGTGGAAACTAATCGCGGGAGATTCAGCGGTGTCATTGGTCATGACCGCCGCGGCTCGAGAATAAAAAGCCGCAGTTTTTCCCTTCAAGCTTAAGCTGTATCAGGAGCCAATAAAGAGCTGAAACCAAGTCACTGACTCCGAGCTTCCTTTCTCGACGGACACGACACTGGCGACGAGGGTGGGATCCAGAGAATAACCACCGAGCACGTGTCCCGAGGAAGACAAAGGACCGACGAGATGGCCAGCATGACCCCACCAGCACCCTTCAACCCCGCTACCGAGGACTGGGAATCGTACACGGATAGATTCCTGATGTTCCTCAAGTAGCAATTTGAAGGATGCGAACGGGCAGAAGAAAAGGGCCGTCTTCCTCACACACTGCGGGCCCGCAGTGTTTAAGATGGCCAAAGCCCTCGCGAAGCCAGAGGACGTGAAGGCGATGGACTGGGCGATCTCGAGCCACTCCTTCGGAACCACTACGCCCCGCTGTGCCCATCCTCATCCGGCGGGATGAGTTCTATCGGCGAAACCAGCGGCAGGACAGAGCATTAGCGACTTTATAGCCGCCTTGCGAGACCTAGGGGGATGTGCGAGTTCAGGGACCTGGACGATGTCCTCCGAGACCGCGTGGTCCTAGGCCTCAGGGATCAGGCACTAAAAAGTCGACTGATGGCGAAAGGCAACATCGACCTCGGGACGCCCTGGCCGAAGCTTCCGCAGCCGAAGCCACCCGGAAGTCAGCAGCCAGACTTCGGAGGGCAGACAACGGGACCACACTGAAACCCCCGAGACAAGCCGACGAGAAACCACCACACACCACGGGGACCTGGACTCCGCCTCCGATACCACGGACGAGGAGGAAGACGTCCACCGACTACAAACAGGACGGGACCGGCGAGATCAACGGGTCGTAAGTCGAACCAGTGCGCCGGGTGCGGGAAACCACTTTCGATCCGAGTGCCGTTTATCGACGCGATCTGCCGGCAGTGCAACAAGAAGGGCCACATCGCCCGAGTCTGCCGACTCAAAAACACACACAGCCCCGCCGGCGAGAACCAAGCAACCGGGGGCGAGGACGACACCCCCGAGAACCAGAGATCGCCAAGCCGACTATCGCTGGAGCCGAGACAACCGAGGACGACGGAGCGGGAAGGCCGACAGAGAGAAGAAACCCACCAGACGGTCACCATCGGCCATGCCGAAACCACGGATGCCCGGAAGGTCTACGTGGAGGTGAGCATCGAGGGCGAACCATGCCGGATGGAGGTAGACTCCGGATCCTACCTCTCCATGGTCGCCTGGAAAGAACTCAAGCGCCTGGTGCCAAACATCCAGAAAAAGAGGACTGGAGAACCAGAAACTGATCATCAAGGACTATCAGGGAACCGCATCCCCGTCATTGGGACCGGACAGTTCGTGGTGACTTTCAAAAACCGCACCGCGAAACTTCCCCTGACTATCGTGGACCGGAACCGACCCAGCCTTTTAGGACTCCAATGGTTCGCGCCACTCGGGATCGAGGTCACGGGAGTAAACCACACCACAGAGGCCGACTGGGAGCGGCAGCTGGCGAGGGACTTCAAGAAGTATTGACGGCACCCTAGGCAAGTACAAAGGGCCCCCTATCTCTTTTAGCCTAGACCCAAATGTCGCCCCCATACGCCTAAAACCCAGACGGGTGCCTTTGCACTCCGGAAGAAAATAGACGAGCAGATTGACAAACTCGTCAAACAGGGGTTTTGCAGCCAATCGACCACGCCCGGTGGGAGACCCCTATAGTCACCCCAGTCAAACCAGATGGGTCAGTAAGGATCTGCGGGGACTATAAGGCCACCCTCAATTGCGCCCTGCAACAAAGCGCCCTACCCCGTCCCAGTAGTGCAACACCTATTACACTCGCTGGGGGCAAGGTCTTTGCGAAGCTCGACCTGGCGCAAGCCTATCAGCAACTGCCGGTCGATGAAGAAACCGCCGAGGCGCAAACAATAGTCACCCACCGGGAGCGTTTGTTGTAACCGACTCCAGTTTGGAGTCAGCGTAGCCCCAGGAATTTTCCAGAGCCTCATGGAGAGACTGCTGCGAGGAATCAAGGGGTGGTTCCCTATTTTGACGATGTATTGGTGTCAGCAGCCAACCAGGAGGAACTAGAGGGTCGCCTAAGGGAGGTACTAGAAAAATTCAAAGGGCCGGGCTAAAGGTGAAGAAAGAGAAATGCCAGCTATACACAGAGCAAGTCGAGTTTCTGGGGTACCTCCTAGACCGACATGGCATCCACCCAACCGGGAAGCAAGGTCAAAGCCATAAAGGAAGCCCCACACCCAAGAACAAAACAGAGCTGCAGGCATTTCTGGGACTGCTAAATTTTTACAATGTGTTCTTGCCCCAAAAGGCGACACGGCGGAGCCCTTGCATAGGCTCCTGGACAGGACGGCCAAATGGACCTGGGGAAACGGAGGACACCGCATTCAAGAATACCAAAGACCTGCTCACCTCGGATGCCGTTCTCATTCAGTATAATGAGACCCTACCCATCGCCGTCACATGCGATGCCTCACCATTGGCGTCGGCGCTGTCCTCAGCCATACACTCCCAGACGGAAAAAGAAGCACCCATCGCTTTCTTTTCAAGAACACTCAGCAAACCCGAAAGAAACTACAGCCAATTAGATAAGGAGGCACTGGCCATCGTCGCAGCAGTAAAGAAGTTCCACGAGTACCTCTACGGCCGCCGATTCACCCTCATCACGGACCACAAGCCGCTGCTAGGCATCCTGGCGGGAACAAGGCCACCCGAACATCCTATCCCCCAGGATGACAAGGTGGTCTGAGTTCCTCGCCGCCTACGACTACCGGCTCACACACAGAACCGGGTAAGACGATCTCCCATGCAGACGCGTTGAGCCGCTCGCCGCTTCCCGACCTAGACGACGATCCAGCTCCCACGGCGACCACCCTCAGCATAGAGACATTGCCGGACCTACCCATAACCGCGTCAGACATTGCCCGAGAGACTAATAAAGACAAGCGTCTGGCGCGGGTATTACATTGGGTAGCAAGGGGATGGCCAGAGAAAGACAGCGATGATGCATTCAGGACATTCCGAAACCGGCAAACAGAACTGTCACTACAGAAAGGTTGTTTGTTATGGGGGACAGGGTGGTCATACCGGAAAAACTGCAAGGGAAGGTATTACAATTATTACACGAAGGGCACCCGGGATTGTGAGGACTAAAGCTTTAGCCAGAAGCTATGCTTGGTGGCCAGGTATGGACAAGGAGATCGAGGCCTGGGTAGCCAAGTGCTCGCTTGCCAAGAAACCAGACCAAATCCCCCGCAGCACCAATTTTAGAATGGGAAACGCCCAGGGACCATGGTCGAGACTCCATATAGACTTTGCCGGGCCACAAAAGGGAACACATTCCTCATCACGGTGGATGCTTACTCCAACTGGCTGGAGGTAAGCAACATGAAGACCACCACAACAGATGCAGTAACCAAGGTCTTAAACAAACTCTTCGCAACCCACGGTCTCCCGGATGTCATCGTGTCAGACAACGGACCCCAGTTCACCTCACTGGGTTCGGAAGATTCCTAGCGGACGAGGCATACGACACGCACTGACAGCGACGGCGCATCCGGCGGCCAATGGTAGGGCAGAACGGATGGTTCAATTTACAAAAAGAACCCTCCAAAAAGATCGAACACGGGACATACAAGAAAAATAAATAAAATGCTCCTAATACAACATATCACCCTAACACAACGACTAACAAAAAGCCCGGCAGAATTACTAATGGGGAGAAAACTAAGGTCACCACTCGACAGACTGCACCCCACATACAACCCGGAAAAACCCCGGACTCATCTAGCAAGCACCGGGTTTTGCACCAGGCGACGCAGTCTATGCAAAAAACCTTACCGGAGACCCACTATGGGTACCGCAACTATAACCCAACTGACAGGACCCCACTCCTACCGCTACAGACAACCGACGGACAAACATGGAAACGCCACATCGATCAAATAAGATCAAGAACAAAAACACAACCGACACGCAACCAAACACAGGCGACACCGATAACACAAACCAAGAGGGAGGGAAGACACAGAGGATCAAATAGGAAATAACCAGCAATACTCACCAGTCAACAGCCAACCCGAAGTCTCACCAGGAAGGAACAGCCAGGCCAGCTCAACCAGCCCGGAAAGACCAGGCAGGAGCGGCAAAAGTCGCAGCTTCGACCAACCCGGTAGACCGGAGGGAGCTGCAACAAGAGGCCCAGCGACACCTTCCAGGGGGTTCCATCGACAGGGCCAAGAGAAACAGAAGTCCCGACCGAACCGGCCGGGAACCAAACAACAACTAAGCTGCGCAAGTCAAGTAGACAAGTACGAAGCCCGCCTACCTACGGGACTACGTTACGTGGGACCGAACCAAGAGGGGGGTGTTCTGTACAAGTCAATTTACATACTCGTAGCCCGCGTCGCGATTGGTTAAGGCGCGGCGACCGGATTGGTCGAGCGAGCCGCCTGATTGGTCACTGCAATCCCCGCGATTGGTGGAAACTAATCGCGGAGATTCAAGCGTGTCATTGGCCGCGACCGCCGCGGCTCGAGAATAAAAAGCCGCAGTTTTTCCCTTCAAGCTTAAGCTGTATCAGGAGCCAATAAAGAGCTGAAACCAAGTCACTGACTCCGAGCTTCCTTTCTCGACGGACACGACAAATATATTATACTTTCTGTAGGTTTAATCATTTGTATAATTATGTTGTTCAAGGGACTATTCACACTTAATTAACTTTTCTCTTTTTCTTCAACAGATAGTGGGGAGAAAATAATAATAATAAAAACAGATTTAACATGTTCCCAGGTAGGACAAGAGCTTTAAACACAATTCTTAGCTTTCCACAAACATTTAGTCCAGGTGCTTGTTTTTGTTTGTGTTTGTTTGGGGTAGAATCGATAATTCTGAAGAAAAATCAGGAAATGATGAACTGCATGGATTTCAAGTTTTAAAAAAATACAAAACAAAACTGTTATCTCTTGAGCTGTATACGTTTGCATTTCTCTGGTTTCATCCCCTTGAATAGATTCATAAGGAAAGCTACCATTATGGAAAGTCATAGGATTCTCACTGTGCAAGGAGTCATGGTAGAATAGAATAGAATAGAATAGAATAGAATAGAACAGAACAGAACAGAACAGAACAGAACAGAACAGAACAGAACAGAACAGAACAGAACAGAACAGAACAGAATAGAATAGAATAGAATAGAATAGAATAGAATAGAATAGAATAGAATAGAATAGAATAGAATACTTTATTGGCCAAGTGTGATTGGACACACAAGGAATTTGTCTTGGTGTAAATACTCTGAGTATACATAAAGAAAAGATACATTCATTAAGAATCAAGAAAAGGAACCCATGAAGTGATAATAGAAAAACAAATGGATGCTCTCTCCACTATGTTACAGTATTAATAGATGATAAAAACCAACATTTTAAAAGATGCAAAGAAATGACAAAGCATCTCCGAAACAATTTTAAATAGAAGTGGTGTTTCATACAAGCAAAGAAGCTTTAGGAAAATTGTATTGCAGCATGATGTTATCAAATCAGTTTCTTGATGAGCAGATATAAACATAAGTAAATAATTACTGTAAGTATCTAGTAAAAGGTTGCCTTTTTTAAAGCACCCCTCCCTACATTTTTATATTGTCACCAAGCTTATATACTTTGATATTTAGCAAGATTTCACCTTGGAAGATACAATTCCTTTTCACATAAAGCTGTGTGCTATTTGGCTGTTATGTACTGTCTCCAAAATACTGTAGCACAACTGTCTTTAAAATAATAACAAACCTCTTTATGTTACTTGTTTATTCCCACTTGGGTGACTGAAACTGCTAGTGCATTGATTGTGTCACCATTTTCAAATGCCAGGAGTTGGATTGCTTTATCTTGGTCCTTGAGACAGAGAGAGCTGTATAATGTTCATTATAATTGCCCTTTATTTCATACTTTAGTCTGAATGTTCTAATAATCAGATTCTAGCAAAAATGTCAGTTCAAAGTGGCTGTTAAACAAAATGAGGTCTCTGGTTTTTTTTAAAAAAAAAATGCTAATGCATTTTGATGTACACTTCAAAGGAGGAGAGGGAGGGAAAGACTTTTAAAGTTACCAGTTCCTGTACTCAGAATTATTAAGTGTAATTTTTTGCTAGGCTGGAAAAAGGAATTATGTTGATAATGATAAAAGAGCTGGCCCTCTCTCTTCTCTTTCCCTGCAGATTGCCATTTTTCCTTTTTCCTGCTGCATATATAGTAGCAGTCAAGCAGATCCAGAGTGGTTTTGTTGTTCAGACCATATTCTGGGAAGGAGATCATTCCTCAGATATGACACTGAATACCAAAATGGCTGTAGAAATCTTAGGAATACCACTACTATTATTCCAAAAAAAAAGATGCCATCTCATGAAGGATAGTCACAAAATCAAACTTACTCTGACCTTTAATAATAGTTCCAAACCCTGATGTGACTTCATTGAGACAGATGAGAAAAATTCAGTGAGTTTGAATATTTCAGTGAATACATTGGCTTTACATCCAATGAATATACAAAGAACTCCAAATGTAAGGGTAGGCCATTATCAATACTTTTTAAAAGATTTTTTTACAGTCATTGAAAAATGCATAGATGAACTGAAAAGATCCATTAAAATGTATCTTTTAGAGGCAAGGACACATAAAAATGACTTAAAATCATTTTGTTTTATATATGTGTGTGTTTGTGTGTGTGTCTGTCTGTGTAAATTATATTATAATATTTTACATACATATACATATATGAATATTCTTGCTTTTTTTTACTTCCAACTTTGTAAACAACAGAACTATCTGTACCAAATACAGTATATTCATTGCAAAGGAAAAAAAAAACTACATGGACACTTTCATAAAGAAGTTTTTATATGCAATTCTCTTTCATCTCTAGTAAAAAGATAATTGTACATTGCTTTGTGCATATAAAGTTAATCCATTTTTGAGATAACCAAGACTTCAATAGCTTAATTTATTTTGGTACACAAGGAAGGAAGTCTTCTGAAAAAAACATGTTTTATTATACTATCTTTAATGAGCTTTTATCTTTTATTGAATTCCAAGGAAGACCTTGAATCTGTTTTGTTCTGTAGTCAAAGAAGTAATCCAACATACATTAGGAATAGCACAACATGTCAGAAAAGAGATGTATATTAATAAACTGCAAATTTATTTACCATTTCTGTTTGTTTCTTGTTATTTGTATTAGCACACCAGTCGAGGAAATAACATTCTGAATGTGCATGCATGTATATAAGCAATAAAGAGTAAAATCTGTTTTTTAAGCAGTTTAGGAAAAAATTTAAAAGACGTTTAAATGTGTACTTGTACTTTTTGTTTTAACATCTGAGGTATTCTATTCTTCTGTTTCATTGGCAATGCCTTTCTTGCCTTCTTTTTTTTAAATAAAGTTTTATTGAGTTTTAACAGAACAAATAAAACATCTAATTTGAGTACAGCATGATTCCAGGTTATCACATTTCCATACAGACACAATTTCATATGCATATTCATCTTATGTATTCAACTACATATCTTATTACTCTTTTTCCAACTTCTCACTATTTCTCCCTTTGCTTCTCTTAATTTTCCTTTATGGTTATCTCATTTTCTTCTTATTCAATTGTATTTCTTTTACCTAAATTTCTATATCTTTTTATTCATTGTACTTATACTTTTGTCTGTCTTGTATACAATTTCATATGTTCTCTTCCAACATTCTTAAGAAGCAAAATTCCCCCTATAATTGCCAATCGAAGTGCAACACCTTTAAATCTTATTGTTATTATCATATGAAATCTCATTAAACAATTTGTGCATTCTAAAATTATATAACATTCAAATTTCTAATATCTATTTTATATCATGTAAATCTCATCATTCAGACTCTGCTTGGTACTTCCCCTTGAAAATGTAAAAAGAAAAATTCTAAAAACATAGCAAAAACTATATATGTATGTATGTATGTATGTATGTATGTATGTATGTATGTATGTATGTATGTATGGCCTTCAGCTTTGTTCGGGTATTTTCCCACATCATAGTAGTGGTGCTTTTAAAGTTGTAGCAACGTTTCAGCAGAATCTCATCTGCCATCATCAGGCTTCTGTATTGTGTCCGTCTGTGAGTCAGACTTTTACAGTGGTTTCAGATTTAAATTTGGGGCAGCCTATTGCTGTGCCAGAATGGTTTTTTCTTCATCCTGATTGGTTGGGAGTCTTGGTCTGTGTTTATTGGTCTCGGAGTTTGCTGTGTTCTGCTTGATTGGTGTCTCTAATATCTTCTGTCTGTTTTTTGGCTCTTTTTGTATCTTGATTGGCTGGCAGCATTGTGTTACTTTATTGGAGGCCTTTAGTGAAGCTTGGCTTCGGGTAAATGGACGGCTATCATTAGTTAGGCAGCTGGGTATATATATATATTTGTTTTCTTAAGTTTTCACGGGTACTTACATGTATGGCATTCAGCTTTGTTCGGGTATTTTCCCACGTCATAGTAGTGGTGCTTTTAAAGTTGTAGCAACAGACTAACACTATACAAAAGCCTGATGATGGCAGATGAGATTCTGCTGAAACGTTGCTACAACTTTAAAAGCACCACTACTATGACGTGGGAAAATAGCCGAACAAAGCTGAAGGCCATATATATATATATATATATATATATATATATATATATATATATATATATATATATATATATATATATATATATATATATATTTCAAAATCATTCTAGTACTGGTATGAACCTTGTAAATCTTTCAAGTTTCTTTTCAATATCTATCAATCTTTGAGAACAATTGAAATGTTTCCCTCCCTTCTTCATTATTACTTAACTGTTAATAAGCATACCATTGGATAGTCATACTGTTCTATCTTATAAATTATTTACTATTAATAAGCAAAATAATTATTCAAATTCATTCTAATAACTGGTATAAATTTCCTTATAAATCTTTCACATTTCTTTTCAATATTTTATCAATCTTTAGAAACAATTGCAATGTTTCCCTCTCTTCTTTATTATTGCATTAATTATAAATAAACATGCAATTACATAACAATACAGTTTTATCTCATAGATTATTTACTTATTTCATTTCTAACTCATTACAGAATTCTACTGTCACAACACTATTTTTTGTACCTTTGCAGAATCCTCACTTTTAATTTAATTTAACCATTGTTGCTGTTTTCTAGCTGAGCAAATACCTTTAATCCTAGTATGTTTCCCCTTTTTTTTTATTTCCTGTTTTCGTCCCCCATAAGTTCTTTCCCTTTCTATCTTTCCCCCCTTTTTTATCCCTTTTTTTATACCCTTCTCTCTCTAATTTTCCCTTCTGTAGTTTTCTTTTCTGCTTCTCCTTGCTGTTATACTTCTTTTTCAGACTATTTTTCTTTTTGGCTGTTCCCTTTGAACTCAAACTTTTAACTCCTTTCCCCCTTTTTCCCCTTATTACCACACTTTGCATTATTTGATCATTGAAAATGGCTTTTTCTTTGTCCCGCCCTTCTTCTTGCTCTTGAAGCTTTTCCTTTTGCTTTTCATTGTTCAGGATCTCCGTTTCAAAAAATTCAGATACGAAGCCAAAGGATCTTCCTTATGGTGGTCTCTCATGAATGAAGACACTGAGGCAGTCGTCTTGAAGCCAAATCGGGATGAGAGCCCAGGGCAAGCTCTGACACCCTCTTTTATTAGAAGCAATCTTTGTTAACGTTTGCAATTTTTTGTTAGTGTGTTGTTACAAACTCATTACATCACACAAAATACCATATGAGAATACAAAGCTGTAAAGTTTAAGTTTGCTACAATTCTGGGTAAGAAGTGGCAACATTTTGACCTTGTCCCTCGCCTCGTGTTACAAACAACTACCAGAAGGCCCGTTGTCCTTGCACTGCGGCGAGGAAACAGATAGCAATTCCCACATCTCCTCTGTTTTTCTTTTTTTAAAAGACAGGGAGTGTTTTAGTTCCAACAGCAGCCTTTGTTAGGCGCGTAGGCAAGAATGCTGTGTATGCTGATGTTATCCATAGGCGTTCGTGACTTCTTCGACCATCACAAACATCTTGTCCTCGTCTGGGTCATCACAGGTTGGCTCTCCCATTTCGTCTTCGGATGGCAGTGATTCATATGTGTTAGTTATTTGTTGATTCCAGAGAGCCATTACCTGTGCAGTGGCTTTTTCTCAGCCAAAAGGGATAAACTGTTAGAAATAGTGCATACAAAGATAGGTAATACACAAGGCAATATAATACATCCTGCAGCAATCATACCAATAAGTGCTACAATAGCTTGCAAACCAGGTAATTTTGGGAACCAGGATCCAAACATGTCTCTAAAATCAAGACCATTGCATGTTTGTACAGGTACATGTGCAATCTTGATCATTCTATCAGTAATTTGTTGAATAACTTTTCCACTATCATCTATTTCAATACAGCAATTACTAAGGTTAAATTTTCCACACACTCTTCTTTCTTTGGCAAGAAGATAATCTAAAGCCAAACGATTTTGCATGATATATGTTCTAGACAATGCACTTTCTTTAGCTAATGTTTTCAAAGCAAGAGCAGTTTCATTGGTTATAATTTCTAATACAGCTTGCAACCTTATAATTCTATTGAGCATATATATGTGGGGGTATGGTACCCCTTGTTTCAGGTAAGTGAGTGTACAAGCAAATAGGATTACATTTGTCAGTGGTTCATGAAGTAGAGCTTGATTTAACAGTGATATTAATATTTTGAGGGCCTCTTACTTGAGCAGAGTCAATAGGTGGGGTGTATCAGTAGTTGTAAACAGTGGTGGCCCCACATTAGTCCCGGACACCTTTTGGAAGAGATATTTCTTTTCCTGTAGATAAGATCTTTGCCAGCTGTGTGAGCCGCAGGTGACTCCTGCAGCGTCGTTAGGACCTTGACCTTTGTTGATGGCAAAACAAGCATCAAAACACACAAAAGTGTTGGTAACCCCCGAGTGACATTATGGGTAATGTACCCATTTTTGCTTGACTGGTTGAGAACATTGAGGCAAGGTCAGAGCTGGATCCTCCTTTGTAGGCATAGACATACAGTGAGGCGGTGATGGGCCCCACAGCCTTTGGTTCGTAGCATTGGATACCTTGTTTGGTGTAGCATCGTGCATATTGAGTGTTGTTATGCAGACAAGGGGAGACCGTCGTGGAGTTGCACTCAGGCTTCAAAGTATGATAGATCAGGGTGGACTGGGTCTTTGTTCTGCTGCGAGTAGTTTTGATGCAGGCGTCACAGGAGGATGGGGTGGCTGTTGTATTGGCAGGAACGATGTGGAAACCCAGGAAACAAATGATGAATGCAGTGGGCAGCTTCATGATGCTGATGTAGGCAAGGCTGGTTTGGGTAGAAAAGGCCTTACTTGTCGTCCAGGGACCCAGATGGTGTTGTTGTTGTCAGCGTACCCTCGTCCCCAGGTTATAAGTTCAGCAGGACCTTTCCACTGAGGATCTGGCATGATGCTGATGAAAATATACCATTGGTCTGGGTTCAAGATGAGGCGAGGAAGCGAAATGACGTGATGCTGCTGTGCATGGGGGATCCGGACTCATTGAGGAATTTAAGAGTAAACAAGCAAACATTCAATGCATTCTGGAGTCCTGGCAACCCTGTGATATTTTTAAATTTGAATTTAAACTGTCTGGCCAAGGCTTTTTTGTTTTGATGAAAATAACTATGACTGTCCCAGGGTGTTTGTTGTGAAAGAATCATGCAAGAGATGGCGCTGTCTGCATGTTGCAGCTGCCGCATCAGCCATATCATTGCCTTCCTGGAGAATTCCTGGGAAGGGTTGGTGGCTGCGAATGTGTGCTACAAAGAGCGGGTGCTGGTGCTGTGCAACAAGGTGTTGCAATGTAACAAAAAAAGAGAGAAGATTTTTAGAGACAGAGACTGAAGTGAAGGATAGGCAGTAGTTGAAAGCATTTTATGCGTATGGAGTTAGTACTTAGGTGAAATCAATCTGTGTTCTCTGGAAAGGCCAGCCCATCAGGGTCGCCTCCCATTTCTTTTTCCTTGCTACTTTCTTGTTTACTTTCAAACATATTTTGCATTCACAGAAACCACCTTCACCCCTTCTCAGTTTCCCAACTCATCTTTCTCTTTTTCCTCAGATTTCCAATCCTAACAACTCACATTTCTGCGCAGACCATGAAGGGAGGGAGCCTTTTATGACCTCCCTGCTCCTATCATGACTGCAAATCCTGATTTCCTCTTTCCTTCCTCAACCCTGCTTGACCCATCCACCTACTTGCAACAAACAATCATGGTCCTCAGTTCCCACGATTCTGCAAGCCTTTAGATAGTCCGAGAGGAAGCCCCCTCGGGCAGATAGAGGCTGCAGAATCCTCTTTCAATCCTCATTTGCATTTTCAACAACCAGTTTTAACAGACTAAGAGATTTTTTAGGAGTGTTGAGGAAGATGTATCCATTCTAAGATAAGGAGGTTGCTAGTGTGCTGAGACTTTTGGGTTAATACAGCAGTAGGTAAGGAGGGGGTGTATTGAGCAAGATTAAGGAAATAGGAGCATTGTTGTGACATCGGTTGACCCACCTTTTCTGCATAATGTGCTATATGTCCTGGGTGATTTTTAATTGATGATCTGTAATGGTAATTTTATCCCCTGGAGTGGTTCCTCCCTTTAACACATCAAACAGGGGTTGAGCATGTGTGTAGTGATGCCAAAATAGGGACGGGTCCAATTAATAGCCCCTAAATATTGTTGTAATTGTACGAGGGATGTCTACACAATGGCATCACGTGTGGATGGACTGAAACTTGTATATCAAAATTTAAAAAAAGAAAAGCAAGAAGGGAAAGGTGTCCTAGGCACTCTTTTCCAATATTTTACAAGGAGAAGCAAGGGAGAAAGGAAGAGATGAGAGGCCTTAAGCAAAAGTTCTCCAGAGACAATAGACAAATTCCACTGAAAAGGGATTTCAGAAAGGCACACAAGACCGCACTTCTACACCTGCATCCAGAAATAACCATAGAAAACTGGAAACAACATGCAATTCAAAATGTGACAAAACACTCAGTATAATCTAGTGAAACCTTTGCCAAGAAAAGGAGAGTACTGTAATGAAACAATGATTTAAGACATGGGATGTGGGGGGGACAATCCCGGAAAGCATAAGTGTTCCCACAAAGGCATGATATCTAACTGAAAGGGGTAAAATGTTCAAGACATAAATGATTGTCAACATCAATGATTAGACTATGTTATCCCAGCGAAACCTTTTGTGAAATGAAAGATCTGAAGTAGGAGAAGGGGGAACACTGCAATGAAATAATGATCAATAATATGTGATGTGGTTTAACTGAAAAGCAATGTACCAAATGTTCAAGACACAAATGAACATCAACACTAATGAATAACAATACTGCACAATTTCAGAATGCACCAGATAGAATCCCAGTGCAAATTATGTGTTCTATATTAAGTATTACAATTATAGGGGAAAGAGTTAAAGGCATCACACTCCATTCAGTGCACAGGAGAAGTTTTTCTTCAAAGAAGAAAGACAAATGGATAGCTGGAAATAGAACAAAGAATAACAAACTATGATTCGAATTGAGAGGAGATAAACAAAATAAAACCGAGAAAATTCAAAAGAGAGGAGAAGCTATGTAGAAAATTGAAAATGCCAATAAGATGCCAATGGTATGCAAAATGCCAATGGTATGCAAAATGCCAATGGTATGCAAAATGCCAATGGTATGCAAAATGCACACGAATCTGAATCTGTGTCTGTACCAAGAGTTTTGACCCAGGACTAAGCAACTTTCAGAAAAGAGATTTTTTTATGCTTTTATGTTTTGTGTTTCTGTGTATCCATGTTCTGCATGTCTTTAAAAATTAACAAAGTTTGTTAAAAAAAAGAGAGAGAGGCTGAGAGTTTTGAGGAAGGATAGAGCAGATCGGGAACCACAGAGATTCCTTTGAGAAGGGCATGAGGGTGAGATTGTAAGAGCAGTTTTATCGGAGAAGAAGGAGGCAGAAGGAGGAAGCTGTGTGCTGACAGAGATGGGGAAAGGATATGAACACATCTTCTGCCATTGATAATTCATACACAGTGGATGGTATATGGGCAGCCTTGGGAGAGGGGCTAGCTGCCGGCCCTCTACTGTCGAGCATCTCTGCTGGCGGAGGGCTTTGCTGCCCCCACCGGGTTTGACATTGTGATTTAAAATGACCAGGCTTCCCACAATTGTAACAATTACCAGATGGTTTATTACCTCTGGTGATAGCTGCAGCCATCATTTCGGAAGTGTCTAAAGAGGCTTTACTGAGGGGTTTTCAAGAGAGCCCTCTTTTAAAAGGAAAAATTTCGTTTGGTTGATTCTCTTAGTTCCTCAATGTGCAATTTCTGGTCCCGAGAGAATCCTCCACCCATACTCACGAGGATCCACGGCGATCGCCTGCGATCGAATCAGGGATGAGGTATACCAAGGCTATGCCAGCCGATGAGTATGGATGGTCCAAAGACGTACCACCTTGCAGATGATCACGTCGGGTCACCAGTTATGGTGGTCTCTCATGAATGAAGACACTGAGGCAGTCGTCTTTGAAGCCAAATCGGGATGAGAGCCCAGGGCAAGCTCTGACACCCTCTTTTATTAGAAGCAATCTTTGTTAACGTTTGCAATTTTTTGTTAGTGTGTTGTTACAAACTCATTACATCACACAAAATACCATATGAGAATACAAAGCTGTAAAGTTTAAGTTTGCTACAATTCTGGGTAAGAAGTGGCAACATTTTGACCTTGTCCCTCGCCTCGTGTTACAAACAACTACCAGAAGGCCCGTTGTCCTTGCACGCGCGCGAGGAAACAGATAGCAATTCCCACACTTCCTCCCCATTCTGCATCTTCTTTCTGTTTTTTAAGACTCATCTTCAATTCCTCCAGGAGTCATGGCATTTTAAACACTTTTGAACAACCATCTGATTGACTTTAAGTAAAAACAGAAAAAGAAAGAAAAAACCAATGCCAAAACCTTTTTTAAAAAATCACCAAATGATCCCAGACTGTTCCTTCTTGTTTCTTTCCTTTACTTTTCCTTTCCATGGGTTACTGTATCTTTTAATAAGATTTCAGTTACAATGTATCCTCAGAAGTCTTTTCAAACTTTCACTGTTAATCCTCTTTATTTTTCCAGGTGGCACTCCATTTTTCCATTATTCCATTATTCTTTTGCCTCCACTCTTCTCCTTTTTAGGGCTTTAAAATGACCAAGAAGAAATCTTTATTCTCCTTTTGACACTTGGATTTCAGCTTAAGGTTGCCTATTAGTGTCAAAATAGATTAATATAAATTTCTTTCCATACCATTTGTGATTGTCAATATAAAGGTAAAAAAAAGGGTTTTTAACCTCCTTTTCTCTCTCCTTCGCCACTTAAAGATCTTCTTTCAGAAGTATCCCTCTAGGTACTTTTAGATTCAGGGTACCTTGCTTAGATGTTCTCTGTTGTTTAGCCAGGTCTGTCCTGCTTTCCTCTTTGTCTTCCTCCTGCACAATCTTATCCAGTCAGGTTCTTCTTTGAGATGGCCATTTCTGACCACTGCTGCAACCGCCTTCTGGGAAGGGAGTTTAGACCAGGCAAGGAGGAGAGATGTGGCTTCCCTCCACTTGGCTAGCAATCTCCCCTCTCTTCACCACCTCTACAGCGTGGCTTCAGCCCCGTATCCAAAGGATCGGGGCACTCCAGTGGCGAGCACAGATCGAAACCACGCACGATCGCTGAAGAGACCCAAACCGGAAGTCCTCCTTTCTTGCCTACTTTTCAAGGACATGACATTTTGAAATAGAATCCAAGATGACATGGATTGAGACAATTGTTAGAACCGCTGAAGATATATTGGGTCTGAGTGAAACAACTGGGCCTCCCCATTTTAAAAAAGAAATCATATGTCACTGAGATAGACTAGACTAGACTAGACTAGACTAGACTAGACTAGACTAGACTAGACTAGAATAGAATAGAATAGAATAGAATAGAATAGAATAGAATAGAATAGAATAGAATAGAATAGAATAGAATAGAATAGGAATCTTTATTGGCCAAGTGTGATTGGACATACAAGGAATTTGTCTTGATGCAAATGCTCTGTCAAGCCCAAAATTGTCATAAGTGTAGCCATTTTAGTTTGTCTTAGTATATATTCTTTTTCTTATTTTCCCTGTGACAGTCATGGGGGGAAAAGTTGCAGTGGGGGGCACACAGTAATTTGGACTGTAGTGGATTTATTCTCCAAACAAGCTCATTTTATTCCATGTAAAGGTCTACTATCAACCAGAAAATTATCCAGAATGTTTGTGAATCATATATATAGACTACATGGTGTGCCGCGCAGAATCATTTCAGATAGAGGAGTTCAATTTACTGCAAAATTCTGGAGAGAATTCATACAAGCAATTGGATCCTCTCAAGGTCTGAGTTCAGCTTTCCATGCCCAGACCAACAGATTAGTTGAGAAGACTAACCAAATGATTGGACAATATTTGAGATGTTATGTAAATTATCAACAAACCAACTGGGCTGATTTGCTGCCATTTGCAGATGTTGCTTATAATAATGCTGTACATAGTAGTACTGGGTTTACACTTTTCCAAATCAATACTGGGATGGAGTTCATTCCCATGCCTGAATTGCCGAAGGACGCTCCCCCCCCATCCATGTCAGTAACTGAGTGGATGGACGCAATTAAAGACTCTTGGGAGAACACAAAAAAGGCTTTGAATAAGACAGCACAGATCCCAAAAATACAAGCTGACAAACACTGTTCCTAGCAGCCACAATTTAAAGTGGGGGGTAAAGTTAATTTGTCAACTAAATATTTAAACTTACATTTACCTTCTAGAAAATTAACTCCAAAATTTATAGGGCCTTTTTAGATAATTAAAGTAATAAACCCAGTAACTGTGAAACTTAATCTCCCTAGGTTGTTGGGGAAGATACATCCGGTGTTTCACAGTAGTTTATTAAAGCCGGTTGTTACTTCTTCCTTGAGGCCTACAGAACAGGCACCCCCGAAGCCTTTGTTCATTGCAGGCCATGAACATTATAAAGTTAAGAAAATTTTGGATTCTAGGATTTACAGGGGGAAATTACAATATTTAATTTATTGGAAAGGCTATCCAATTTCACAAGCGACTTGGGTTAATAGCTGGAAAGTAAATGCTGATAGATTGGTGGGGAGATTCCATGAAAAATATCCACACAAGCCAAAACTGAATTCTGTGGGTTGCAGAGGAGGTTAAAAATGTGCATTGTATGATTGTGTTTAACCTAATTTCAATCTTTGTGTTTTATGTCATTGAAGGGGTTTGTTTTCCAATGAGGGAGGGCAGCCTGTCAAGCCCAAAATTGGAAAGTGTAGCCATTTTAGTCTGTCTTAGTATATATTCTTTTTCTTAGTTTCCCTGTGGTAGTCACGGGGGAAAAAGTTATGGGCTTGACACATTCCTAAGGTGGGAGGAGTGGAGATAAAGAGAGTGTTATGGCTAGATGATCTTCCTTCCTGTGAGAAATAAGCTGTCCGGGCTTGGGGCCCTGGAGGTGGAGATTTATGACATCAAGCAATGTTGTAATATTTCTATTGGAGAATGTGACTTTGGGGGGTTGTTTCTAACTTCTAATATTGTGGGGTAATTCCGGGTTGGGTCAGATCCGGAATTACCATGGACTTTGCCAATTTGATGTTTTCCTAATTAAAAGAAATCTTTTTGAAGATGGACTTTGTTATTTTTCTTTTAACATGGATTTCATCACTTGGAAACCTGATATGCTCTCAGTGTACATAAAGAAAAGATACATTCATCAAGAGTCAAGAACCATAAGGTACAACACTTAATAATAATCATAGGATACAATCAGCAATCAAATCATACTAGGAAACAGTCAGTATAAATCGTAAAGATACATGCAACAAAGTTACAGTCATACAATCACAAGTGGGAGGGGATGGGTGATAAGGAGTGATGAGAAGATTAATAGTAATAGTAATGCAGACTTTGTATATAATTGGACAGTATTAAGGGAATTAGTTGTTTAGCAGAGTGATGGCTTTCAGGTAAAAATACTGTCCTTATGTCTAGTTGTTCTGGTGTGCAGTGCTCTATAGCATTGTTTTGAGGGTAGGAGTTGAAACAGTTTATGTCCAGGATGTGAGGTCTCTGTAAATATTTCCACAGCCCTCTTTTTGACTCGTGCAGTATACAGGTCCTCGATTGAAGGCAGGTTGGTAGTAATTGTTTTTTTTCTGCAGTCCTAATTACTCTCTGAAGTCTGTGTCTGTCTTCTTAGGTTGCAGAACCAAACCAGAGAGTTATAGAGGTGCAGTTGACAGACTCAATAATTCACTTCACCATGGATTACAAGGAACCATGAAGCATATGTGAGTGAGTATTTACAGTACAGCCTAATCCAGGTCTTGTACTTAAAGAGCATTTTCATATAAAAATAGGTCTGCCAAAAAGAATGTTTTAAAAAATCTCAGTTTGAATCCATATTTTATTCAAAACAATTCAATGTGGGTAGATTGCTTCTTTTTGTGCAAAAGCACATTGAATCTTTCCAAGAATTTCATTCAACAAGAAATTGCTCACAGAAAAGCCTGGCATGGCAACAAAAAAAACCTTTGAGCTGAGAAATTCTATGAACTTTAAGCATCTTCCCTGGGTCACCATGCTTAAAGGCTTTGTTAAGTATCTTAACTCTTCAAAAGGAAATGTTGATATATAATTTTCATTCATTTGAGAAGAGTTGCCCTTTAATTAATTGACACCTGAAGGTCTTTCTATTTTCTTGATGTTTTCTACACATTTTAAACTGAAAGACAGAATGCTCTAAAGATTAGTGGTATTTACTTTCGGCTTCACTCTGCTATTCCTCGAAGGCATAACTTTGCATCTGTTGTTTACTTGAGGCAATGTGTTTTAAAAGCGTCTTTATTCATTCAGTACATTGGTAGAACATTGGCCAGGACAAAATGCCTGTTGTCAGGTTGATGCTGCACTTTCATGGCTCAATAAATCTGTCATCATCTTTTGATATGTTGCACTCCCTCTCTCCCTCCATCCCACTCCATGTTTAGTCTTTTGCTGCCATCTCTTTAACATTTGTGTCTGGAAGAGAATGTGCTGCTTATCTGCCTGTAATCCATAATATTTGGTAGGCCACAAGGGAGACAGTCAGCATTTTATTCCAAATACTGCTGTTGGAAAAAATATCCATCTGGATTCAGTTCCAAGTGGGGAGAAAGACACTGGAAACATGGAGGGTGCTTGGAAAGCTGGTTTAATGAAGCAGAACCATTAAGCACATGGTCCTGGTGCAGCTGAACACATGGAGTGGAGTGTAAGTGTTATTTATACCCTGTCTTGGGCTTTGAACTTAAGCTTCCTGTTCCTGTGGCAAGGGCAGGTATTCTGGTGGTTGCTGTAGGGGTCATGTGCAAATCCTAGAAGTTTGTCTAGTTGAACCATGCTGGGTAATATCTCCAGGTGCCATGTGGTGAACTCTGGTGCTAGATGGGTAGAGGGCTAATCCTATTATGTCTTGAGGGTGAAGGACTTTTGTCTTGTAGATAAAATGGCCAAGTCTTTTGTGCACCAAATATCTGCTGGTGGCAGGGAGCTGCTCTTTGTCTTTAAAAACCTGTTTCTCCTTTTCTCATCCAGGGAAATACAATATTCTGCTTTCTTAATATTCCAAATATATTTCATTCTTCTAAGAGGGGTGGTTGCTAACTTTCTTCACTGCCATTTATATTTTGGTCTCAGGAAACTTTCTCAGTGCCATCATTTTCACTTCCCAAATGCTCAGAAGCAGTTGATCAGGAATCCATGATGGTATTTATTGCAACAGACTTAAAGTGAAAAGGACAAAGAAAAGGAGTGGGGGAATCTCTGGCCCACCTGTAGATCCAGAATTATCAAAAATCCTTTTGTGCTTTCTCCATGCAAAAGGGAAGGAAAGAAATAGTGACTTGCTACTTTGCATGCCAGCTTCCATCCTGAAGAGAAGAAGAAACAAATAGAAGAATAATCAATTGGACATGCTGTCTTAACTTTTAAGTGTTATACAGACCTTTGGACAATAAAGGCTATTACAGGCTGAAAAGGTGAATTTTATATACTTTATCTACTGATTGATAACAACTCAATAGGTGACCTATTTTGTAACCTAGCAACAAGGGTTTACAGCAGTATGTTATTCTTAAGGCAGAACATAATGTGGATAAAGTACATTGTAACCGAAGTTATATTAGCCATTAAAACTCATGTTTATGGATGCTTTAATGCATATATTCTTTTGCTCTCAGACCAAATAATGTATTTGCTTATTTATTTGATTTCACTGGAATTGCTTATTCTAAGTTATTTTTTATAACATTTCCACCTTCTATAAACTAAAACAAGATTTAATTCTTTTTATGTTTTCCTACCTTTCAATGGGAAGAAAATGCTTTCCTGAAATTTGAAGAGATTGCGGGACTGCAGTTTTTCATGTTCAGTTTTAAAGAATGCATTACAAGTGAACAGATATACTGTATTTTGAACCTCATTTGATCATTCAAAATTCAGATCCTCAAATTATAAGAACAAACTCACAATTAACTAAATATCTGCTTCCTCTTGAATTGTAGTAGTGGGAACATCTATGGGGAAAAAAACTGAAAATATTGGAGGATTCGATAACCTAAGATCATATAAACTTAAGAGAGCTGCTCCACCTGGTGCTCATCTCTGGTGTTCTGAGATTACAATTTCCACGATTCTGGTAATGCTGATTTATGAGAGTCTTTCACAGACAGAATTTCCATGGCTTTGAGCTACATAGGAGCTTAAAAATAAGGACTTGGAGGGGGGGGTATTTTTCCTCATCTTTCTCTTCCAATACAGCAGTCTGTTTGCTTGTTGCTCATGTAATTCTGATGAGGAAAAATGAAGATATATAATTCATTCAGGTCACTGCAGTCATAAGTCATAAAATAACATGATAGTTGAATTCAGTGGAAATTCTTGGGTCTGTTCTCCTTCCCTTTTGGCATCCTAGAGTAAGCAACTATTCCTCCTCGTCCCATAGTCACTAGCATGGCAATAAAATTTCCATCTGCTTGTCAGAGATCTCCAACATCCTGATTTTCTCCTCAACTGTTAAGAATATCATTTATAGATACAATTACATTTTATTTGCTCTCACAATCCTCTTTCCCATTGCCCCCCAGGTGACTTTTCTTATCCTTTTTAGAATAAAAGCTTTGTAAAGTTTTAGATTGTTGATTGTTTCATCCTCCTTGCTGTGCCCTCTCAAGCAGTTTTTGATCTAGTGACAGATTTAACAAAACTGAACACAAAAAACTCCTTTCACAGCCTCCCCAAATAATGTTCCAAGTAATGCTCAGAGATAAAATAAGAATCAGTGCTGTAAATATCCATAAATATTCTAGGTGGAATTTGTTTATAGAATCCAAAACTTTATGCAATTGCATTCTTCAGATAATAGAGTTTATCATTAAAAAAATGTGTCAAGCTAAAAATTAGCTAGATAAAATCTGCACTTATCTGAATCAAATTGAGCTACCTTTGTCCATTGACAAATTCAGCATTACTTCAACATCACAATATTCTTAGAAGTAGTATATGACTTTATGAAGTCTGATTAAAGATGGTCATTGTGCACACATAGAGAGAGAAGTCCCCTGAGGATGGCTTCCAGCACAAGTCCGAAACTTGGAAGATTAAACCTCTGGTCCTAGTGGAATGGATCCTTCAACATTATCCTGGAACACCTATATTTGCCTTAATTGTGCTGATCAAACAGATTAATAAAAAAAAAACTATATAGAAAAAAGAAAGCAAGTCTTGTACCTAAATTAGAAATATATTCCCTTTACTTATCCGTCAAACCTCTTAGGAAATTCTTGAATTTTATTTCTACTTGTCAAATCACCTCACATCCTCTAGTCATTTGGGATCAGGAAAAAAATGTTGATGCTCACTTTTGGAGCCAGTTGATCTCACTGTTGGAATGGTTGGTGGGGGGGAGTATTTGCCTTATATAATTGTTAATAGGCTCACACTTCCAAGTTGTAATTTTAACCATTTCAGTGGGAGATGCACCAGGCAAATAAATAACTCAAATAGCTAACAGGAATAGAAGAATAATGTATGTAAACCAAAATCTAACAGTACACATTGGAAACTTCCAAAAGAAAATAGCCATGAGCAAATAGATATATTTTTCCCCAAGTAGAAGCAATAAGAATTTGGCAGGGCATTTGCAAACAGAATAGCTTTTCCTTTACTGCTTGCTAGTCTTATTGTATTGTACATGAGGAAGGTTAATGAGTCAACCTAATTCTTCATGCAGAGCAACTTTACAGTTTTTCCTTTGCTTAAGAGCTAATGGCCCATCTGGGAGCTGCTAAATGAATGACCTGCATGTTGGATAACTCTGCTGATCCAGGCACTGGGATATAGTATTTGGTAAGGAGGCAAGATGCAATGGGTGAATAGCTTTTCCATCTACACAAAAGGAAAGTGACTAAGGTCAAAGTCACTGAACAGACTTTAGAGGACATTGCTTTCAACACCCTCACTTTTAGAAAAAAAATACTATTGTTATATAGTGATTGGCTTAGAAATCGGGGCCAAAGTAAATATGATTTTAAAGGCCTTCACATTTGACCCAGATAGCAGAAAGAGGAGATAAATATGAATAGGATAGCAAAGGCAATGGGTTTTAATCAGTGGTGGGATTCATTTTTTTTTTTTTACTACCGGTTCTGTGGGAGTGGCTTGATAGGCATGGCAGGGGAAGGATACTGTAAAATCCACATTCTCTCCCCACCCCACTAATCTGCTTTCCAGCTTCATTCTCCTGTGCAGGGCAAGCAAAGAAGACCCAGCCAATCAGCTGGGACTCGGGATGCAGAGAATAGATGGGGGCGGAGCCAGTCAGAAGTGGAATTTGCCGGTTCTCCAAACTACTCAAAATTTCTGCTACCAGTTCTCCAGAACTGGTCAGAACCTGCTGAATACCATCTCTGGTTTTAATCCTTTCCTTATACTATACTCCAAGAAAATATCACACTATTTCCTCTTCTAAATTTGGTGCCACTTGGAAAATATTTTTTTGGGTCCACGTTATTTATTAATATGGAAGAAATTTTTAAATCCATTTTCTGTGCTCTTTTGATTCTATTAAGCTTATACAATCTGTTTTGGTTTGTTGGAAGGTTAACTTCAGGTTAAAGTAAGGTTGCATTTAAGGATCCAAATCTTAGTTTTCAATTCACAAGCATTATTTATACATTATATCAGTTCAAATTCCTACTAAATAAATGATATTACAGCTTTAAGAATGGGTGAACTATATATTCTTGATCTGGGCAACTCATCTACAAATCTTAATTGTTTATAATAGGATATGTTTGAAAGAACTACATAAATATTTGAATTTAGGTGAATATCAGTGATCCAAAGGCAAAATTCAAAACATGAGAAAAATAAAAGTTAAGATAAATTGGAGGGCAGAAAAAAGGGAAAGCTAGATTGAACACATAGGGTTTTTTTATGACAATCCACTATAAAGCACCCTAAAAATAAGAGTTCTCTCTGTACACATTTTGTCTAGAGAACACGAACTCTTGTGCTGACAATTGCTTTTTTTGACATTATAGCAATAACTGATTCTTCAAAATGCTTTTGATCTGAAGAAAAAATTGTATATTATTAAAAAGATTGGAGGAGCTGCCCTTATCAAGAAGGACCATCTACCAGCATTTGAGAAGTAGCAGCATCTGTGGACCTGCAGATACATCAGCATAAATCCATGTGAGATGATACATAATTATCTGTAGTAACTCAAAGAATAGAAATTGTTTGGCTGTCCTTCCCATGATGCCATATTTGATGTTCTGTCACATTCACTTTCTCGTCTATTTTGCTTCTGCAAAATTATTTAGTTCCTTCACTTTTATTGTCAACTCTACACCACTAAAAATTTAGCTACGTTGACAGGTCAGATTTTTTTCTGCAGGTATAGACTATATAATATGTTCCTCCAAATTTATTAATTCACTTTCACCATTGACTGCCAAATTTTCTAACAAATATCGAAGAAAATCTGTAATTTGAACTAAGAAGTCAGTTTGGAAGCCAAAATACTTTCTAAATTTTGCTGGACAATCATAAAATATTTTTTCGTGTTACATTTGAAGAAGAAAATCAGGATTTCACAGTTGTTTGGAGAATGAAGCTTTTCTGATGTTCATCTAGAAGCTTCATTTGGCCAAGATAGAAGTGACATTAATAGGGATTATGTTTGAATTAGTCGCAATGAACTGTTAGCAATTTATGGGTTTTTTTCTCTTCCTCTACAGTACATATCAAGTATTGATTTTAGACTCTCTTTTATACTGAAAAAATATTTATTCATATTTTATCATTAACCTTGTACATCTTTAGTATCCAGGGCTGTCTAGATTAGGGTCAGCAATCAGTTATCTCATATCTCTTCCTTGTCCCATGCTGAACATTTCCTATAGCTAAAGAGTACAGTACAAGATAACAATATTGGTTTTTATAGATATAGGTAGAATACACATAGAAACAACCCACTGGCTTACATTTAGCAAAGTCACATATTTCAGATGAAGAGCAAGATGCCTTTTAATAAATAAACAAATATATGTAATTGCTTGCTAAATAGAAGAACAGAAGTACGTAACTATGTCTGATTTTTCTGTCTCATAATGGCACATTAACTTAGCTATCCCTAGATAATATAGTCCTGCATTCCACTGTCCACTAAATATTGATGTGCAAGGAGGTCTTCAAATTAATGACACAGAACAATCTTTCACTTTTATACATATCCAAATATATAAATGCATAACAGATTAACAACCTTTACACTCCAGGCTTGTGTAAAGAGTTCATATGGATTTCCTTCCTCAATATGTTATTATACCATTGTCAATTATGGAAGATTTACACTTTCCTGTGAAGCATCTGGCACCGGCCATCACTTGAGATGGGATTTTAGTCTGAAAGAAAGTTCTGTCTGATGCATTTAGCCAAGCCACGTGCTTCCTTCTGTCTGGAGATTTATCCACCTGATTCTTCACAATACTCACAGCTGAACACACACAGCTTGCATTCATTTCAGACTAAAAATACTCACCTAAAATAACTGCTGATGGTCTTCACCATATGTTTGTGACGCTCAGCAATTCCCAAATCCAAATATTTAAGATGAGAAAATTTCAGTGTATTTTCTTCAGCACAATGATTTTAATGGAAAGAGAGAACTAGAAAGAAGCAGCAATGATATGTTTCACCTGATTAAAACACCAAATCAGTCAACAAATAGTGAAACATTTCACAAATAAACAAGGTTTTAATATATACTGGAGTTATGATTAAGTTACAACTGCATTCATTGTTTGTCTTTTTTTCCCTTGACCCACTAGCAGTAGAATTAACCAGTTTACATGCTCTTTTTTTTTTTTTTTTTGAAAAAAATAATACCCAAAGTTAAAGTAGATGAAAATCCATTAAAAAGGTTATAACTGGTAATGGCTTACTAAACTATTATTACTTTTTGATCTGCTTCCTTGCCTTTAGCAAAAGATATTAATTATCTGGAAAAATAATTCCCACTTCATGCCAGGATTTATCTAGATTAGCATTTCAGTAGAAATATTAATTTAGATTTAGTTATATTTCCTTTCAGATTGGTCTAGCAGTTAATTTCTTTTATTTCTCCCTTTTCTGAATTGTGTGTATCATTCTTTAAAGAGAATAATGTGATCGGTTTGGAATAAGTTACACAGGCCTCTTTTCGATGTTGAGGTATTTTAAGTACATAATAATGTTTCCCTTTCAATTTATTATAACCCGTTGTGCCACAAATAAACATACAATTATGTATTTATCTCTGATCTATTCCAATCAGAAATAATCACCTCTCTGGTTTGCAAAAGTCCAAGAAAGTAAATGATGGATTGAGGCTTGTATCATTCAAAAGGCAACACCTGAATGGATTTGCAGCTGGATTGTACTTGCTAGGAATTGTATTGTGCAAATATTATCCATGTGAGCCTGGCAAGCTTTCCTCATTACCAACCTATGTTTGGTTCATTTGGTTTGACATATTTCACAATTAAGAAAACTTAGATCTATTTAAACCCAACTATGTAAAGTAGCTGACTTGTCATCCACTAAAGAAAACAGAAGGCTACATGTAAACTTTAAGCAGCATTTAAACTTTAAGGAGTTCTATTTGTCAGACAAAACAGTTGAAACAAGACAAAAAAAACACAAATTATAAGGTATGTTAAGTGTTATATTATGACTGATAATTGGATAGGATTTCTGAAGATTTTCCCCTAATTGGGTAGAGCTATAGATCAGCTACTCTCCCAGAAATAGGCATTGGCATTTGTTTAACATTCTGACAACATTTTATAAGAATTTTGTTGTAAAGAATAGCTTGAAAGTGTATTTTCTTGAAGTTTTTTTTTTTTTTACAGTTTCCTATTTTCTTACAGAGGACAAATATTGTCATAGTTTCCCTCAGCAGCATGAATTACTGTTCTAAAGCAAAGCCTGGAGTCCTTCATGATTTGAGAGCTTTCTGATACAACTGACTATTCTTTAGGACAGTCTTAAGGCTTAAAAAAAATTTTTTACAGCCTTTAGCTGATTTCCCTGTGGAGCCTTTTATGCAAGATTCAGGCTGCACTTGGCCTAGCTATAGCAATCTAGCAGGAAGAATTCTTTATATAGGTGCAAAATATAATGGCTTGGAGTAGTAAAAGGAAATGAATAAAGGCTAAAATAAAATCTAAGTATTCCACATAGTGGAAAAACAAAATCTACTTTAGACTTTAAATGCTACAAGCAAAATGATGCTCTGTTGTTACTGTCCAAGGTGTCTTTGATTAACTGTAGCACTGGAAAGCAAAATTTATCAGGGACAAAAAGCTTATATTAGTGGAGACAGCTCTGCTGTGATATCTAGATCATTAAAACATCCATATTCAGGGTGATATAAGATTTGGTTTGAAGAAGCAATACCTCATGCTAATTCAAATTAATACCACTAAAATCTGGAGACAGGCAATTGCCTCACAAGTCATCATTTTAGAATCTGCAGCTGGTATTACTATATCTTCTAGTTAAACTGCAATGTTTGCTTGAATTGAGTGACCTCAACATAGTTCTACATTCATTAATTACACCTGATTAGATGACTGTAATTCAATCTACATCAGGCTGTCCTAAAAACCAATTGGAAATTTCAATTAAAACAGAATTTTGTAGCTACAATTCCCATTGGCATGATGTCACCTTTTTATTGCATTAGTTTTGCAGCTGCCATTCATTTATGAGTACATTTCAAAGTGTTCATTATTACCCATAAATGTAGACTCTTATCCAAATAAATGTAGTATCTTTAAAAATGCATGTGCAGAGAGACAAAACATTTGGTAATGAGGAATCTCACAGGAGACATTCACCAAACTGATGAATGTCACATGGGTGTCAAACTCCTGTTGTCACATTGTCATCACGTGACACATCTTGACTTTCCCCCCTTTTGCTAAACTGGGTAGGTGTGGCCAGCACATGATGCATCTGGCCCACGGGCCACGAGTTTGACACTCCTGGGTTAGGACAATACTAGAAGCTTCACAAGCATATGGTAAGGTTTATGGTTTTCTAGTTTTGTTTTGTTTTTTAATCTTTTTGAATTGGTAGGTTAAAAACCTGCCAAGATTGCTTTACAGGTTACGTGTACTTTGTACTCGTGTGTCTGTGGGTTTCTTCCATCAAAATGGCATAAAGCAAACATTTTGAAGTTAGAAGAGTTTTGATTGTGTCATTATGGCTGCCATAATTATAGCCACTTGATTTTTTTCTAACCATGCCCTGTGGTCAACTCTTGGAATTAGCAGTGTGTAATTCCTTAATTATTTCCATAACAAATAATACATGGGAAGATGGGATCCATTGAAACATGCCAACAAATGCATAAAGGTAGTATTTTCTATAGCTAAAGTGTATGATTGTACATATATCAAAGTCTGTATCTGGACAGGTGCATGCCTGCTCATTTTTTTTCTTCATTGCTTTGATTTGTTTGCCAAGCAGCTTTCAATAACTTTGAAGGTGTTATGTTTGCAGAGGAATTTGGGAAGCATTTTCTTTCCTCCCAAAGGTAAAGCTCACAAATGCATCAGTCACTCCTGTCTCTTTCTGACAGTTCAAGTCACTGAAGGCAGTTGGTAAACTTTAATCGCTGTCACAACTGTAAAGTTTACACAGGGGAGGAAAACACATATCAATTACAGAGCCTGAACATTAGAACAACTGTACCTATGTGTAAATAAAAAGGACTTCATGGAAAAGAAAATGCTCTTTTATGTAAGTTAAAAAATTTGAACTGCCCGAGTAGCCCAAGAAGGCTAAAAAGTTAAAGGTGCATTTGAAATACTGAAAAACAAAGGTGAATTATGCTTAAGGGTGAATAAATCAAAGAGTCCTGAGCTACAAGCAAACTCCCTCATACTTATTAGTGACATGATAATATGACTACAATACTTTCAGCAAAAGCCCTGAATCCTGTTGTACACTATCATCATCAGAAGAGTGGTACTCCTGCTAGGGAGCACCAGGAGTGTATGCTGAAAGTAGATGGTCATCCAAGGCATGAAGGGCACCTCAGCTTCCCATGTAAAGCAAGCAACCATGTATATTGGACAGCAGCAAAACAGGAAAATGCTGGGGATAGATGATAACTGTAGTGACAATGATAAAGGCATCCTTTCATACTATCCAAAAGAAGGTGGTAGTAAACCACTCCTGCAGTGCTTCCCAACCTTGGCAATTTTAGGTTGTATGTACTTCATCTTCCAGAATTGTTCACCTATACTGGCTGAGGAAGTCTGGGGCTTGAATTCCATACAGCTTAAAGTTGCCAAGATTGGGAGACACTGCAATCCTGTATTTCATCCACAAAAGCATTTGAATAAATAATATAGAAAGACAGTTTGGTCTAATGATTAAGGCATTAGGCTAGCAAGCACCATGTGTCTTGCCTTAGCCATGAAAGCCAGCTGGGTGACTTTGGAACAGTGACTTTGGGCCACTCTCTCAGCCCAACCGACCTCACAGGGTTGTTAACTATGGGGAAAGAGGAGGAAGAAGGTGTGTTAGATATGTTCACTGCCTTGGGTTATTTGCAGAAATAATAAATACCAATACCATTGTAAATATACAAATAAATAAATAAACATATAAAATGATTGTCAATAGAATGCTGGATAATAGATCTTTCAGATCACATGCCATTCAATATGTTACTAAGTAACAGCTAATGAATTATTATTATTTTTTGGAACACCAATGGTATTTATAATGTGACTCAATTAAAGTCTTTAGGACATCTAGTTGTTGAAGTTGCAATACAGAAAAACTAAATCTGAAGCCAAAAAGACAGACATAAATTAGGAACATTGAATATAAGAAACATGAATATGGAAACGATCAGTACAGTAAAGTATGAACAGACCGAGACATCAGTAAATTGAAATGGTCTGTAATTGGACACTTCAGTCTGAATGTCAGACTGCTTATAATGATAAAAGAAGAAACTATAGTTAGGAAGGATATAGCAAGAAAAATACTTGCTACTTGGCTGGTAATCAATGACCAAATAATATCATTTAAATCTCATGGACTATTCTTTAATATGAGTATTATCCATGTTTATGCTCCAACCATTAATGCAAAAGATGAAGAGTTAATGGGTTGTATCACCACTTTCAGTTTGAAATCAACTGAAGATGCAAGGAAGATGTCTTTTTGTCCTTGGATACTGGAATACCAAAGTTGGAAATTTTAAGGAAGAAAATGTAGTTGGATTGTGTACCCTAGGAAACTAAAGTGACTCCTACATGTTTGCATTGTCAGATGGAGTATCCAGAAATCAAATTGGTTATAAATGGGTAGATAGAGATGGAAGAATTCAACTAAACTGCAAGGATTGCCGCTGTTCATATGCAAGTTCCAAATAAAGCCAAGACAATCAAATGCTTTTCATAATATAATCTTGCCAATATACCTAAAATTTAATAGAAAATGCCAAAAAGAAAAGTCAAAGGCAAGAAAGGCAAAGATTTTAGTAAGGAACTAAATTTTCCATGTAGCTGTTAGAAAAGACAAGGACCAATATTACAAGCAGAGATAGGAATATATATTGGATGTTGAGTGTTTACTTAGATATTCCTAGATACTTTAGAAGGTTTTTATTTGATTATTTGTTTAAAATATTTGTGTGGCTGCCCATTTTGCTAAAAATGTTCTTCGGTAACTAAAAATGGAAATGATCTGCTAATAAAAGTCTAAAGGAGCATAGTGAAAAAAAATGGATGAAAATTAAATATAAAGAAAACCAAACTAATGACAGCTACAAGACTTTCATTTCAACTATGAAAATATTGAAATGGCAGATATTCTGCCTTTTAGGATCATCAATCATAAGGAAACCAGCAAACAAAAAGTAGGCTGCAGGTTAGGACTTGAAGTGTTTGGAAATAATTTTCAGGTGCCAAGATCTATACCTACAAAAAATCAGAATTGTGCAAGCAACTGTTTTTCCTATGACACTTTATGGAAAAGAAGCAGGTGAGAAAGAGTATTGGTACTTTTTATATTTGGGGTTAGAGAATACAATCAATAGCCAAGAAAGCAAATGGATTATCAAATAAATCACCATTTTCCTGAGGCAGAAATAAACTGCTCAGATATACTTCAGACATATTATGCAAAGACTTAATTCTCTAGAGAGATCTATAATACTGGGAAAATTTTTGAAAAAAGAATGACCAGCAGCAAGATGGATGAACTTAGTTAAATTAGCTAAACTATTGGAAGATTTGAAGAACCAGCTCAAGGGCAGTTTTTCCTGGAGAAACACTATCTGTGTAATTAAGATACCAATATTAACCTGATGGCAAATAAACCTCTGACAACAATCATATGTTTTGGTTAAGTATTGTCAGAAGATTAAATCTTTTCCACATTAGAAAAAGAAAAAAACGATTTTACTTATTGTTGTTGTAATTGTTGTTAGATTTGCCATCAAACCAGTGTTGGTATCTTAATGGCCAATGAAAATGTGGATGATTCAAAACACAAACAAAACTCCAGTATTTTAGATTCCCAGTTCCTTGGTTGTAAACAAGAGTTTTCTTTTCTCAAAAAGCTCTGTTATGTCCCAGCTAGCAGTTGGCATCCAGACCTATTGTAAATCTTTCTTGGTTAGCCAAGAGAACATCTCCAAAATAGAGAAAAGCCATCCTTCTTTTATTCAGAGAAAAAATAAGCTAGGTATGCCCAAGCTTATTATAATGCCAACCATCTGTTGATTGCAATGTTTTAATATACATGGGATCAGAGATTTATTTTTGGATAATAATATAGGCCACTATTCTGACAAGCCACTGAAGGTTTTTCAGGCTAGAAATACTTGCAATAGTATTCTTTCCTTCACCTTTTTCTAGGCAAAAACTGCTTTGAAGTCTATTTATTATTCAGAGTTTAGGCTTTGCATGAAAGTCCTCACATTCCTAAGTAATGCAAGACTGCAAAGTCCAGCGAATAGACTTTTACAATCTCACTTATGAGCCTCAAATGGCCACAGATAACAGATTCTATTACTAGGCTTTGGAATTTACTTAAATATATTTTGCTTGGTACAGTTATATGTTTTCAAAGTTCATGGGCCATTCTGCTTATATTATACATAATAAAATAACACAATAGAAATCAACCTTCTGTAATAATTCAAAGGTCCTCTATAAATATGATGCCTTGTGCAAAGAGCTTTTTGTGTTTCCATTTTCTCCAAAATATTGTGAATAATTCCAATTCTTCCAGCTGAGAAATTAGATAGTTTACAATTCTTTGAGGTAATTATGATCATTAGGTAGTTTTAAAATTAAGCATATGTACCTGCACGTTTATTATATGCAATTAAAATTGGGGGGGAGGAAATAAACATGAATTATGTTAAAATATCCATCAGTGTGAATTTATGGCATTATCTCATCATGGCATTACAAACCAGAAACTCCTGGCTGTTTTCCTCCATCAAATCAAGGAAGTTTTAATTATGTCATTCCAGTAGCAAATATTGCAACCATCCATCACAATTTATTGAATATTTTTCAGGCAATGATTCATAGAAGCCAATACCTCTATTTAATGATAATTCAGAATTACAAATTGGATTATATATATTATATGCATTTTGGGACAATCTGTTACTAACATTTAGATGATTATCTAGTAATTTTAAATATGTCACTTGAATCCCTTCATTGTGTGTTATTTTGGAACATTTTCTATATTCTGAAAGCACATACATATTTAGATAATTGATTTAGATCAGGGAATAAAGTGATAATAGTCATTAGAAGTTTTGTAAAGATATTTGTGAGCCGCATTGATCAATGACTTCAATATTCAATAAGAAAATCAGGAATTGGATATTTAGAAAGTCTTAATTATCACTTTCTATTATTTTTTATTAATTTTGAGCATTTTGTTGTGACTACAACTAATAGAAACATGCTCCTTAACCAACAAGGCTATATTCAGATATAGAACATATGTAAACATTTGACTTTTAATTTTTCTGTAGAAATGTTGATGCTTACTTTTAGCAACTGAATATCCTTATTCTGAAAACCAATTGAAATAAACCAGTTTTAAAAACAATTTTATTATCTGATTAATGAAGCTAAATCTGTTCATGTAAAAGTGTCAACAAGTTTAGGAGATGTTTAGCCTCGTTAATATGATGTGATACTTTGGGACTACAACAGGGATAGAAAAAGTGGAGTTCCAGATTCTCATGCAGTCTCAAAACCTGGTTTTGGAACACCCAGAGCCTGCCCTTCTACCAATCAGACCATAATCTTCAAAATTACTTGGCACATTCTGCCTCAGTTTCAACCAAGCCAATTATTTAATTCAGGAACTTCCAATAGATCAAATGAAACCACATTCTGCTTTCATTTGAAAGAAGCATGTATACATTTGAGACAAACTTTTTCCTCCAACCGAGATAAGAATATTTGGAATGGTCATGAAGATCATCTAGGCAAATGAGGCATGCTACAACATCCCCAATAAACTACTAGTTCTGTTTGAATATCTCTGGCAAAGAAAATTAGCCAACCAATTAGACAATTGGTTTCATCTTCAAGAATTATATTCCAATGTTTAATCTGCTGCAGAAGAAAGGTACATTCTATTTTTCTCTCTAGAACTGAGAATCATGATCACATCGGGAATCAGTTATTTCCTATCCATCATTGCCTAATCACCAGGGTAGTGGCAAGACAGTTTCCTGGGAGAATGTTGGAAACAGTTATTACCTGTCCCTCTCCTTATGGAAAAAGTATCTGCTTTCTATTCCCTCAAACAGGCAGATAGTAATTTCTGCCCCCAATTGGATTTTTATGAACATAGCATCTTGATGAACAAAGTATACCAATACAGTGAAAGAAGAGAAGGCTTTACAAGAAAGGGTTACATTTCCCCAATCCTCTTATATTATCTAGTTGTGTGTGTGAGAGAGAGAGAGAGAGAGAGAGAGAAAGAGACAGACAGACAGACAGAGATAGAGACAGAGACAGAGACAGAGACAGAGTATAACGGGCTAGATCCAGTTCTCCATCTCTGATCTGTAGAATATGGCTCTAATTAGGATTTACCATGTTAATACTAATACAAATCTTTGTGCTTCTTTGTTTCTCTTCCCCTCCCTCCCTCTGCCCCCCCACCTCTCTATCTATCTATCTATCTATCTATCTATCTATCTATCTATCTATCTATCTATCTATCTATCTATACATGCATACACACACACACACACACTTTAGATAAACTCTTAAATAATATTAAAATGAGTTACTATAAAGTGACAAGAGAATCAGTTGCTACTGAACAAACTTACCCAGTCTATAATATACTGAGTTATACATTTAATTGTATATTGCAAAACAAAAGAAACGTTACATCTACTATATTGGATAGAAGATAGATAGATAAATGAAAGACAGACAGACAGACAGACAGACAGACAGACAGACAGACAGACAGACAGACAGACACAGACAATGATAGATACTATGGGTATTTTCAGGATAGTCATCAGTATAAATCAATTCATATCCTCAGAGATACTAGTCTTTTATATTTCTTCCATTATATCAACAAGTGGAAAAGAGATGTAAATTCCATTTATATTTGTTGGAATTAAAGAAAATATTAAGTCCCTGATTAGGAGATGAGAGAGAAATTTCAATTGTCATTTTCATTCTGATGTTACTATAATGTCTTGAGGCATTTTGCAATGAGATATAATAAAAGGCTTTCAAAGTCTTTTTAGAGTTCTCTCCTTCTTTACCAAATCGTTTTCCTCATATCTCAGTTGGTCTAAAATAGTCATATTTTTCAGTGATTAACTAGAATTGCAAAAGAAGCAAAGATTTTTAAAAATTGCAACCGCATAGCCTTTTCTTACAGCAGTGTGAATTTTGGTGCTTACATCATGCCCCACTAAAAACTAAATCAATAATAATTTAACAGCATATTTATTGATATCCATGGACATTGCATTGTATTTTATACACAAATTTGTCAATGATCTATACTTCAATGTATCATACATTTTGTTTGTATAGATTATTTCAGTTGTATTTGTGTCACATTTATTCTGAACATCATTTCACAGCATAAAATATATAGGGCTACATCATATATGGCTCTTTTTTGGCATTGACTCCAACTACATTGTCTAATCAGTAGTGCACTGGTTAGAATGCAGTATTGCAGGATACTTCTGACTGCCAGCTGACTGCAATTTGGCAGGTCAAATCTCACCAGGTTCAAGGTTGACTCGGCCTTCTATCCTTCTGAGATGGGTAAAATGAGGACCCAGATTGTTGGGGGCAATATGCTGACTCTGTAAACCGCTTAGAGAGGGCTGTAAAAGGACTGTGAAATGGTATATAAGTCTAAGTGCTATTACTATTGCTTCATAAATTATTGTTAAAGAAAACTGTACCTACAAAAAATAGCAATGACAAAAAAGCATACATATATTGAATATTGTTAGTGTGAGCAAGAATGTTACTTGCAAACAATTGATTCTCTATTTACAAAATGAAGGAATATATAATTTCATGTACAAAGCCGTACACATACATTTTGCTTAAATGAACAGAATTTAAAAAGCAAATTACAGTGCCTACTATTAGTTCTGTTCTTCAATTTAAGGATCAACAGCTCTAATTCTGATGCAGATATATTGAATATTATCACATCATTGTTAGACAATGTATTCATGACCGGAACTTCATATTCAGATATCCATGTCTAGGGATAAATCTTATCTCTGGGACCAAGAGACTGCCTTACCCCTGTGCAGCCACTGTACAAATGTGTAACACATGCACTAAACTATGATCACTGCTTGAGCTGAAGAAACAGGGGTCATGTTATTTTTTTCAGGATAAAAAAAATGTTTGGGGGAATTTGGATAAGCTGTGAATGTTGTAATGTGATGCTCAGAATATAAAAATGTAAACATAATTCCCTTTTAATTGAGATGGTGCATTTCACAGATACAGAAAGAAACAGATGGGAGAAATACTGAATGCTAATGCAATTTTGTAGTTTTTTTTAATTACAGAAAATGTTTGAACATGGAAAATTGATACATCACATAAATTGGTTAATATTTATATAAAACCAAATCCCCTCCCTTGGTAGGCTTGGGGTGTTTTTTTTCAGATTGAAGCTAAATATTATGACCTGATTTTAGTAGGTAATTCTCCTTGGATTCCTCTTATTTTATTTTTTAAAGGTACTTTATATTCTTTGCCTTCACCTAGTGGCTATATAACAATTCAATTACTGAAGTCCCTCATCCAGAAAGTGCACTTGATTTCCTATAATTTGTATTCTGTTTGATTTTATTTTAGCTTATGTAACAAATACCACTTGGAATTGACTGAGTTAAAACTCATAAAAAAGAGGTAGGATAAGTGTGCCAGCTGCAAAAGGAGAAGAGAAGGGAGTTAATAAAATACAAATAGAAATGGAAAATAAAATTAGATGTGATGTTTTTGACCATCAGGATATTTTAATACAAAAATTGGATTTTTTTAAAACAAAAGACAAGGTCAGCTGAAGAAAAGTGTAACTAAGGCACCTAGAAAGATAGTCACATGGAGGGCATGGCAATAAAAATCAGAAGGAATGTGAGTTTTTAGAAGGTAAGTCAGATAATATAGGAAAGAGCACTCAAAAAGAATCAGACAATGAAATAGCAATTAGCAGATCAAAAGGGTAAGAAGCACATTTTAAAAGAAAAAGGTGATAATGTAAGCAGCATGAATGGAAGCTGCAACAATGAAGTGAGAAAATCAGGCAGCAAACTGAAAAAATTCCTGTGTGGATTCCTTTTACTCAGAAAAAAAAAAAGAACTGAGAACAAGGAAAGAAAATTGATTGTCTGTTTGCATATTTTTTTTCACAACAGTTTATTATGTCACCCTTGAAATCTGTAATGAAACTTATTTGTGTAAGGAGAAAGGCTTAGAAAGAGGGGAGTTCTTCTCCATTATATATCTAGGAGGATTTGTTTGGTATTATATGAAATTATTTTAAAGCATAATATAGATGTGTGTAGGTGGGGGGATGGTATGGTCTTTTGTTGCTGATTTGGCAAAGATCAGCTGAAGGGGATGACAAGCTAGGCAGTCATAAATAATGGGGAATGTTTTTATAAAACCCCTTTAGATAGCTTTCTTATACTGAGTTGTGGATAAGACTTTAGCTTCTTTCCTTGTAATCCTAGGGTTAGGGTTATATAACTATTTTTGTCATGTCTGGTAGGCACCTAAGAATAGTGAAACAGTCAAGGATCCATGGGCTACTTGTAGCAATGGAAGACAGTAAACAATAAACAGTCGAAATATTCAGAGTGAGCCAATGTTCAGAGTATCAGAAGTCATACCATTAAGTCCAGAAATTAGGCATGGAATCATGTACATACATTGACTGTATTATAATAATAGGAGAACAAGTTACAATAACTTTTTTCAGCAAAGGCTGTTTCTATTAGAGTTTCTCCCCTTCCTATCATCTCCCTCACCAGCTCAACTATACATATTACATTTTATCAGAATGACAAGTGACTCAAAAATAAGAGAAATAAGAGTTTTTTCCTTTAAATATTATGCCTCTGCTTATTTCAGCCTTTTACTATTTGACTTGGCATCAATCGTGTTCTGGTGGTTCAGATCAGAATATGAAGAAATCAGTCATCTTAGGAGAATTGGTCTTTTCTATTCCCTATGGACCTCTGTGGACCTGGATGCTTCCAACTTCAGTATCTTCAAAACAGCAGTATAGTATTAAAACCAAACTTTAAAAACAAGGAGAAACACCTAGAAACTTGATTGAATTTGAAAATTTTATCATAATTTGGAGATTTTGCTTGGCCTTTTTCATTCCTTCATTCCAAATAGCTACACATCAATGATTCCACCTCAAAGAAGAAAGTGTCCAGTAGTGTACATCAGGACTCTAGGCCCTGTGCTATTAACTTATAGCTGTGTTTTTTATATATATATATATCTGATATATGAAGGGTTTTTCTTTCTGGGAATTCCAATGTTTAGCAGAAAAGCAAAGTTATCCCTTAAATAAATCAGAAAAATGAATCAAAATATCACAAAAGATCATTATCAGTGATTAAGATTTCCCACCTGGACCCTTACAAGCACAAAATCATTTAAAAAAAAAAAATGTGAGTCTAAACTCCAGTAGAACTTTACTAATCTGGGAAGGAGAATAAATGTTTGTTGGGACTGGCAGGGAAGGTCAAGGGGAGCTAGAAGGAGTGTTAGGAAGCAATATCCATTTAGAACTTCAAATGTGCCCATCAGCCTAAACAGATTGACTGCTGCCCTGTGCTATCTTAGTCATATTCTGCCAAGGGCTATCTTTGAAATATAGATCTTATCTAAAATTCCTATTGCACTTCTTGAATCCCTCTGGCTGAAAATTGGAATTAGATACTTGGAATAGTAACTAGAAGGAATAAAAGCCAGTCATTCTCCGAATACTTTTCTTTAGCAGTTTTATTTTGCTGGGAAGGGAATGTTGCAGTTTTGATCTTGCATGCCACTGCTGAAGAACTGATCTGCACATATTTATCTTGAAAGAAGCATGTCATTCAAGTGCCTGAGCCTTCATAAAAGAACACTATTATCTCTGCTGACTATAAAACATTGGCCTCCATGGAAGTAACTGTTGGGTTTCTCTCAAAAGATTAGTTTTGCATGGCCCATAGATAAGATATGAGGAGTTGTGCAACTATACTCTTCCATTTCCTTTTTGTTATTTTATCTAACACCCTGAAGCCGAGTTCTGCATTTTGAAGATAATCATCTTAACAATGAGATACAATGTGTCTCCTTGAGTAAAATGAAAAAGGAAGAACTGAGATGATAGCTTGTGAAATGTTTACTTGATAAAACTTATTTATCTTATGAAGGAGGAAAAAGGGCAAGAGGGAAGACCCAGCCGAGAGTGATTCATAAGCTTATAGTACAGTCAGAAAATAACAGCTCTCTTGAATTCTGGAGTAGTTAGTCCTTTGATGAATCTGGAGGAAACTGTACGTGAATCATTCTGATAGTGAGTTACCTATTGAAAATAAAATAGTCATGAAAAATATCAACAAATTGCAGAATAGAGTGGAAAAGGAGGCTTGCATTCCTCTTTTTGACAGCAACTGCAAAAGCTATTTAGTTGAGTTAGATCTAAACAGAAGGAAAAGTCCCAGATACTAAAAAAAAATAAGTGGGATTAGTTTGCCTAGCTATATTGAAAACAGAAATGTGCCCTCAGAAAAGGTCACTTCTCCTCTGAATTTCTTTGCAGTTTGTAGTTACAAATTGTCTGAAGGGATGTCTGAGGGTGGAGGAGGTTACACAAAGTGGAAATGCAGTGATGTTGACCTTTCATAGGCCTTGAACATGATTTTTTTTACATTTGATCTTAGCCACCAATATAAATATATATATATATATTCTAGGCGTGGTTGTCAAAATGTATCTGCTTAGGGAAACACTTGGAGTTAATTGTCCTCAGAAATTAAGTTTTCCATAGATTTGTTGTTTTGTATAGTCATGTTTTTAAATCCTTTTTTTCCTCTTTTGGAAGATATGGTATTTTCCCTGCAGAGCCTCGGTGGCTCAGTGGTTAGAGTGCAGTATGCGGGCTGCTTCTGCTGTAGCCAGCTGCCTGAAATTTGGCAGATCAAATGGCAGATCCAATCTCACCGGCCAATATGCTGACTCTGTAAACCACTTAGAGGGGGCTGTAAGGCACTATAAAGCAGTATATAAGACTAAGTGCTATTGCTATTGCTATTATCTATCTGGCACTTTGCCAAATCTACAAGATTTCTTAAAGATAATATTTTAATCTATAGTCAGTATCAAAGAAGTAGTGCAAAATCAGAAGATGTAGAGATAGCTTGTCCATAGAATTGCCAAGAATCAGTAGGACTGAATGGATAACATCATCATCACAGCCAGTATACCATCATTTTTTTCAGCACCCTAGGATACAATTTATCCTGCTAGAGAAGTGACAATTTTAAACATTAATTTGTGAACTTCAACTCCCAGAATTCTCCTGTGAAGGTTGAGAAACCCTGTCATAGAGATTTAAATTCATTCAATTTGTTTGTGTCCTTCCTTGTTAATCTATTTCTCTTTTCATTTCTGTATAGCATCCTTTCTCCCAGATCTTTTTTCTAGTAGCTACATTGGCTTCTGTCCTTGATTGTCATCTCACTGGAATTGTTTGCAAATGTGCTCATTTTAAAGTGTCCTTCCTAAAGAACTGCCAGCTATCTTGATCTCCTTTCTCCATTAGCTGCTTCTCCAGGAGAATCTTGCTTATTATTGCTCTGATTACAATCATGCTTCTGAACAGCAAAGCATGTTTAATGTCACTTCCCATAAAAATAATTAACATCAGTGTAATACAGTCACTTTCCCACAAAGTTTCTGTTGATCCAGGCTTCTCTAATGTTTAGTATCAAGTCAAGGATAACTGGTCCTCTAATGTGTTTCTCCACACTCTATAAGTTATAAGCAAATTATAAGCAAGAAAGTTATAAGTAAGACAAATCAGACATTTCCTAAAGGGATCATGTATAATTTAGCTTTTCTCAAAAAAGATTAAGGGAAAACCAGAACTTTAACATGAACAAATTTGAAACTGACATGAGGTCTCAAAACATCCATAATAAAATAATATAAGCCGATATATTTTCTCTACTTACTGCATATAGAAATGGGGCTGCATTGGATTTTCCTCTCATCCTGAAGTGTGCTGTATTTTTCTTGCAAAAGCCATATTGCTTCCAGAAAAGAAAAGAAAAAAGAAAAAAATCTGGTAAGCTAGTAAACTCCTTCCAGAGTATTTAAGCTCAGTGGAGAAGTTTGTGCCTAAACTTAACAAAATCTCCCTCCTAGACTGCTCGCTGGACATGAAAAATGAAAATTACAGACTCTTTTGTGCATATTCTGATCCAACAAAGATTTTGAAGAGCCCATTTCAGTATTAAAAAATAAAACCATATGGGAGAGGGCGGAGCTGGCATCGCGATGATACGGCATGTGATCTTGGAGATCTGGGATTGCTGCCGATATCTTTGCTCCTGGACGGCCCAAATGGATCTAAACAGTCCCGAAGAGATGGTGAATGTAAAGAGTGCATCCTGTCAATCCCAGGGATACTGCAAAGTCCCTGGTAGATCCAGGAGAAGCTCCTTTTGCCAGCAGCAAAGAGGCAGCCATTAAAGCTGCTGAAGTTGGGACAGCTCCGAAACAAAAGAGAATAGAAAGAAAAAGTGTGCCGGTTTGGTGAGAAATTTTTCTTTACTTTAAGACTTGAAAGGACACCCTAAGGAAAAGAAAAAATCTGTAAAATCTTAGACAGAAGTAATTAAGCAGCAATTTTAAACGGGAAGTCAAATTAATATTTTTTTCGTTCCTGGACTTTTTATATATGATCTTTTATTTTGAAACTGGATGGATTTTTTTCTACCTACTTTTTCTCTTTTGTCTTTTCTCCTTTTTGACTTTATAATATTTTAGGCTAGAGACTCTCTTTTAGTCTTTTTTTAAAAATATCTTTTTTCCTTTTTAATTAATTTTTATTATATCTTGTTTGGAAAAAGAGGGGCAAAGTGAAAGCAGAGGAAACTTTGTAACACTGCCAACTAGAGGCTTGGAAATATTGTATCTCTTTTTTTTCTCTTGACCAGACAAAGCTGAGAAAGAATTGAGACTTCTTTTCAAGGACTTTGAGCCTGTTTGATAAGATGGAGGGAAGAGCATGGGAGAGTATTATTGCAGCTGTTCTTCTGGGTTTCTATCCATAGCTGGAGTCTGGTGTTGAAGTTTATAGGAAAAAAAGATGATAAGACTCTAAGGAAGAGAGTTATAAAACTTAACAAAAGCCTTGGAAAACTAAATAAGGTGCAGTGTGCTCTTTTTCCTTTTTTTTAAGCTGGGGTATTTCTTACTTTAACAAACCCACTCCTTATTAGCTTATTTTTTGTAATAGCTATTCGGATCTTTGACTTTTGGGAACTTGCCTTTGTCTTTTTCTTTTGCTTTTGGAGTTTAATTTCTACTTTTGTATTCCATTTTAAAGGACAAATATTAGGATCAATAATCTCTTTTTTTTTTAAGGGAGTAGTCTTTTTTTCTTTTTTCCTTTTCCCTCTCTTGTTTTTTTTTTTTTTAATTTATTTTTTACATTTTTTTTTTGTGGCTTTTTTTATTGTATACCTTTTCATACCTGAGACTTTTTAATTGGATTAAGGTGTTGAAGAACTTGAAGAATTTCTTTTTTTCTTCTTTAGTTTTTATGGGGTTTTTTTTTCTTCCTTTTTTGAGTCTTTACTGCTAATTGGATTAAGGTATACAAGAACCTGAAGAAACCTTTCTTTTTTTATCTTGCTTCTTTTTTTCCAATATTTTTACTTGGAATTACAATTAGTTACTACATGAGTGGATTAAGGTCTAGAAGAACCTGAAGATTTTGAATTATCTGAAATGAGCAAAAAACTAGCGGTGGCTCTTCAGTTCCTACTTCTTTCTCTTCACCATCTGGAGGACAACGTTCAATACAGACAATGTTACAACAAGAAAAAGAACAAGAAAAGGTGACACTGCAGATGATAATGCAAGCAATTCAAAATATACAAGCAAGAACAGAGAATATTGAAAAAAGAATAGAAAAAACTGATGAAAAGGTGGAGAATACCCAACAAATGATGATGAAATATGATGAGAGATTCCAAAAAAATTGAAGAAGAAGATAAACAAAGAGATAAGAAGATTGGAGATATTGACGGCAGATTAACTGTGGTTTGTAGAGTTGTAATTGCAGGAATGTTCCAAGCTCGGATGGCAAACCTCAGATAAAGAATGTTTCCAAGCAAATACAACTCAGGCAAACAAAGTCACTAATCTATGGATAAAGGAGGATTAGAGAGGGGAAGTAGACATATGTTAGACTTTAACTAGAGATAATTAATTGTATGGATTACTGTACTAAACAGTAACGAAAGTTAAGCAGTAACCAAAGTTAACCAATGATGGAAGATAACTAAAAATGTATATAAATGCAAGACTATACTCCAATAAAGTTCATCATCATAATTCAGTTGTTCATGATCAAACAACTCGACTGCTTCGTCATTACAACAAGTGGTGCTCGAACAGGGACCCTCTTACTTCGTCCAGCAAGGATTTGGTGCACCTTCAACCCTTTGTGGTTTCTTCAACCTTTTGGTTTCTGTAAGTATGGGGTCTTTGCTTTCTGAGGAACAAAGGAAGCATGTAGATGAATTAGGATATTTGTTGAAGAAAAATAATACTGAGGTACCACAGAGAAATCTCTTAAGGCTGGTCCAGGAGATTGCAGCTCAGTGCCTATGGTACCCAGAAAAGGGGTCTTTAAAATTAACTGATTGGGAACGTATAGGGAAAACATTGCATACTGAACCTCGAGCAAAAATAGAAGTTTTGCATGTGTGGCATTTATGTAGGCATGCAATTGAAACATTTGGTCACAATGAACTTTCTCTTTTAACACCTCCACCTTCACATTATATTAATGCTGTCATTTGTCCCCCTTCTTCACCTGAATATATGTCGTCAATTCCCCCAGCTCCTGCAGATACAGGGCAAAAGCCTCCTGACTCTATTGTTCAGTCTTCTTTTCAGAAAATGGTAGAGACTTGTAAAAGGGATGCCTCTATCTCAGAATTACTGTCCGTTTGTCCAGTACAATATCATCCTGATCAGGATTTTTCCGGTTTGTCAGCTTCGCTAGCGGCAGGGATTCGCGATCTCCGCGATCCCTGTTGCGCTAGCCGTTTTGGTGTCTCCGATCCAGACGGGTTTGGAGGCTAAGGCTGCTCTGCAGGGGCGGCTGAAGATAGGGGGGATCCGGAGAGGGGTTTGGGGGTGCTGCAGACCCCCTCCCCGCCCGGCAAAACCCCCTTTTCTCAAGACGGTGCAGCGGCGGTCCGTAATGGCCGCCACAAAGAAGCCGGCAGCTGGGTAAGAATGTGCAGGAGGAAGAGGAGAAAGTTTTTTAAAGTGAAAGTTTTCTTGGCTGACCCAGGACTTTAAGACATATTTAACATCCTGAAAATTATGGCTTTCTGAATGATACTTTCCAGAAGAGAATATAAGCGGCAATTTTGAGGTGCTGAAAGGAAAGTTTACTCTCCTTCCCTATGGAATCAACAAATGGATATTGAGAAACTTGTCTTTTTATAGAAAGTTAAAACTTGCCTTCTGTGATAAGTGGGAAGGGAGAGAGGATATATATATATATATATATATATATATATATATATATATATATATATATATATATATATATATATATATATATATATATATATATATATATATATAAAGATCTGTTGGAGTGAGATGCCTTAAGGATTTGAAGACTGAAATTTATTGTAATAAGGCTTTAAAATACAGATTTGGTCGTTTTTTTTGATTGATACTGCCCCAGGAAGAGAAAGTGAGAATTTTGTTTTGGCTTGGACTGAGTGGTGACTTTGGGATTTTGGGACTGTTCTAACTTTTGAAACATCTTGGTTGTTGTAAGAAGGAAGAGGAAAAAAAGAAAAGAAAAGATTTATAATGGCTTTTTCCGTTGAGGAACTGAGAAAAGAATATGAGCAAACAAAAAGAGAGGGCAAGGACGCTGTAAAGGAAGCTTTTCTCTTTTTAGAAATGGCGCTTGCTATTTATCAACAAACACAACAACAGATGGAGGCAGAGGAAGAGGAAGAGGAAGAGGAAGAGGAAGAGGAAGAGGAAGAGGAAGAGGAAGAGGAAGAAGAAGAAGAAGAAGAAGAAGAAGAAGAAGAAGAAGAAGAAGAAGCCATCTTTGATGAATCTCAAAATTTAATTAAGAAAGAGAGGAGAAAGAGAGGAAGGAAAATGAAGGACTTAAGATTTAAAAAAACATCCAAGAAAGAGAAAAATAAGATGCAAAATCAATATAATGCTAGAAAACAAAAGAAAAAAGGAAAACAACAGAGAAGGGAAGCTAACAAGGCAGAGGCTAGGAGAAGGCGGGGTAGAAAGGCCTGGTGGGAGAAGAAAGAAAGGGAAAAGGTGGAGAAAAGCCACAAAGCTTTGAAACCAGATGGGAAAAGAGGAATTTTTTTTAGGGACAAAGGGTAATGTATAATTTGTTTTTTAAAAAAAAGATTCTGCAAGGTTCATAAGATGGTATTGTAGCATTTGTATTAGAAATAGAAAATTAGAATGGTTTAAGAGTTAATAAGAGATTAAAATATTGAAATGTTTAGTAATGTATTTAATCATTTTGAATTTATTATCTTTCTTTTTTTAAAATTAGTAGATAGAATGTACCAAGCAGAATCAGATTGGGTATTAGGTGTTATTTTAAATGTTAATTTAGGGGGATGATAGAAAGGCATCATACTCTGATTAGTGATTTCAGGAGAAACTCTTTTTTCTTTTTACTATAGGGAATGAGACAAATGGATAATAAAGAGTGGACAAAAGATACAAATATAATGACTTAAATTAAAATGAATTAAATAAGATAGAATTAAGAAGAGTGAAATGTGTGGAGAAGCTAATTTAGAAGATATAGAATGGTAAATAAAATAGGTAATGGCATGTAAGATGAGCATGAATATAATTGAAGTCCATGTAGAGAGAGGTTTCTGGGGCCAAGTTACTTTCCTAAAAGATCTTTTACATTTTTGTGTTTTGTGTGTTTATGTATGTGGGAGAATTAATAAAACCTTGCAGGAATATAGAATGAGAATAATGGTAACCAAGTCAGAGAGAAATAGATGATAATTATAAATTGGATAAATATAGAGAAAAATAATAATAGTGAAATTGGATGAGTAAAGAGTAATAAAGAGAAATTGGATAAGAGATATTTGTATGCTCATATGGAAATGGTTTAAAACGGAACTATATTGTATAAAATAATGTTTTATTTGACACGTAAAATTTATAATGGAAAGAGGTTCATGTACTAATGGTTAATGATGGTTTGTTTGTCTTTAAAATTAATAAAATTTGTTTAAAAAAAAAAATATCGTCCTGATCAGGGGCCACAGCTTGGACTGCAAGTAGCAGAATGGGAGGGTCTGCCTTATCAGATCTTAAGAGAGTTAAAAAAGACAGTTACAGACTATGGGATTAGTGGTAATTTTACAAGAGAACTTGTAGAAGGAATAAAAAATGATTATACAATGATCCCCAAAGATTGGAAGCAAATATTTCGCATGATTTTAACATCCATGCAATATGTGGTTTGGGAGAGTGAATATATGAGACATGCTCAAGCTGCTGCTTTGTAAGATTTGGGATCTATTCTATCAATGGTTAGGCAATAAAACATGGTAATGAAATACATAGATTTTTAAAATATAATGAATATATAAAGATGTATTATTTTTATTATATCTACAAAATGATTATAGGATAGATTTGAGATGATAATATGAACTGCTATAAAACAAATTAAATAAAATATGGATTGCCTTGTAAAACATGAATAATACTATAGTCAAATGATTGGTTAACAATGATATTAATGTATTTAGGAATATTTGATTGACAATACAAGAACATATACAATGTAATTGTAAGTGAAGACTATGAAGTGGAAGCACAAAACAATCTGTAAACCAACCGACACACTATATGTACATATATGGAAGATGGCTTGATGGTTTTATGTTTGTTTGTCTATGTTTGTCTTAAAAAACAATAAAACTTAAAACATTTTTTTTTAATGTAGCAGTTTTGGCACTAAAAGAAATACTAAGATATTTCTAGATTAAAAAACACAGCAATTTAAAACAATTATGTTATTATTTAAAAGAAAATCCAACAGAACTTCTTTTCTATTTTTAAAGAAGAATGATAAATAAAAATATTAGCCCCAGAATTATTTTTTTAACAAATTCTCTAAGGTACACTAGATGTAAAATAAGGATGACACAGAAATAAAAAAGTAGAGAGCAAGATGTCTACTGATCCTTAATATAATATCTTATGCTACCTTTCAAAGACACTTTGAGAGTGTCTATCTTTTTTTTAAAGGACAAAAGGAATCAAAGCAACAGGATGGAACTTTTATGTTTCCCAAGGCCTCCTAACAAAAGATAATAGGAAAATATTCCTGCTAGGCATTCACCACAGGGATTTTTCTTCTGCAAATTGAAATAGGAATTTAATTTTAAATAAATAGAATAATTTTCTTCCCGTACTTATATACATGTAGAGATATGTTATGATTTTTCTCAGCTTGTTTGATTCAGATCTTGATGCAGTTCCTCCGTGAAACTGGCTGAAGTCTGAAAGCTGCATTGGGACCACATCAATATTGTTACATCAATGGAAAAACTGTATTTCATTATACGTCTCCATCGGTTTGTAACAAGGAAAGTTAATAAAATATCACAAAGGCTAATTAGGGAGTGTTGTACTAACTCTTCGCACAAAAATAATATTTCTTATTTTTTAAAAAATAATAATGAACAGTTGGCATATTTTATATCTAAAAATATTTGAATGCAGTGAATGTCAATTAGAGGAATGAAATAGCCGTACATAGCTGAACAACCTGAGGCAAAAACATGCAAACACATTTAACAGGAACAAATGTTTCTTTCCAACTAAATTTAAATCTTAAATAGGATATTTACATGCATAAAACTGATCTATATTTGGTGTAGTGATTTGTAGTATTGCAGTTTGGAAGTACTGACAGAAACCTCTTGCAGCAATTGTATTTAGGTATTCCAGATTTTAAATACAATTACAAGCCATGTCTTACAGTTTTCGTGGTATGGACAGAGGACACAAATAATAACTTACACTTTTAGTCCAATCAAAGACGGTGTCCATAATGGGTGGTATTACTTTGAGTCTAACGGTCAAAGGGGAACAATGTTCAATAAGTATTATTGCAAAGATCAATAATGCTAGGTAACTATTAATATTCAAGAAATCCAAAGTTGCACAGATCAAAGGAAGGACAAGATATTTATGAAGTATGGCAAGGAAAGGGCTATAGGAGTATGTAATGACTTGTACAGCTTTTGGAGTTCAGGGTAGTTTAATAAGTGATGAAAATGGGGAATATGAGGCAAATGTGGATAATGAAGAGCAAAACTATTTTATAATTTCTGTTTTAGAAAACAGTAAAACTTGGATCTTGAAAAGAATCTAAGGAAAAAATATATACAGTACTTGGACCATATTGTGATAGGGATCAAACTAGATACAGGTAGTCATTAATTTACAAAGGCAATTGGGGCTGCAACTTCCATCACTAAGCAATGTAACCATAAAGTATGAGCACATTATTTAGTGACAAAAACCCCTGCAATGCTGGTTGCCATTTCTAATTGAATTTCACAGTCAATGCAACTTCATGCAGGTTTCCTAAAACCAAAAGCAGTTGCCAAGAGGTACAGCATGACTCAAGGAGAGTGCACAACAGTGTGTGAGAGGTGCAAGCACAAAAGGGTTGGGAAGAGTGCATTGGTGAGGGAGGCTTAGCCAAGCAACTTGCAACCTTCTCTATCAGATTTCCCATCAACTTCTGAGGAAGCTGGAAGCGAAGATTGCAAATGGCAATCACATTATCATTGGTAGCTTGGCAACCAGTCATAAGTGCAAAGAGATAGTTAAGCACATAAATTGCAATCACATGATTGTAGGGGTGTTAAGATAGCTGTAACTCTAAGGACTGGTCATAACCACCATTCATTCAGCACTGTTTTAACTTGGAACAACCACTTATCAAATGGTCATAGGTTGGACACTACCTGTTTTATATAAGACATCTCTTATTAGGAACTTATGAAGTATGCTGCGAAACTATTTGGTTTTATTGGTTAATATTGACTTTAAAAGAACTGAGAATTAAAATTAGCTCAAGAGTTAAATAGCACTGATCACTGATTTCATACTTGTCTCATAAAATTGTTAGGTAGAAAGTTACTGAAATGGTCAACACACTTCAATCACCTTATCAAGGAATCAGTTGCTGATTCTATTTCAAGAATACAATTAACTCCTGCCTGATCCAGGGAAAGAACATCAATGATTGTTAGTTATAGGTTTCAAAAGACTAAAGAATTTTGAACAATATGGTTCTCTAGGATTTCCTGAAGTTCCCTTATGCCTAGAAATAAAGTAAGCAATTAAAATCCTTACAGTGCTCTTATTTTCCCAAAACTATAGCAACACGGAGAGGGACAATAATAGTTCGTAACATCACTTTTTCTGAGTAGCACTTTAATTTTCTACAAGATAAGTGGTTTTTATTTCTACTATCTAACAGAAAAAAATTTTTTTTGACTTAATCAAAAGAAGTTTGCAGATACTTCTTTTAATTTAACAATGAATGAATGTGCACTGGAAAAAAGTCTTAGCCATTTTTCTCTGGAACAAAATGAATGTATGTGGAAGTCCTGAGCCACAGTCTCTGGATGATATCAAGAACAGCATAAAACACAGATAAACCTTCCCCTCAAACACACACAGGATGGCATGTTGGCTCAGTAGTTAAGAAGCTGAAGTTGCCAGGAAAGCCTGCAGCCCAGGTTCGACACCATGCGATAGGGTAAACTTCCATCCTCACTCCAGCTCTTAACCAATCGAGCAGTTCAAAAGCATGCAAATGCAAGTAAATATTACAGGTACCACTTCAGTGTTTTGTTTCACAAGCAAGTAGGAGCACACCATGACTGAGAATTCAGTATGTTTTTGCTGAGTATGAAAGTAATTTCAAATATTGTTGGACAGAAAAAAAAAACAAGAAGCCATATTTCTTCAGGAAGATAAAGTATACCATAGTGATGCAAAACTATCTCTAGCATTAGTTTTTGAATTTTTTTTAACTTCTTACATTTTAAATAACTTGGCAGCACTTTTTGGCTTAAGAGAGGCTTCAGAAATCATTTCATAAATAAATAATACCATCCTTTATTCCAGTGGTAGGATTCAAATTTTTTTTACTACCAGTTCTGTGGGTAAGGCTTGGTGGGAATAGCAGGTGAAAGATGCTGTAAAATCTCCAGTCAGAGGTGGTATTTGCTGGTTCTCCGAACTACTCAAAATTTCCCCTACCGGTTTCCAAGACTGGTCAGAACCTGCTGAATACCACCTCTGTTTTATTCATTGGTATGGAGAATTGCCTGTCGTTAAGTTGTAGTATTACAGTGTTGCTGCTAAATACTGAACTGCAGTTTTCTGAACTGCACCATTTATAGCTTCTAATAAAGAAACTGTTGGTTTTATAATTGTTTAATATGAAGCTTTTTATGTTAATATCATGATTATATCAGATTAGGACTTTAGTATAAAATAAGTATCAGAAAATGCACATGGACTAGGAGATTTTAGAAAAAATCAGCATAGTCACTATCAGTATCAATAATGCAGCTGTAGAGGTGGTCGACAGTATTAAGTATCCGGGGGTGCAGATAACTAACAATCTTAACTGGTCTCTCCACGTCATGTTTAGTGAACCATGCATACCAGAATGTGTATTTACTATGTCGGATGAGGAGGGTACATCTTTCTCCTTCTGTCCTGACCACTTTTTACAGAGGCACAATTGAGAGCATTTTAACAAACTGCATCACTGTTTGGTTTGGTAGCTGAAGTGCCTCGGAGAGAAAGTCCACTCAGAGAGTATAAGGAGAGCTGAGAAGATTACAGGAAGTTTGCTTCCTGTCATTCAGGATACTGCTTATAAGTGCTATGTGCTTAGAGCTCAAAGCATTGTTAGAGACCCCACACACCCACTCCAAGGTCTGTTTCTGTTGCTCCCCTCTGGGAGGAGGTTTCAAAATATTTCTAGAATGTTGCCAGATTCTGTAACAGCTTTGTTCCCTACACCATCCATCTGGTAAACTTGCAAGATTCATTTTTCTCACCATGTACATTTTATACATCGTAACTAGATTGTGTTGTTTCTCCGTGTCATATAATATAGGTGGGTATATACATAATTTTGTATTTATTTATTTATTTATTTTCTCATGTTTATTGTGTACAGTATATTGGGGGTGGTGACCCTTTGAGACCTGTATGCAAGAAAATTTCAATTTAATGTATGCCGATTAGTGTAGATTCAAAGTGACAATAAAGTTATTCGAATGCTTCTGTTATAATTTTATTAACATTTCACACATAAATTATTTGAATCAGATATAACTTTACCTAGATTAGATTCATTCAAGTCAGAGGAATCTTAGTCACTGCAATTAACTTATCCCACTTATTTCCCTAGGTCTAACTTAATCATGGCTACATTTGAATCTACCCCAAGGTTTTCAGTGAAGATGAATCAAAAATAAATTTGGTAACCACATGGTAAATCTTAATTGATAAACTTGTCCTAATCTGATTTTATCAATCTTTATAAAATGAAATAATGGTTTATTAAGCTTGATCAAAGTGACATCACTGTTAAAAATAAGTGTTTCTTTGGTTTTTTGCTTGCAAATACTTTGTGAAAGTTGGAGCTAAGCAGTTCTTCCTTTTTTGTGATCTTAGCACAGATTTGAATAAGGCTGGTTTGACATCAGTGGTACAGTATGGGATATTCTGTTGATATGGAAGCTGCTCTGCATACGTTTTTGGTATTATAACTTTCTACAGCACCATAATCCATGAAAGCTGATCCTAAACCTTAGCATCTGATGGTGTACCATACACCAGCAGATAATCCCATTGTAAACAGTGACTCACTCTTGTATATAAAACAGGATTAGCATTTCATATTTCCAAGGTAAGCCTATTTTATTCTGCCTGGCAAAGAGAAGGTTTATGGATTGGGAGGTCACTTCCCTCATGAATTCCAATAGTTACAAAATATCAGACAGTATTTTGTTTTTCTGTCAAGAGTATCTGGTATGCAGGATGGTGGGCAATTTAATATTAGAAATTCAAATTTGTTTATAAACAGCCTTTTACTATAATGAGATCTGTATATCTAGCCATCTAGTGATTACAATATTCCAAATTGAGGACCTGAGTGCCTATCTACATTTGGGATAATTAATTAATGTCAACTATGTTTGCAGCATTGATAGACTTGGTGGAGTATCCAGAAGAGTCAAAAATAACAATTACAAAGAATTCAACTAAAAACAATATAAATGAATGAATGAATGAATGAATGAATAAATAAATAAATAAATAAATAAATAAATAAATAAATAAATAAATAAATAAATAAATAAACAAACAAACAAACAAATAAATAAATCCTTCATACACACCCAGCCCAGCCCAAGGGGACACCCAAGTTACAAGCTAACAATTTTTGGGAAAGTGCAAGTCTATCTAAGATATTTAGTAACTTATAGGAATTTAATCCTGGGGAAATTATTTTGTTTATTTTGCCCCTTCCAGACCCTGGTAGCCCCCAGATACAGTTTAAAATTTTGAGTGTATGTCCAGTTTTATTTGGTGAGCAGTAGTATAGCAGACTGTTGTCAGCATATTTAAACCAATGATGACCTTCCACAGCAAGATCTTATAGATGTCATGTGTCCCATTCCATATTGGAACAGCCATGGCCTCAAATACAACCATCCCCCATGAATGGAACCACCCATTCAATTAGAAATATTGAATCATAGGACCCTAACTTCCAAATCTTAAGGCAACCCAGCAAGATACTGATAGATATTGGTGGATGATGGTATCAAAGGTTGCTGAGCAGTCTAATAAGTCCAAGAGAAAATATACTGCTCCTCCCATCAAGGACCTGACAAAGACTTGGTTACTTACCAAGTACTTACTAACTAACCAGGTGACCAATGCCATTTTCATACCATGGCCAGGTGTGAATCATTATTATAAGGGACCCAAGTAATCTCTTTCCTCTTCTGATAGCTGAAACACCATAACCTTCTCAACAACTTTGGGGAGACTATCTTCAAGAGAAGGCTCACAAGTGTTATATCCTTCCTTGGAGAAGCATTAATAATTGTCTTTCACAGTGTGTCTGGTTGCTCAAAAACATCCAGCAAACTAGTGACAGCTCATACCATAAAAAATTCTACAAACGTTCACTAAAAGCAAAACACATGCGTGCACACACACACACACACACACACACACCAAAAAAAAGGTAATAATACAAGGTCTAACATCACTTTCACAGTTTACTCAGCTGGCATCTAACACAGAATGGATATGAGTGCTGCAAGAAGCAAAATCCACATAAACATCCAACAAGCTAAAAAAAAAAAAAAACAAAAAAAAAAAAAACAAAAAAAAAAAAAAAAAAAAAAAACAAAATTAAAAAAAAAAATAAAAAAATTTATTTTTTAAATTATTTTTTTTTTTATACCTTTCAACTTCAACCCAACTAATTTTATTAATTTTTTTTATTCCTCTGCTCGGGGGGGGGGGGGGGGGGGGACTTCCCTTTTTCCTTTTTTTTTTTTTTTTTTTTTTTTTTTTTTTTTTTTTTTTTTTTTTTTTTTTAATTAACTGTACCTATCTCCTCTAGTCAACAGTAGTACACTTTTAAAAGATGTAATAGGAAAACCAGGAGCATGTAAATATTCCACTGGCTTCTGTTGAGATGTTACATTAAAATCAAGTGCATGTTACAACAAAAATGGCATGTTCTCCTTTCCATTTTACAACCACTATGAGAATAAGCTATGAATTTAACTGATAAACATGCTGAATTGGATTTATACTAAGACTGCATTCTATATATACTAAATTAATTTAAATCATTGTAATACATTTGTCATGACTTACATCATAATTATTTCTGTGGGAACTTTAATTTAAGGCAAGTCTAAATCCATTTTGTATGAACAAGACACATTTTTTAGCATGGCATTAGGCATAGAATTTGAAGGCTTTAAATCTGTTAACTCTGCAACATGTCTTAAAATGCTTTAACAACAGCAACAAACAACAACTCAATAACTTTAGTGCATAAGGAAAAAAGGATATACTGTACAAAGATTATACAAATACAATTTATATACAAATAAAACCAATCTGATTTAATCCTGTAGTGAACCAACAGAGGAAAAATCCCACATCAAAATAGAGGGTTATATATTTACCACAAACCTGTTCTAGCATCTACTGAGCTATACTGTTCAAAAAATAATTAAGACTCATTCCTTGATGCCCAGTGTGTCTCTTCATGTTATAATGATGTTGTCTGAAAAATTTCTTGCTGGAAAGAGCAAGTTCCATAAAAGCCAATTTTAGGATAATTGTTGAAGCTAATGGATTGCAATCTGTAGCAAAAAAAATAAATCAATAAAAAAGCACTGTAATATGTACTCTGAATTTTTTTATTTTGTTTTATTTTCCAAAAAGGATGTATTAGCATAGTAAATCAAACAAGATGAAATAATCAAAGAAAAGATGAGTGGACTAATGGGATGTGAGGATAAGCAATAATATTTTTTGCATGGTTCTTTCTTTCAAAAATGAAATTCTCTTCCTAGTAATGAATTCAGCCTTTCATTACTGCCAATCATGTGGATGTCCAGCTATTAATTTTGGGTTTCATTATTTATAGAGAAAATTGAATTCAAAGGAAATAATTATCCTTTCAAATTAAGATGAATTCATGCAAAGTGTAGCATATGGCTAGGCTCAAATCAGAAAGCATAATCAGCAGAATATCTTTCAACATCACTTTCTGAAAAGGAAAAAAAAAACTATTTGGTAAGTAATATCTAATGTACCCTGACCGTTCTTTTATAAGTATTATAAAAATATAAAGACCAATGTGACAAGCTGTAAAAATATTTTTCATCAATGCTTTCAATTTAGATAAGATAAAAGAGAGACGGTAGTTTTTAGTTTCATACAACATTGTGAGTCTAAAAAGATAAGATATAATGGATTTCTAAAATATTAAAATGGGTTATTCATTGATGGTATAGAACTAAGAAATAGTAACAGACAAAATAGTCCTGTGTCTAATCAGAAGTGAGGTCCATTGTGTTCCTAGATTTTTAGATGTTGTTGTGCCCATATTATATCAAATATCTCTCCCATTACCCTTATGGATTCTAAAACATTTATTTCTGACTTTCAAAAACACCAACAGATGGTACAGTGAACATGAAGTGTTGTGCAACATTTTTCAGTCTGAACCAGCGTAAAAAAATTTCCAGCTCTTTTTTCATAATTTAAAACTATTACAATATTAAACTGGGATGGTTTAAATAACTTGCTTCGTACTTCTGTCTTCTTCCTTATTTCTGTTCTGTTTTCAATGGTTCTGTCAACTCTAGACTATGTGTTTCTTCCAAGTTTTAACAATGGCTAACAGAGACCTGCAAGCCCAAAGGGCAATCTAAAATGCTCGAAGGTATTTTCATGATGCCATACTTTGTCAAATGGAAGTCAAATCTCAGTCTGTTTATATTGTTTTAGGTCTATTAAATGTTAAGCATGCTGAAACATCCCAAAGGTACTTTTTCAAGAGGCAACTGGATTTTCTGGTGTACAAATGGTTCCTATAGTCTGCAATTTTTCTGGAAATCCATTTGCCATTCAAAGGGTGTCCATCCCAAAATGCATAGCTAAATGTCTATGGAGATTCTCAATCATCCAGGTCATAGTTCTCCCAAAGGTGCTTTTTCAAGAGGCAATTGGACTTTCATGCTGAAACAGGTAACAAAAGAGAACTCAACTGATTCATTTCACCCTATGTGTGGTGGACTCCCATGGAAAGGATGAGACACAAGCGAGTGAACTCGGGATGAGAGTCCAGAGCAATTTCTGGCGTCCCATTTTATTGAGAATTTTACACATAGTAAGCATTCACATTGTGGATTTCAATAATTAAACACAATACACATAATTGTCTGAGCTGCTTAATTGTTTCTGGTATTTGCTTTTAATTTCCTTGTTTTATCTAGGTGACCTTTAGGCAGACATGTATGTGTAAGGTCTTAGATTAATCATTACTAAATACTGGAGTCAGAGTTTATTCCCACATCTCCCCTATTTTAGTTTTTTGATGACCGCGGATGCCTCGGTAGCTTTTCGCCATCTGCAACAACAGCTCTCCTTCCGTAGGCTTCACTCGACACATTCCTAAAAGTCCAGGGAGACATTGGATACAACAGCATACACAAAGAGAAAGTATAAAAAGCAATATCACTCCAACAATTAAATGACGAATCCATGAACCATCTGGCAACCAGGACCAAAGTGCAGACCACACGTCCAGTCCCTCACCCTCCGATTGTAATGGATTCTCATTCAGGGTTTGTTCCATATGCTGTATAGTAGCTGTAATGTTTGGAGAAAAATCAGAGATATACATACAACAATGCGTATGAATCACAGCGCAAACTCCCCCTTGTGCTGCCAAAATAGTGTCCACCGCATATCTGGTTTGCAGGACAAAGTCAAGGATTTTTCCTTGCTCTTCTTCAAGCAGCTTTAGAGTTTTAATGGTTTCTTTAAACATAGTAATTGTCCAATTGTTTAAACGATGTAAATCTCTATAGTTCATCATGACTCCTAAAGGAGGAATAACTCCCCTTGATATTTGTGTCCAGTAGTCATGAGTCAAAACAGAGTTTATTTCCGTTGCGGAACGCGCATTGCAGATATGAGCAGTCCCCAATGATTTTTTAATGAAATGAGATGGGATTACTTTCCCAAAGGTGCAGACTCCTTTCCATCGTGCTGGCATGCGATCATAGGCCATCCGTCCACACAGCAACCATAGATTTGCTCCCAGGAGATGACCAACCGTATTTGGTTCAGCATAGATTAATTGTGCAAAGGATTCCATTAACATAGCCAAATAAGTGGATGGTGGTGCGTATTTCCCATTCGCACATTTGTACAACTGGTTTTCTCTCGTGGTGGGACAACATGTGGCAGGAATATATGGACACCTATTTTCATTGATCAAAGATGTGATATCATATCGAGAAATGTTATGTACAAAGTAAGTGAGATTTTTAGTTTTCATATCATTAGAATAAAACCGACTTCCATTGCTAATAACAATTGTTTTGTTGCAAAACGGATATGTCCCCAAATAAGTCATATTTTCTACTGTCTCATTGTGGGTCCAACAGATACCCGCCACTTCTTGGATTCGGCTCCCAAGATGCAATGTATTTATGTTACTTTTAGTCCAACTGTAAGCCCACATCCCCGAACAACCATAACATTGTCCCTTATACCAGTTATTTCAGCCAGAGGTACTGCAACCATTGGAAGCCCTGATGTTTTGTGAGTTGGCATGTGCATACATATCCAACAATCAGTTTTATTATGAAGGTTTGCTAGCTTCCCCATGTCCTGGATCAACGTGTTTTTTTTTCCATTCCCCCAAATCCATCCCCTTGCCCCTTTGGCTGATGATAAGGACGAACACAGCGAGCAGGAACCCAAACAACTGTCCCCTCATCTTCAACAGCAGCGTATCCTCTGCCCCAAGTTATCAGCGGGACAGGTCCTCTCCACGTTGGATCTGGTAGTCTCCTATACCGAACTTTCGGTCTTGGTGTACCTGCAGAAGGGGAGGAAGCAAAATGCCTATTGGCTGCCGTAGCAGCTGTCATGTTTAAAAAATTTAAAGTATATAATGTAATATTAAGAATGTTTTGTATGTAAGGCAAGCCATATCCATCCATTTCCCCCATTTTTGTTTTTGTGTGAAGGAGTGTTATATGGACTGGAAGTTGGCTCAATGTGTCCTAATTGTAGCTGCTCAGCTACCAATTGATGTAAAGCTGTAAGCTTTTCTTTTGGAAGTGGCCATTGGTCAATCCAGACTGGCTGAGAGGTTAACAATTGTAATTTTTCCATTATCCAATAACAATTTTTGTGCGAAATTGTGATAGCAAATCTCTACCCCACAAGTTTATATGCAAGGGCAACACAAGAGGTTGAATCCTTGCAGTCTCACCAGTTTCTTTATGCAATGCCTTCAACCAATGTACACTACTTCTTGCATACTGCATACCACCCACTCCACGAACAGCCGAAGAGTCCTCAAGCGCCCATTCATTTGGCCATTCCTTTTAGCGTATCACAGAGACATCTGCTCCGGAATCTATAAGGCCAGAAAATGATTTTTCTTGAATTTCAATTGTCATTTTTGGTTGGTCTGTAGTCAAATTTTTTGTCAGCGCTAGCAATTCTGCAGCAACTGGAGAACTGGTCATTTCAGTGAACCCAAAACCGCCAGTTCGTGGGATCCCAATTAAAGGATTCATAGGAATGTATGGAAGCAATAATAACTGTGCAATAGAGTCACCGTCCATTAATGATGCAGGAGTATCAGTGTACAATTGTATCTTAATAACCCCTTTATAATCCTGATCAATAACTCCTGGAATAACAAAAAACCCTTTTTCTGATGCAGAAGACCTGGGAAGTATTAATCCCACTGTTTTTTCTGGCAATGGCCCATGTAAATGAGTGTCCTCAATGTACACTTGATTAGGAAAGGTCACATCAATTGAATTCAGCATTTTTAAACTCAAACCTGCATTCCCAGTAATTGCAGGCGATGCTTTTGTGACAGCCTTGGGAGCGGGGCTAGCTGCACGCCCCAAATTTAGTTTCCCGGATTTTGATTCTGATCAGAGCGACATTGATTTGCCCAATGAAACCCTTTTTTGCATTTTGGACAGACTGATTTTGGGCGAATGTCCTTAATTTTGTTTTTGCTAAATGCCATTCCCCCCCCAGGAGCACGGCACTGAGCTTTAAAATGGCCAGGTTTCCCACGATTAAAACAATTCCCTGTAGGTTTCATCCCTTTTTGTAATGCCATAGCCAAAGTCTCCATGTTGTAAGCCTGAGAACCCACCACTGCACATGCCTTTAACAGATCAGCCAGAGTAATCTCACCTCTAGCCACCAAAGGCTGTAAAATACGCTTGCAGTCAGCGTTTGCATTTTCAACTGCCAATTTCAGCAAAAGTTCCTTTGCTGCTTCTTCATTAGAGATTTGTCTGGTAATAGCCAATTGCAGCCTTTCCACAAAATCATTATAAGACTCAGATGCTGTTTGCTTAATTTGAAAAAAAGACTGTGCTGGGGTTCCCACATCCTGGATGCGGGACAATGCCCCAAGGACAGCTGCCATAACCACTGGAAATACGTGATCAGGCAAATTAGCAGCTTGATCAGCAGTGGATTCAAACAAGCCTGCCCCATAGATTTGGTCTGGCGTATACAGCCCCCCTGAATTCCTTCCCCTAGTGATAGCTTCTCTTTGGTATTCTGAGTCAAAGACCACATACTGAGTAGAACTCAATATCATTCTCATTAAATCTTTCCAGTCACTAGGAATCATGCGTGATTGTCAGAAGCCCCTTTGTAAAAGGACTTTGAATACCATAATCTTTAACTGCTTTTTTAATTTCTCTAAGAACAGCTAAAGGAATCGGAATCCATTCAGTTTGCATATTTCCTTGAGCGTGTATTTGTCTGTTTACTGGAAATAAATTCATCTGGGTAATCTCGTCAGGCTCTAATTTCCCTTCATTGAAAGCCTGATGCATCATTGTTTGAACTTTCATTTGTGATTGGATTTTCTCCTCTACAGGCGTAAGCGCTGTTGGGGTTGAGGAGGCATATTCCAATTTAGAAATTGGGGGGTGCAACACAACTCCTTCATAAGGAGGAGGTTCAACTAAAGATTTTAAAAGAGGCTGTTGCTGGATTTCTAAAGCAGTCATAACAACCTTCCAATATATCAAAATTTTTGCTGTTGCCCGTGGCTCTTCATGAAGGATAGTTCCAATTCTCCTCCATGTGTCTAATTTTAAAGATCCCTTCTCTGGATAGTAGGGACACTGCCGCCAGATCTCTTGCAGCAGCTCTTTCACTTTATCTTTTGAAAGAACTATTTGCTCCCCCCCAGAGGGTTTAAAGAAAAAGGAGCTTGTCCTGACTTACCTCAGCAGCTCACTAACATGCCGTTCCTGTGGCTGAGAAAGTTTTCCCCCCATGCTTCCTGAAAAAATCCTATTGTCCAGCAATAGTTAAGTACGTACTTTACCTATTCCAGGCGAGGAAACACAGAGGTCCGGACACGTATCACCTGCAGTGATCACGTCGGGCTCACCACTTGTGGTGGACTCCCATGGAAAGGATGAGATACAAGCGAGTGAACTCGGGATGAGAGTCCAGAGCAATTTCTGGCGTCCCATTTTATTGAGAATTTTACACATAGTAAGCATTCACATTGTGGATTTCAATAATTAAACACAATACACATAATTGTTTGAGCTGCTTAATTGTTTCTGGTATTTGCTTTTAATTTCCTTGTTTTATCTAGGTGACCTTTAGGCAGACATGTATGTGTAAGGTCTTAGATTAATCATTACTAAATACTGGAGTCAGAGTTTATTCCCACACCTATGACACGTAATCATCATATAGTAGCATCCTTGTGTTCATTCTTAATAATATCAAGAGACAAGCCAGTTTTGGAATGTCTGAAATAATACAGTAGAAAAAAAGGCAGGGACTGCACCTCTAATTCCCATGGCATAATGAGGGCCTAATGTTTTGCGACAAAAAAATTAGAACAGCGGCAGCTGCCTGTGATATATACTGTATATCAGGCTGGTCTTAAGCTGTGGTCCTCTGACCTTGACACATCTAGCCTGAAATGATCCTTTTAACAAAGCAGTATATATTTTTGGAATGTCATGTTCCAAAACTCTTATTTTCTTCATAGAACAATAACATGTAAAGGTTGGTCATGGCTGATAAAATCATTTAGTCCTATCCCCTGTCCAACGAGGTAATGTATTAGTATGCTTCCTGCTTTCAACCACCTTTTGTACGTGTTTGTCTTTGAATTATTCTAGATGAACCCATGCAGTTTTCTTGGCAGCATTTTTAGAAGTGACTTGCCTTTTTCTTTTTCCTAGGACTAAGAGATAATGACTGCTCCAAAATTACCCAACTGGCTTTATATCAAATGTGGGAATAGAACTCACAGTCTCCCTGTTTATAGCATGTTAAACTTGTGGCTAATTAATTACTGAACATACCACTACACCATCTAGCTTTCCTGGAGATGTGTACTCTGAGGATTATATATACACATAGAGGCACAAATAATAATTTTAGAAAATCACAAATCTGTTGCATGTTAGAACAGGCCAAAATAGAATATAATATGTACTTAATCAATTCATTAACACTATGTTAACATACACACACAAATGCACGCACATACACACAACTGTAGAGAAAGAGCCTGATATAACACTATCTTCTTCTGAAAGATTTATATAGTCATCCTGAGATCTCCATGCAATGTTTTCGCATTCCTTTTTCATGGCCTTTTGTTACTTTCTTTAAAACTGTTATCCCAAAAACCAGAGTTGTATTAAAAACTCTGACACTTTAGTTTGTTGGTCCTCCCTGTTTCTGAGATCACTGACATAATACCAGACAAAAGGCCATATGCTGCTTTCTCTCATATTCATTGTCCCTGTCTTGCCAAAATCTTTCCTGCACTCCTTTCAGCCTATAAAACTGAATACTATTTCCCTGGAGAATATATGAATTTGATTCTACATTATCCTCTTCCAAATCAGATATTTCCAAATCTCTTGAGCAGATTAGAAAAATAGCACAATGCCACTTAACAATAAAAGTGTTTTTCTGGCATTGGAGCCTGTCATATTTCTTTATGAAAGCTACATGAAACAATTATCATGCTGTGGATGAGTCTAATGTTAATGTAGTTTATATATATATATCTGAGTAGTAAAACTTCAGATTAAAGTATAAAAGAGACTGTGTGCTAGAATACAAGTGAAAAAAAGTATTAGATTCGCTAGTTGCGTAAAACATAGCAAATTTAACAAATATATCTGTTTGAATCTATCGTTTAAAGTGTAATTTTTTAGAAACTTCCCTGATTTTCTATGAAAATTTCTATCCCATAGAAAAAAATAGGCAGGAGCATCCAATTACTGACAAGCAGTTAAAGGATAGTAATTTGAACCATTTTAAGGCATATCAAATGGTGTTATATTTATACGCATTATAAATACAGGCACTATGGATTTCAATAGCTACACAGAAGAACAAATACAAAACATACTCATGGTTCATCCAGTGCAGTCTCACTTTACTTCAGAAGTTGGTCATTGTTCAGTCAACTTGATGGAAACCACACATGCAAAAAAGGATGGGATGACTCTAAAGATATATAAAATGTGTATTTAAGAAGGAACACTAATAAAATAGTACAGGCAGTAGTCATGAATATGATGTGTATTTAAGAAGGAACACTAATAAAATAGTACACGCAGTAGTCATGTCTGAATGTACAAAACAAAAATTAGTGATAAAAAAATGGAAGACATATGGAACCAGGGGTGGGATTCTACTTGGTTGGACCAGTTCTATAGAACCGGTTGTTAGTGTAGTGTGTGTAGCCTCCATGTGCCTGTATGATCTCCCTACAACGCCTGGGCATGCTCCTGATGAGGTGGCGGATGGTCTCCTGAGGGATCTCCTCCCACAGCTGGACTGAAGCATCCCCCAACTCCTGGACAATCTGTGGTGCAACGTGGCGTTGGTGGATGGAGCAAGACATGATGTCCCAGATGTGCTCAATTGGATTCAGGTCTGGGGAACGGGTGGACCAGTCCATAGCATTAATGCCTTCATCTTGCAGGAACTGCTGACACACTCCAGCCACATGAGGTCTAGCATTGTCATGCATTAGGAGGAACCCAGGGCCAACTGCACCAGCATATGGTCTCACAAGGGGTCTGAGGATCTCATCTCGGTACCTAATGGCAGTCAGGCTACCTTTGGCGAGCACATGGAGGGCATGCTGGAAGATGCTGCAGGCAGCAGAACATTCTTCACGGCGTCTCCAGACCCTGTCACGTCAGTCACGTGTGCTCAGTGTGAACCTGCTTTCATCTGTGAAGAGCACAGGGTGCCGGTGGTGAATTTGCCAATCTTGGTGTTCTCTGGCAAATGCCAAACATCCTGCACAGTGTTGGGCTGTAAGCACAACCCCCACTTGTGGATGTCAGGCCCTCATGCCACCCTCATGGAGCCTGTTTCTGACCATTTGAGCAGCCACATGCACATTTGTGGCCCGCTGGAGGAGGTCATTTTGCAGGGCTATGGCAGTGTTCCTGCTGTCCCTCCTTGCACAAAGGTGGAGGTAGCGGTCCTGATGCTGGGTTGTTGCCCTCTTATGGCCTCCTCCATGTCTCCTGATGTACTGGCCTGCCTCCTGGTAGCGCCTCCATGCTCTGGACACTACGCTGACAGACACAGCAAACCTTCTTGCCCACATTGATGTGCCATCCTGGATGAGCTGCACTACCCGAGCCACTTGCGTGGGTTGTAGACTCCGTCTCATGCTACCACTAGAGTGAAAGCATTCAAAAGTGACCAAACCATCAGCCAGGAACTGAGAAGTGGTCTGTGGTCACCACCTGCAGAACCACTCCTTTATTGGGGATGTCTTGCTAACTGCCTATGCTTTCCACCTGTTGTCTATTCCATTTGCACAACAGCATGTGAAATTGATTGTCAATCAGTGTTGCTACCTAAGTGGACAGTTTGGTTTCACAGAAGTGTGATTGACTTGGAGTTACATTGTGTTGTTTAAGTGTTCCCTTTATTTTTTTGAGCAGTGTATATGTAACTTGCACATACTATAACATCTATTTTCATACAATGTCTCCAAACTCACTTCTCATCTTTCAGGAAAAATGTAACCAAATCAAAATACGACAGAAAATATACACAAAACTGGCATATTTAACCCAGAGCTATATACATTTCTGTCTATTTTGTTTTGTTGTTTACACTATGTCATGCCTGCTTAAAGGCCAAAGTAAAACCTTTTCAAAAGTACAAAATTCGATGAAACACCAAGAATGATTTAGTATTTTTTTAAAGGCCTTAGTCAAACACTGCAAATATAGCAAAACACTATGACACCTGGATTTGCAAAGAAAAAAGATTATTAAAGAGGGGGAGATTATAGGAAGAACAACTTGTGAATTTTCTTACATAAAGATTTTCTATTGATTTATTTAATTATTGTTTTAAAAGTTTTGAAAGTTTTTTAAATATTTTAATTTTCATTATTTTTCATTATTTTTAATAGGCTAAGGTAATTGTACAGTCTTCTATTTAGAATTCAATAAAGGGTACTTTAGGATTGCTCATACAGTTAAACAATCAATAATTTATTCCTTTAGCTTCTATAATATATGATGTTGGAAAAGGGCATAATTGCTGAATCTAATATTTACAGAAGACAGACCTCTTGAAAAATTTTGACAGCATCATTAAATCTAAAATTCACACGATATTTGTGGAAGTTACTTTGTTGAACTTTTTAACTACTCTTGTAAGATGTATTATGTATTATGCTCCTGGCTTTGTTCTATATGGACAGTTTTATTCCATATGTAAAATAACACTGCATACTTCCTAACATTTGGGAAACAGTATTTCCTTACCTGCTTTCTATGCATTGAATAATTTTACATAGTATGATAAATAGAGATGACATGATTACCAGCTGCCTGCAGAAGTAGCCAGCAGAAGTAGTTCAAATCTCACCAGGCTCAAGGTTGACTCAGCCTTCCATCCTTCTGAGGTTGGTAAAATGAGGGCCCAGATTGTTGGGGGCAATATGCTGACTCTGTAAACCACTTAGAGAGGGCTGTAAAGCACACATTGAGATAGAACAAATTGAGACAGAACTGCCTTCGAGATGTTGGGCTGAAAGATTTTCATTAACAAAGGGAATGGAGAGATGCAATGGTTTGATCAAAATCTTCAGAATCAAGTCTATAATTCTATCAGAAACACTTCATGGAATCTGAATGAATTCCTGTCTATTTATCCATTTTCTTCTATTGATTCTTCCCCTCCACTTCATACACACACCCATATATCTTATTTAAAAAAATAAATTCCTTGATAGTCTGGACAACAAACTGATGCCACAGGATTTGATTAACAGTTTAACAAGAAATATTTGAAAAGTACCATCTACTTTGCCTGGCTGCCTTGCAGTACAATAGCAATAGCACTTAGACTTATATACTGCTTCACAGTGCTTTACAGCCCTCTCTAAGCAGTTTACAGAGTCAGTATATTGCCCCCAACAATCTGGGTCCTCATTTTACCCACCTCGGAAGGATGGAAGGCTGAGTCAACCTTGAGCCAATGAGAATTCAGCCAAGAGCCAGCAGCCAGCAGAAGTAACCACTGTGCCACAGGCTCAGACAAACAGGTTTGATGGTTTTCTCTTTGATTTACTTCTTCCTATATAATTTTGTGTGATGACTCAGTGCGTAAAGATGCTAAATTTGTCAGCTGGAAAGCTGACAGACTGGATTTAAGACCCAAGTACCATACAATGGTATGAGCTTCTGTTACTTGCCCTACTCCTGCCCAGCTAGCAGTTCAAAGCATGCAAATGTAAGTAGATAAATAGGTACCACTTCAGTAAGAAGGTAACAGCATTCTGTGAGCCTCAGCATAGAGTCATGATGGCCACATAAACACATAAATCTCACAGAGATGTCCCTAGAGTCAAAATGACTGGACAGAAGAGACCTTTGACTTTTTATATAACTTAACTAGCACCACCAACTATTTTATGGTGAACAAACAACTGTCTTCTTCACTGGAGAAGCTTAAACAAGGTATGCCATCATAAATTCATTAACATCATACAAGGATCACATTCTTTTTCCCGTTTCTGCTGCAAGCACTACACCTTTAGAAAATGCTGCTATTTTTTATATATTAAAGCTGTAGTTGGGTTATCACATGGTTTCATTGTCATCTCTAATTTCATGTTTTACATATTAATCCCCCTCTCACATGTATTCTACTCTGTCCTCTGAGAATCATGTTTCATGAATCAAATGAAGTTGTGACTAAAGAATAATTATGTTCCAGGTATCATTGCTGAATGATATAAGACCTTTTAGGTAATGTAAGAAATTATTGCAACCAGAAATGGACTACTTTCATTATGATAAATTTTATTATGTTTACGATTTATTTTCATTATGGTAATGTTATTATGGTTCCAATTTATCAATTTATATTTACAAATCAACTTACACAACTGTAACATTTTACCTGTTCATTTCTAAAAAATACATGATAGGTAATTTACAAAAGCTTTTATTTCCATTAAGTCCCAAAATGGCATGAAATTGCAGAACTGAACCAAGAAATCCAAAAATGTTTATTCTGTTGGAAGTACTGAAGCAATAATAGCCCCTCCAATCCAAGAAAACAAAATAAGTGTCACAAGATAAATGAAAGCAGTCTCAGCTGGTATTCTGTATACAAGATTACCTATCCTAAAATTGCTCTAAATTGGCACTAATTTGGAAATCTCAGCTTTGATATGCTCCTAGCTCAAGTGTCTGGAGATTAGAAATGAGAAGGGGGGAATATTCACCCCAGGCTTGAACAAAATAGATTTACAACTCAGCAGGAGAAATGTTTTATATTATTCTCTCCCTTGTCAAATGACTAACGCCAAGCGGAAAGACCCAGAAGCAAAGATTATTATGCTTTAGCACCTTTGCTTTACGTGATCAACTGTAAAATAGCAATTTCACATTAATGAAAATAACAGCGTAAAAACTTGTTCCTGTCTATTTTACACATTACTTTGAAAGAAAGACATTGGTGGAGATGAAATGATATGCATGTCAAGCTTCACCATTTTTAAAAGAAATGTCAGAGTTCATAAATAATAACTCTTGCTGTGTTAGGAGTAGAGAGAATTTGCTTTAGATTCCCTCGAGTACCTGACACATCCTGACTCTTTTCTTGCATTTAAGTGGATAGAGCATTTTCATCCTGGATAAAACAATAGATTTTGAATTGACATCCTATAGTCAAAGAGAGCAAGTTTGAAATGCTTATGATGTTGAACTAGAATTGGGGAGCTACTGATTTAATTCCACCCTTAGCCAGGAAACACAGTATCTCTGTGTGAGATGCTTTCCTTTGAAGAAGCCACAGGGTTGAAGTGGGGGGAAAATAGGAGGAATGAAATTGTATGTGGCCTTCCCTGAAGGAAAGGCAGTAAATAAATTTAGAAGAAAAAAAAGCTCTCCTAAAATACATATTTTTTAAAATGTAGAGTATATTATTAAATTGATAAAGTACAAGGCATCATTACCATTGCCTATTCTATTGATAACAGAGAATAACAGAGTCAGAAGAGGCCTTGGAGATCTTGTCCACCCCCATGTTGAAGCAAGAGAACCTATACCATTTCAGATAAATGATTGTCCAATTTCTTCCAAAAAACCTCCAGTGTTGGAGCACCATAAGTTCTGAAGGCAAGCCATTCCACTGATTAATTGTTCTAATCATCAGTAAATTTTTTCTTAGTTCTAAGTTGGTTTTCTCTTTGATTAGTTTCTATCCATTGCTTCTTGTCCTTCCTTCAGGTGCTTTGGAAAATAGGTTGACTCTCTCTTCTTTCTTTTCATTAAACTAGAGATACCTAATTCATTTATTTATTTTATTTTATTTTATTCATTTATTTTTGTCAATTTCTTACAAGATAATAGGTATAAGTAAAAACATAGTTATGAATACATGGATACATATAAGAAAAATAAAAAAATAAAAGAAACAATAGGACAGGGACGGTAGGCACGTTGGTGCACTTATGCACGCCCCCTACAGACCTTTTAGGAAAGGGGTGAGGTCAATAGTAGACAGTCTAAGGTTAAAGCTTTTGGGGTTTGGGGAAGAAACCACAGAGTCAGGTAGAGTATTCCAGACATTGATCACTCTGTTGCTGAAGTCGTATTTCCTGCAATCAAGTTTGGTGCGGTTAACCTTGAGTTTGTATCTATTGTGTGCTCTTGTGTTGTTATGGTTGAAGCTGAAGTATTCATTGAGAGGTAGGACATTGCAATGTATGATTTTATATACTGTACTTAGATGGGACCGAAGGCGGCGTAGTTCTAGGTTTTCTAGGTCTAGAATTTCGAGTCTGGTGGCATAAGATATTCTGCAACAAGTAGAGGAGTGGAGAACTCTTCTTGTGAAATATTTCTGGACTTTCTCAACTGTGTTAATATCAGATACGTAATGTGGTTTCCAGACTGATGAGCTGTATTCGAGTATTGGTCTAGCAAATGTTTTGTATGCTCTAGTTAGTAGTGTAATATTACCAGAGAAAAAGCTACGTAAGATTAGGTTAACAACTCTTAATGCCTTTTTGGCTATGTAGTTACAGTGGGCTCTAGCACTTAAGTCATTAGAGATGAGTTCTCCAAGATCCTTGACAGAGTTTGGATCATCAACAAGGTCTTGACTATTCAGCCTGTATTTTATTTTCTGATTTTTTTTTGCCAATATGTAGGACAGAGCATTTATTTGTTGAGATTTGAAGTTGCCATTTGTTTGACCATTTTGATACATAGTCAAGGTCTTTTTGAAGAGTAGCAGTATTGTCGGTGGTGTTGAATAGCTTTACATCATCAGCGAGGAGAACGCAGTTGCTCTTAATATGATCACAGAGTTCATTTATGTTGAGTATGAAAAGAAACACTGCCTTGGGGGACACCACTGTTGACAGGTACAGAATTTGATAGGACGCTCCTAATTTTGACCATTTGTTGTCTGTTTGACAGGAAGGCTTCTAGCTAGTTATGCAGGTGTCCAGAGATACCATAAGATTTTAGTTTTAGGAGTAGTTTGTCGTGTACCAATGAATCAAAGGCTTTACAGAAGTCTATGTAGATTGGGTCTATTGCTTTGCCTTGATTGAGTTGTGTAGTCCATATGTTTTTGCAGTGTAAGAGTTGCAGATTACAGGATAGTTTTTTCCTGAAACCAAATTGTTTATTAGAGAGTAGGTTGTTTGTTTCTAAGTGGAGGATGATGTATTGGTTAATAATTGATTCCATGACTTTACAGGTGATGCAGCATAAAGAGATTGGTCTGTAATTTTCAACTGGGCTGGGGTCTCCCTTTTTGAAGATGGGGATGATCATGGCTTGTGACCATAGTTTTGGCAAGGAGCTGGTCCTGAAAGATTTTTCAAAGATTATATTTAGAGGTTTGGCTATGGCAGTGGATAGCTTTTTTAAGAAGTAGGCACATATTCCATCCGGTCCAATAGATAGAGATGGTTTTAGATTCCTGCAATTGTTCTTCATATGTTTCTGCCTCCAGTCCCCTAATCATTTTTGTTGCTCTTCTCTGCACTCTTTCTAGAGTCTCAACAACTTTTTTATATTGTGGCAACCAAAACTTGTTCCAAGTGTGATCTTACCAAAGTCTGTAAAGTGTTAATAACATTTCACATGATCTGTTGCTAAATTAAAGAGGGCTTTTTACAAAACTAGTCAATAATAATAAAAATCAAGGCATCTAAGAAAACTTAACACAGGAATTAGCATAAAGATCTCCATCTAGTACTGGTAATATTTGCAGTACTTGGCATTGAAAAGGGAAGGCATATGGTTATCATAGAGGCCAAGGTGACAATAGTTGCATTGTGATTTATCTTAACAAAAATATCTTTGCTATTCCTCATTCAATGTATCACATCATTTGACTCTGGACATGAGACTAGACACAAATGTATTTTCCTTTGGATCCCATGAGGCTAATGATGCAAACAAGAATCATTTTGTGAGATAGGTAACTATTTAAAAAATGAATAAATACCTATATACATACACAAACAGATCAATTTGGAACGAAATGGAGGCATTCTTCTCTTTTGTTGCAGGCCTTGGTCTACTAGAAGTGAAAAGGCCACAATAAAATATATAGATTAAATGAAGATGTAACATATTAAATGCCAAAAATAAAAAAAGTAAATTTAAATTTTCTAGAACATCTAGTTTTCTGAAGCTGCTATCCTCAAACTACTCAGTTCCCACAAATTCCCTTCCCATTGAGGAGAATATGGTTGGGAAGGATTGTTCTGGTTCACTGGCAGCCTGAGGAGATGGCAGCAGAATCGGACAGTGGGGAAGAACATGGGCAAGTCCAGGAGTCTGGGGAGGACTCAGATGATGGTCCTGCAACCAATACAGAGATGGGGCCAGAGCCATCTGGGAGTTATGTGCTGACTCTGGAGGCTCCAGAATCTGACAGCAGCGAGACAGAGGAACAAGGGGAGCCTGTTCCCAATGCGCGTGTGCATTGGAACAGTTAAGACAAAAGGGGTGACTCAGGAGCAAGGCTTGGAGGTGATTGCCCCTCCCATAAAATATAAAGGAAGTGCAAAGGGACAGGAAACTTTGCAGGAAGCAACGTTGTTCACCCTGGTCATTTTGGAAAGTTCCATGGTGAATTTATGTTCCATTTGGTTTTGAAAGATTAATTGTACTTTAGTCCGTTGGCAGCACTTCAAGTAAGATAAAAGTGCATTCTTATCAGACTTCTCCTGAGAACTTTGACAGACTTCCATGGGACTATTTATAACTGATTGAGATTCATTACAGGCTGTGAGTGATGATAATTCACAGCTGTGGAACTAAAATAAAAGGGTTTTGGATTTAATGTGTGTTTGTTAGTGTATCAGGAAGCCTTGGTCAGAACAAGGATGTAAGTTTAACCACCATTAGGAATGCAATGTCTACAGAGAACTGGGGTGGAGGGAAGGGGAGTGCAGTATATGGGAAATGATCCTCTATTATATTGTGGAGTTGTCATTTATTCTGTGTTACAGCAGCTGAAAATAACCCTCAGTCTCATGTGGAAATGCCCTGAAGCTAGAAAAATGTACTATTTTAATCATATTGTTGGCACTTACCATTTGTTCAGCAGTATTTATGCAACGTAAAGAATTTATTGGGATGAGGCGACTGTTTACCTGAAGGAGTTTTCTTCTCCAACACCGTGATCAGATAGACAAACACACATAGCAGCCTGCCATGTAATGCAGTCATTTGACATGTTTTTCTTTTGTCATTGCTATAGGCATCGGATCAGCTCAGATGTTGCTGAGTAGAGAATAATGCAATTTGAATTTCAAGTCCCCTACAGGAGCAAAACAATACGTATAATAAGGTAACTCTTGAACAATAAATTGGCAAGAAGAGTGTTTTGAATGGGGGATATCATGTCTAAAATGAGGTCTTTTAATACAAAACTCCAAATTCAGAACATGGCATGTTTAAAAAAAGGTTTATGTTAAAGGCTCTTTCAAATTTTCCACTTGCAGGAACCTTTAACATGGGAACTGTGTATATTAATTTTAAATGCTTGTTTTAAGCATCTATTTGATTTGTGGGGGGGGGTTGTGTGTGAAGGTAATTTTCCCCTTTGTCTGAAGGACTCCTGGGAAAGGAAACTTTTACCCAATCTCAAGTATATCAAGAAAAGATATCAGCCTAGCATGTATCAGCAAAGGCCTTCCAACCATTATTTCACCCTCACCTGATCAGCAGCATGTACACATTGTATCTTATTCATTAATGGTGCAGCAATTTTAAACCTGCTTTACTAAGAGTGGTCAGAGGAAAAGAGGTTAAGGTTTCTACACCAGATTGTGTAGAAATTTGGCAATCCCATTTTTATTGGGAGGGTAGCAGAAATGACACATGGAAAATATTCCATTAAAAAAAATGGAAGAGCTCAGTTTTCCTGTCCATCTGCTTGTCATAGATGCCTGACAATGCTTCTTTGTTCCAAATGGCTTTGATAAATCAGACTGGAATCTTAATCCATTACATATGCTTCTAGGGAACAGTTTAACAATGATGGGCTTGAAGCATTTTAGGACAGTGAAATACATGTTCTTACAGAAGGAGGGTTATCTGGTATGAGGCTAAACTACCAGTTACATTTTATGCATGCAAAGCATGTAAAATCAAGAAATTGCTATTTTGAAACAAATCATTTTGATTTACTGTTTAGAAACCTGTAATCACAAAACCTCATTTGCTATATAAAGTAATGGCAAAATCCCATTAAGGAATTCTCTTAAATGAAGAAAAAAATACCTTTGGAATCTTTAATTTAAGACACATCTTTCTTCTCAATTACAATGCTTCATTTAGACATTTTGCTTGAATGGTTTGCTGCTATTTATTTATTTAGTCTTTTTTTCTGTATCAATTCCCATAGAGACATGTTCTTTCTCGCCTTTCCTCTTTCCCAAAAGATGAAAGAGTACAAACTCACACAAACACAGGCAGGCAAGCTGGCTCGGACTTCACAGAGTTAATTCTTTGGAACTGATAATATTCTTGGCATTCCAACACGTCCTGCCTGCCAAGTCCGAACTGATAGTAAATAAAATTTTACTCACAGAAAATCACAAGGCAGTCCACAAAGAAAATCTGAAGTAAGGTTAAACTTTGTCCCATACAAAGTTTCAGGAGAAAACACACCCACTTTTATCCCCTGTGGGGAGTGGCTCAATGACAGCTCACTCTCTGACCCTCCCACACCTCCTACATTGCTGCTCACGTTTCTCCCTACGCCGTTGCTTAGGATTGAGCCAACGCTCTTCCTCTTTACTCCCTGTCAGGGGCTGCTCCAATATGCCTTCCTCCTGATTAATCTCAGGCTGTTCCTCTTGGTTGTCTGATGGAACCTGAGGCATTATCAGGGAGGAAGGTCCTGGGGAGGAAGGCATTGCCAGAGAGGAAGGTCCTGGGAAGGAAGGCATTCCCAGTTCCTCCTCCTCATCTTCCAGGTCCTCTTCCTCTGACAGCATAGGCTCGGGAATCGAGGCCACAACACAGACATATTTTAAGCTGGTTTGCAATAAGATAAAAATAAATGATTAAAATACACTGCTCAAAAAAAATAAAGGGAACACTTAAACAACACAATGGAACTCCAAGTCGATCACACTTCTGTGAAATCAAACTGTCCATTTAGGTACCGTGTTTCTCATAAAATAAGACCGGGTCTTTTTTTTTTTTTTTTGAGCCCCGAAAAAACGGCTAGGATGTCTTTTCGGGGGTGACTTAATGTCTTCCCCCATGCACACCTCCACCTAGAGTGCCCCATGTGCACTCACCTCTCCATGAGGCTGCCATTGAAAGTTCCCCAAAGGTAGAGTCACCAGCCACTTCTATTGGCCAATAGAAGTGGCCTCAGGGCAAGCACCCACGCGCACTCACGTCGCCACGAAGCTGTTTCTATCAGCCGATGGAAGCTCCCCAAAGGCAGAGTCACCAGCCGCTTTGGGGTGAGGTGTGGCTGCCCACAGGGCGCTCCTGAGAGAAGCACCCCACGCACACTCTCCTCAAGGCCGTTTCTATCGGCCGATGGAAGCTCCCCAAAGGCAGAGTCACCAGCCGCTTCCATCGGCCAATAGAAACAGCTTCAAGGCATGGGAGAGTGGCTGCAAACTTTTCTTAGCAGAAGGGAAGCAGGCTGAGTTTCTCTCTCTCTCTCTCTCTCACACACACACACACACAAACACCACCCCTACTAGCCCTCATCCCTGCACCGGGTCAGCCAAGCCCTTCTGGCAAGGGAAGGTCTCAGCATCTGCGGGGTTCCCACTGCTGCCCTCCCCTCCCCAGGCCAGACCTTTTCCGGGCACCCTGCCAAAGTCCCAGGGCAGCCAACCTCCCTTTACCTGCTGCCGCTGCTGGTTTGGGGAGCGGGGGGACGCCAGGGAGGGAAGAGGAGGCAGCAGAGCTCAGCTACCCTTAGAAGGGAGATCGGGCGGGCTCCTGAAAGGAGACGCGGGAGCAGTCCTTGTAGGAATGCGGCGGCGAAGTAGGGTGAGTGTGAAAGGGTCACCACCATGGCACAGGAGGGCAGGAGGGAGCTGGAGCGAAGAAGGGCAGGAGAGAAGCTAAACCGTCCTTTCTATTGCTCTGGTGAGGGCTGAATATTTGCAGGGGCTGGTTGGAAAGGCCTAATTTTAGTATGAACCTTGAGTCGTGGTGGGGGGAGCTGAATGGCGAAGGCACTCTGCACATGATCCGAGGCAATCCTGCCACAGCTCACGGGTGGCATTGCTAACAGTTGGGGGGAATCTGATAACTTCAGCAACACCTCCTTTTCTCTCTCTCTCTCTCTCTCTCTCTCTGAGCGCCTGAAAGAGCACCCGTCATTAACCAATTAACCAATGCCAGCCTCGGAATCCCTTATTTTGGCATAATTCAGGATGAGAGAGGAGCCATAAAACCAGGGACTTGGCAACGAGGTGCAGGTTCTTTTTTCTTTCTTTCTTTTTTGATTGAGTTCAATCACGAGACATTTCTTGATTTCATCGGATGTCGGAGGCGTTCAGAAGAACTTTTGAAAAACTTGTGGGTCTAACTTTGAGAAGCAATGAGTTTGGTCCTCTCAAATGGCGGAGGTTAGGGATGGTCTTTGGAGACCTCCCCTCTCTTTTAGCTGAGGGAGACCTGGGCGATTTTAGGCTAAAAGCTGCCCTAGAGAGATTGATCAGAGAATGGGCAAGAAAGCAAAACAAGAATACATTTGGGCGAAGGCGTTTTCTCCCATTCCCTCTGTTGCAATCTCACAATTTTCATCCAGACACAGATATGCATGTGCTTTCTCTCCCGTCCCGCTGGTAAATTCAAAGACAACTAATGCGAGCTCCCCTCACGAGGCCATTTCTATCGGCCGATGGAAGCTCCCCAAAGGCAGAGTCGGCAGCCGCTTCTACTGGCTGATAGAAGCAGCTGGTCACTCTGCCTTTGGGGAGCTTCTATCGGCTGATGTTCTATCGGTAGTAGATCAGGGTATTCTAGCCTAAGCTACCTGCATGGCGCTCCTAAAAGCAAGTTTTCTCCCTCCCCCTTCACCTCGTGTATTTCTAACGAATGATGTGAGAAATGGTGGGGAAATGCATGGTTTAAATAGGCCTAAATTTTGGGGGCGGGGCTTAATTCCACCTCATGCCTAGAAATCATGCTGGGCCTTCCTATTGGTGGAGGCCGTATTGTTGGAAAAACATGGTAGCAACACTGATTGACAATCAATTTCACATGCTGTTGTGCAAATGGAATAGACAACAGGTGGAAAGCATAGGCAGTTAGCAAGACATCCCCAATAAAGGAGTGGTTCTGCAGGTGGTGACCACAGACCACTTCTCAGTTCCTATGCTTTCTGGCTGATGGTTTGGTCACTTTTGAATGCTGGCGGTACTTTCACTCTAGTGGTAGCATGAGACCGAGTCTACAACCCACACAAGTGGCTCAGGTAGTGCAGCTCATCCAGGATGGCACATCAATGTGGGCAAGAAGGTTTGCTGTGTCTGTCAGCATAATGTCCAGAGCATGGAGGTGCTACCAGGAGACAGGCCAGTACATCAGGAGACGTGGAGGAGGCCGTAGAAGGGCAACAACCCAGCATCAGGACCGCTACTTCCGCCTTTGTGCAAGGAGGGACAGGAGAGCACTGCCAGAGCCCTGCAAAATGACCTCCAGCGGGCCACAAATGTGCATGTGGCTGCTCAAACGGTCAGAAACAGGCTCCATGAGGGTGGAGACCAGTTTGGCAGTGGGTCAGTAATGGTGTGGAGTGGCATTTCTTTATGGGGCCGCATAGCCCTCCATGTGCTCGCCAAAGGTAGCCTGACTGCCATTAGGTACCAAGATGAGATCCTCAGACCCCTTGTGACCATATGCTGGTGCGGTTGGCCCTGGGTTCCTCCTAATGCACAACAATGCTAGACCTTATGTGGCTGGAGTGTGTCAGCAGTTCCTGCAAGACAAAGGCATTGATGCTATGGACTGGCCCGCCCGTTCCCCAGACCTGAATCCAATTGAGCACATCTGGACATCATGTCCATCCACCAATGCCATGTTGCACTACAGACTGTCCAGGAGTTGGGGGATGCTTTAGTCCAGGTGTGGGAGGAGATCCCTCAGGAGACCATCCGCCACCTCATCAGGAGCATGCCCAGGCATTGTAGGGAGGTCATACAGGCACATGGAGGCCACACACACACACTACTGAGCCTCATTTTGACTTGTTTTAAGGACATTACATCAAAGTTGGATCAGCCTGCAGTGTTTTTTTCCACTTTAATTTTGAGTGTAAGTCCAAATCCAGACCTCCATGGGTTGCTAAATTTGATTTCCATTGATAATTTTTGTGTGATTTTGTTGTCAGCACATTCAACTATGTAATGAACAAAGTATTTAATAAGAATATTTCATTCATTCAGATCTAGGATGTCTTATTTTTGTGTTCCCTTTATTTTTTTTGAGCAGTGTATAAAGTAGCATGCAATAAGCTAAAATGGTATTCATATTATATTCATTTAAAAGGAAGAGATGAAAGGAAATAACTGTTCTTCCATATCATTACTTATGTATTTTAGAAAGCCAGAACATATATAGATTTTCCATAGATATTTAAAAGATTTAATAGTAAGTTTTTTTTCAGATTTCATGAGGAAGACTGTACTGAAAGTAGGCAATTCTATTCAAGCACAACAGGTGATCACAAATTGACATGTCACACATACTACAAAACCTATTTTATTGATCTTAATGATCAACCAGATTTGTAGTATAATGACAGTCTTTCAGATATTTAGGTCCCAATTTTAGGATCTTTTGTGTCAGATACAAACCTTAGTTTAAACCTTAGTAGGTAATTTCCAGCTTGTGTAGTTGCTTCAAGGGTATAATGTCCAGTCAGCCAGATTCTTCATTCAGTCAGTTGCAAAATTCTGCTTTAGCTGTAGCTGTTGAACTAGTACAATCTAGTAATGTGTGAGATTCATAGTTCACAAACAATATTGTTCAAGAAAACAGGTAGCAGGTTGAAAGTAGGTAACAGACAGAAATTAAAACTTATGTTATGCACATCTGGTCTCCGGTAAAAATGATCATTTTATAAGCAACTCCAAACCACATTCATATTTTTTTCTGAGTGAATGAAACTGCACTTTTAACAGGAAAACTCCTCAATTCCTGCAGTTCAAAGACCATAAACATGAACCTCCATCTTGTCAGTATTCAGACTTTTTATATGTTCTCCAAGCTCCCCTCATTATACCTTGACATTGTTTCAGAACATAAAGGGTATTTTAAAAAATGGAACTTTGCTTATGCTCACATTCTTGTACTGCAGCATTTATGCTTCCCATTTTCCTTTGTTTAAACCAAGCAAAAGAGTAGGTAGGTGTGGCTGAGATTTCCTGGTGTACAGATCTGGTCAACAAATGGAAACTCTGATGAGGAGTAGACTCACACATTTTCAATATAGATATAATCATTAAAGGGGAGACGGTGGCTCAGTGGTTAAAGAAAAGAGAAAAAAAAGAGGGCTGTGAAAATATTTACAGACCCCTCACATCCCGGACATAAACTGTTTCAATTCCTTCCCTCAAAGCGACGCTATAGAGCACTGCACACCAGAACAACTAGACACAAGGACAGTTTTTTCCCAAAAGCCATCACTCTGCTAAACAAATAATTCCCTCAACCCTGTTCAACTATTACAAAGTCTGCACTACTATAACTGTTAAATCTTGTCATCATTCCTTATCATCCATCCCCTCCCACTTGTGACTGTATGACTGTAACTTTGTCGCTTGTATACTTATGATTTATATTGACTGTTTCCTAGTATGATTGATTGCTTATTGTACCCTATGACTATCATTAAGTGTCGTACCTTATGATTCTCGACTCCTGATGAATGTATCTTTTCTTTTATGTATACTGAGAGTATTTACACCAAGACAAATTCCTTGTGTGTCCAATCACACTTGGCCAATAAAGTATTCTATTCTATTCTATTCTATTCTATTCTATTCTATTCTATTCTATTCTATTCTATTCTATTCTATTCTATTCTACTCTACTCTATTCTACTCTATTCTTTTCTAAAGATGCTGAGTTTGTCAGCTGGAAAGCTGACAGCCCAGGTTCGAGATCCGATTACCAAATGATAGGGTGAGCACCCATTCTTATTCCAGCTCCTGTATACCTCTCATGGCTCTATTGGAGCCCAGTTTGGAGGAGGAGGAGGAGTTGGAACTGGGACCATCCAAGAGAGATGGCATATTTCCCTTGGCATGTTTGAAGACACCAGGGGCTGAGGACAATGCTGCCTCAGGCTTTCAGGCATTGGAGGAGGTGGTCGACCAGATGGAGAGCTTCCTGCCTGCACAGAGGGAGGATCAGCTGCTCACAGGCAGTGTGCTGATAGTCAGCAAATCTCATCTGATGAGGAATATCTCCTACTCCACTACATCCAAGGGCAAGGAGAATGAAGTGTAGGCAAGCCCAGAGAAGGGCTGCAAGGCTACTTGGGAGAAGGTCACCCCACCAGGAACACCTAGAGTGGAGTGACGTAAGGATAAGCTTTGGGGAATTAGTCTTTGCCAGAAACAACTGTTTGCTTTGGCTTACACCCCTTGAGCTTTGATTTGTGCCTGTTGCTATTTGCTTTGCCTTGCTTCAAAAATTGTTCTTCACCTTTTGTCTTGACCTTGACCTTGTTTTGTGGACTGCTTTTGGCCTTTGCTTCACTGTGCCCTTGGAACTGCTCCTTGCCTGAGACCTTTTCTTTGCCTTGAATACTGTCTTGTATCTGGACTCTGCCTTGTGGACTGGACTTGGAACCCTGGACCTTGCCCTGTGAGCAGGGGATTTTATTTGTACTATATGGGTTGTTGTTTGGGGGACTGAGACTTACCGCTCATTGAAGGGCCATTTGCTGGACCATTTGTTAAAATAAATAAAGGAAGAAGCCTTCCTTCCCTTGAACAACTGGGTCATAACCATTTTTTAAAACATGCAAATATGAATAGAAAAATACATATTTCAGTGGGAAGGTAACACTGTTCTGTGTGCTTGGTCATGCTGGTTTCCTCCGCTAAGAAATGGAGATGAGCACTTTCCTCTAGAATTGAATATCACTGGACGGGGAAACCTCTACCTGTACCTTTAAAATTATTATAATTTTAAAAATGCTGTAACAAAATATCAGGATAAATATTGAGGTTTTTTGCACCAACAATATACTGCATATGCATGCACATTCATATTCATCAACCCTTCTCTGTGCTTTTACTCTGTCCCTTCTCAGGCACTAGTAAAAGTAATAGAGAAGACATAATTCTTATCAAAATGAACATATTCTAAGCAATCAATATCACATTAATTGACCAACGTTTTGTCCAGACAATTATTTTGCAACATCTGTTTTCCACCAACATGGCTTACTATGGTATGGTCATTATCTCCTTGCTTTGAGACTTACTGCTTACTTTCAACCTTATCAACTTCCCACTAGAAAATTACATCACACTTTTCTCACACTTTTAGTTCATACCTTGGTTATCATGGTTCCCCTTTTGCCCATAACAAAAATTCCCTGAATCTTTTCATAGGGAGAAATAGCCCAAAGACATATTATGGGGGAAATATGCATTATAAACTGGCATACTGAGCAATTATATAATCAGTTGGTTCACATACAACATTTGTGCTAATACGTTCATTTATATATCAAACTTCTTAACCACCTGTTTTTCTCATAGAGAGGCACTGGGTGATGTACAATTTAACACCTTACATTTGGGAAAACAAAGACCAGATGCTTCACTTGGGAAAAAAGTATTTTATCTCTATAAATATCCTAGAAACCTATTGCTATTCTGATTTGTATAAGTTCTATATTTGTCTTTAATTATATACTGTATTGCTTTTAATTATACATTGCAGATTGAAAGGAGATGAAAATCGCTAAAAATGAAATCAATAATTATTATTTTCCTAAAATATTTATTTGGTAGTATTATAAATATGACATCACAAATAGCATAAATATGATAAGGCATTTATTTAATTGATGAGCTACATTTTCAGGTAAAGCGATATTAATGACTACATTAATAAAAATTACTGGGTTACAAAACAGGAAGAATGTTTTCCCCCTTAGAAATTTGGTCTGCATTATGATTCAGTATTTTTAAAAAACCATGAAAATAAACAAAGGATTTTTAGAATGAAATACTATTTAAAAAAAATACTCATACTAGGAAGAAAACAAGCGAACTAAATTATTTTTTATTTAATTTGTCTTAGAGTGCTGTGGAGCACTAAAGATCTTCTATTTTTCGACCATATTGTGCACATCCAAGTTTGTACACGATACCTCTAAGTTGTATGAAGATATTGACTTCTGCTTTTTTTCCTTTTAATAAACTAACTGGTTCCTTTCAGAACTCTTTTTCAATAGAGACTGACTGGATATAAATTTACTGCAAAAAAAACATCCCTACTCCACAGCAGTGAAGAGCACAGTAAAGGATTAATTTACAACCTCCAGTATTTTTTTTTTCTTCAACTAGTCATCTAACAGAAGAGTTTAAGATCCTCTAACCTAGAAAACCCTATGCTGCAATGTTTGGCCAGCAAAATTGGCTTCTCAACATGAAGGGTAAAAACATCGGAGAACAAGCGTTCTTTAGTTGTTTGTAATGATGGAGTACCTAATACCTAATAGCCACTTCGAAAGACAATGAATTAATATGTACAAAAGCAGAATTAGATTGTGGCTTATACAAAACCAGGATACAAATTCTGTTCTTCTTTGAGCTTCATTGATTGCCTGCATTAGCATTTGTAGTTTCTCCATTTTTCTTCCCCAGTCAAAATGTCTAATAAAAATGTTCAAACTTACCATATTTTGAAAATCTTTTTGAAGTCATATTATTTCAGGATACATACCTATATACATACATACATTTATTTTATTTCAGCATCAGAAACCATAAGAGTAATCTCAATTCAGATGTTATAGTCATTCAGGTAAGTTATGCTTTAAACTGCACTGTGTTTACCAGTTTTGTTACAAATAGCCTCTATTTCAGCTTTTAAACTAAATGAAGCAATCAAAAAGATTCAAGCCCTTGAAATACAGAAGGAATATCAGTTTCAGGGATAATATCCTGTGATGTCTGCAAACCAACACAATACAAATATGATTTATTATTGTCTATACTGCTCTACAGTATGTGCCCCTTGTTTAGAGAAATATTAATAATCTTCTATACAATAGTGGTTATTTTAAAATGACTTTCCGAAACTTATCCACTGATTCAAAATTACTTCAGCTGATTGCATGGAATTACTCATTAAATACCCACAATGTGTTAAGTAGCCACAAATAGATGTTTTCCTGGTTGTATTAATGTGTTGAATAGAACTTACTGAGTTAATACATTGTTTTCTTCATACGTGTTCAAATTCACAGTCAATGTAGTCAAATTCACAGTCAATGTAGGGAGCCATAGATTAAGAAAGACAAATATTTTCAATGAGAAAAAAGTCCTCTATGTATATTTTATACTAATTGCTTAAATCAGTGATGTCTAACCTTTTTGTCATTGCGTGCTGCAAGTGCGTGTGTGTGTGTGGGTCTGCACCCATAATGCAATGCATGCACAACCCCCCGCCCCCTGTGCATTCCACCCCCATGTCCACTGTGCACCTTTGCGCATGTGTGAGCAAACTTCCCCTATGCTGCACACCACTGTGCTTACACATGTGTCTCCTGCATCCCCCATGCATGTGTGGCAGATACCCAACAATCAGCTGGCTGCTGGCGGCACACACACATGCTCAGTGGACCTGATCCGGGGTGATGGCTTGCTTGCCAGCAAAGGTGGCTCAGCGTTCCACTTCCGGCATAGTTTCGCCATCATGGGCTTAAATCGACAATTCTAAAATGCTAGTCTGAATCTGATAGATCATTAAATTCCCTTTCAGGTCATTTCACATTATTATTCTTCATAATAATCTAGTAACCTTCCCAATAAAAATGACCCTAGCAGCAAACAAAATCTCAAAAACCAGTCCTTAAAGCAGTCCTTTAATTTGGGATAGTAATTATAAAAAAATATCATCTTTCCTAATATATCATACATATTTACTTATTCAAAATCCAGAATGCATACAGTAGCTTATCATCTGAAAACTTCAAGCAGCAAAGTCTTTATTCTTTGAAAGTTTAATAGATTTGCCCTAGGATTGAAATGGGAGATTGTTCCAAAACCTTTGGGGATCTCATAAGTGAATCTGCACTGCTCTTGAAGTTTGTCAAAATCACACATGAATCCTAATATTTAAAACACTTGCCAAAAAAGGGGATGCAAAATTGTTCCAAGTAAATAATTGATGAATAGTTTAAATATATTCAAATATATAATAACATTTCCTATCATCACAGCAGTCTTGTGCTGTGAAAAACAATTGTGACAGGCTATTAGTCTAATTGCACTGCTTATTTTGGCAAAACCACACTGAGATTTACATTTGTTCTGAGTATTACTCAATACTCAGGATGTGTGTGTGTGTGTGTGTGTGTGTGTGTGTGTGTGTGTGTATACGTGCATGCAGAACTGTACATTTGGAGTGAATGAGTAAGTGAGAGAGACAGAGAGTCAGAGAGAGGAAGGGAGGGAGGGAGGGGAGCGATGGAACTTTAAAGTACCCACAAGCCAAAGCTACCAGTTATATAAATGAAGAATGTTTTTGGCCTTTCCAATGTAGATATTGTAATGAATTTACTCCCCTCACATGCTTAGGGAAATATAATAAATTTTCTTTAGGAACAACAAATAAAGGGACCACATTAAAAATTGTAACCCTATTGTAAAAATTGTAAAAATGTATGTATTTTTTGGGGCGGGGGGGGAGACACTTCAAATGAAAGCAATTGTTAAGGTAGATTAGTGGCAATTAAAATGGTCCATAATTTCTTAATTAAATTCTTCAGATGACAATCCTTGCTATATGAAAACATACAATTTGTGAGGTGTTTCACTGAATAAACATTAAAAGATGAAACAAGACCTCTTGTTTGTTATGTATCAAGAAATTCTAGTTTCATATAATAGCTTAACAGACTAAAGTTTCAAATGTTGTCTAGTGACACATACAGGTGTTTATTTGCTCTCCATTTCTTCACAAAAGAAAACTTAGAATAACCAATCTGGCATCACTCCATAAAATGAGGAATAAAGTACTCTGAGTTTTAATATATGATCAGGAAGTCTCCATACAGAATAATAAAAGCTGCCTCTACAACAAGAAATTATAAGAAAGAAAGGGAAAGAAGGAAGGAAGGAAGGAAGGAAGGAAGGAAGGAAGGAAGGAAGGAAGGAAGGAAGGAAGGAAAGAAAGAAAGAAAGAAAGAAAGAAAGAAAGAAAGAAAGAAAGAAAGAAAGAAAGAAAGAAAGAAAGAAAGAAAGAAAGAAAGAAAGAAAGAAAGAAAGAAAGAAAGAAAGAAAGAAAGAAAGAAAGAAAGAAAGAGGATATCGCATCTGAAGAACTTTGGGCATCACCAACAATTTTTATGGTGAACAAACAGCTGTCTTATTCACTAGTTGCTTAAATTATAATCAACATCTTAAACAATGTATGTTAAATTCATTAACATTATGTAAGAATCACAACATTATTTTTCTATTTTCTATTTCTAATATATAGTGAGGATCAATGCTTTACTCAACTGCAAGCAGCTAATAAGAACAACAGCTTTAAAAGGGGTTGGTGTCCTCAATGAATGCTTATGAAGCAGCACAATGACAGAAGAAAGAAAAAGGGAAGGGATTTTCTATAGGTTATGAAAAAAATATAAAAGCCAGAAAAAGAAAAAAAAAAGAAAGAAGAGAAAGAAAAAAAGGAAGGAAGGAAGGAAGGAAGGAAGGAAGGAAGGAAGGAAGGAAGGAAGGAAGGAAGGAAGGAAGGAAGGAAGGAAGGAAGGAAGGAAGGAAGGAAGGAAGGAAGGGGAGAAGAAGGAGAGGGAGGGAGGAAGGAAGGGAGGAATTAAATGAATTAGTGTCTCACCATAGAGACACTGACAGAATTTCTGACAGTGGCAATGCCCATGGATCTTGTCAAATGTTTTCAGAGATAATCTAGACATATTTATTTGAATGGGCATAGCTCTGTGCCATTGACCATGATTTGGAACCCTAATCAGCTATATTCCTAATAGTACAAGAGTCTATGTATTCATTTAGCTTAATGCATGAAAATTTCTTCCTTGGGGATAAGAAACAATTTATCCAGGAAGCTACTAGCCAGTCCCTTATTCAGTACTAGACAGCTTCTTCTTCCAGTTTGGTCTGACAAATTGTCTTTCACAATGATGGAAATTAAGTGTGTGTCAATTTCTTCCCAAGATATGTTTATGGCACTTAAAGATTTAACAGTCTATCTGTATTTATTTTTCATCAGTTGCTCTGGGCTTCTTCAAATGGACAGACAGAAAAGTGATTGTGGTTATTCATAAGGCATCCATCTAAGCTGAAAGACAGCCGTCTATCCTGTTTGGCTGGGAGAAATTGTGCTGCTCTTTAAATTTTTCTTTCCATGAATATATTGTCTTTCCTGTAAACTCACATTGCTATTTTTTGTCAGCATCTGCTCCTAATTGCCTTCTTTAAAATGATCTTGTGAGACTTGTACTACAGCCACTGGTCCAAAAATCCAAAAATAATGTACATCTGGGGCTGCTTCTGCAGCACCTCATCAAATAAATAAATTAACATTGGTTATATCAAGGATGGGAAAGAATTTATTTAGTCCTCAGTTTTAATTAAATTATTTAACTTTAACTAATTCTCCCTTTCTGGAGATGCCTGCAAATTAGAAGAAGTTTTTCTATAAAATGCTCATTTGCATGAATTTTGCAGTTTTCTGCTCAAGAAATATGGAATAAAAATTGTATATATTAGAGAAAGTTAACTGTAAAAAGTAAAGGAATATGAAAAGAAATGTGATTTGAACATTTAAGTATTTTTAAACAATCCCAGAATTGTTATAAATGAATAAAACAGTTTTATGAATGAATTCATGCAATATATATATAATTCATAGATCAATTTCTGAGCCTATATAAGATACTCTGAACCGTCTATCTCAGGGGTATCAAACTCATGGCATCATATTGTCATCATGTGATATACCATGACTTTTTTCCCCTTTGCTAAAATGGGGTGGGTGGGAGGGAGGGCATGATGCATCTGGCCTGTGGACCGCGAGTTTGACAGCTCTGGTCTATCTCTTCATAGGTACCTTTTCTACATACAGTATCTCATGACATATCTGTACTAAGCCATATATTTTCACTAATTACCTTTCCAATGTACTTTCTAGATTTCTAATTTATGCCACTAATCATGTATACCAGTATGATCCCTTCTGTGTATCTTTTTAAAAAATTAAAATTAAGTATACAGTTGGATTATCTGAGATATGCAAGCTTGGAAAACTGAAACTGACCATTAAAATGGGACATAAAAATTTGTCTTTGGGTACAATAAAATAAAGTGCTTGTTCCTCTTGCCTTATTCTTTCAGCATTCATTTACATCTAAAATCTAGCATTAATCATGTGCACTAAGCACATTTCATCTCTAAAACTAAAACTGCATTATAAAATTTCAAATTGCTGCTTTGTACAGCGAAGGTAATTCTTTAAAAAAAATTAGGAGACAGAAAGACACAGCAGGCAGTACATTAAAAGCCAGATTTCAAAAGAAAATCTAAAAAGCAGTAAGAAGCACAGAAAGGTAAAATTACATTAGATTATTTTACTTATTAAAAACAGAGCTTTATACCACTATTAAGTTAAGGAGTGTTCATTTAAGCAAAACTTTTAAGGTAGCACAATGAAACTGGCTTTTAAAAGTAAATCAATCTCATATCGCAGATTTGATAATTGCAGTATCAACATAGCAGCATCAGAAACAGCAAAGATCTCTTGCTGCATGAAAAATTCAGATTGATATCAACAGTATCATTTTATTTTGTTCCCTTCCATCAGATAACAATTATTCCATGAAGAGTTTAACTTAAATCATTTTGACTTGGGTATAAAATAGTAGCATTTAAAGTTGTAGGGATCAATAAAAATCTGGTCCATTCTACTTTTCACAGTAATATAGCAGTATTTCAGCCCATAAAATGTATTTCAGCCCATTCTTTATTTCTGGTAGCTGAATGAAGAAGAGGTCAGATTTGTGGAAGAGGATTTCATAACCCTATATCAGGTCTGTCAAACTCACGGCCCATGGGCTGGATGCATCATGTGCTGGCCACACCCATGCCTGGTTTAGTGAAGGGGGAAAATGTCCGACACTGTTCTGACCCAAGCCTTGTTCAAATTAAACAAACAAAAACTGTGTATAAAAGCAAATCTTTTTTAATGCAGTGCTGGGAATTCAGTGCATTCCCAGCCAAGAGACATTTAAACCTAATTGTCCTATATCAAAAGCAAGCCCTTTCAAGGTTACAATAGGCTGCCAAGAACAGAAGACTAATTACTGATTAAATATCCACTGACAGAAGTTTCAAAAACAAACCGGGGTAAGCAGGGCTTCAACAGGGACTCTGAGTCTAAGGGATTTCTTTTCTTCCTGCAAGAACACATCCCCGAGGGCTGGTTTTTATCCCTTATCAGAGGGGCCATCACCTTCCTGCTCTTTCCTTTGAGCAGCCCTGCACGCACGTGTACTGGGCACAGGCTCCAAGCGTCACTGCTGCCAGACTCTGCATCACTACTGCCTAACTCGACAAGCTCCGAAGGCAGCACCCCACTCTCCGATATATATATATATATATTTGTTTTCTGAGGTTCTCGCGGGTATTTGTATGTGGATCTTTGGTTATTCGGGTTTTCTCCCGCGTAAGATTGGAAGTATCTAGGCAACATTTTGATGAAGTCTCATTCATCATCTTCAGGCTTGTGTCTTCAGCTCTGTGCTTCTCAGAGTGATGTGAGCTTGCAGTTGCTTCTTCCTTTTAACTGCTAGTGGGGGTGTGACTTGATTGGGTGGGGGCTTGGCCGTGTTCTGATTGGCTGGAGGTGTGTTCTGTTCAGGTGGGGGCTTGGTTGTGCTCAGGTTAGTCTTAGTTGCTGGGGGATTTGAGCTGGTGAGCAGTGATTCTGCTGTTTGACCACCATACTTCCACGTAAAAAGCAGACTCACACCCACACAAAAGATGAGACACGACCATGGACCAGAAGCTGCACTGCAGCTGCATCACTACCCACTTCAAACCCTTCCGAGCCATACATGAAGCGAACTGACCCCCACCATGAAGATGCGGCACGACCACGAACTCGAAGCCAAACAGCAGGATCACAGCTCACCAGTTCAAATCCCCCAGCAACTAAGACTAACCTGAGCACAACCAAGCCCCCACCTGAACAGAACACGCCTCCAGCCAATCAGAACATGGCCAACCCCCCAACCAATCAGAACACAGCCAAACCCCCTACCAATGAGAACACATTCCCACCCAATCAGAACACAGCCAAGCCCCCACCCAATCAAGTCACACCCCACTAGCAGTTAAAAGGAAGAAGCAGCTGCAAGCTCACATCACTCTGAGAAGCACAGAGCCGAAGACACAAGCCTGAAGATGATGAATGAGACTTCATCGAAACGTTGCCCAGATACTTCCAATCTTACGCGGGAGAAAACCCGAATAACCAAAGATCCATATATGTGTGTGTGTGTGTGTGTGTGTGTGTGTGTGTGTGTGTGTGTGTGTTGTGACTGGAAGGATCGATCCTGCTGTGAGTTTTGACTATGATGATTCTGATGATGAAAGGCTGGAGCCTGCTGTGAATGTGGAGTCTGAATTATCAGAGGCTTCGAGTGGGGAAGCTGACAGATTGTGGTTTGACGCCAGAACTAGGAGGAGACTGAAACATCAAGCTGAGGGGAGGCGTCAAGTCAGACAGTGATTAGGGAGATTGACATGCCAATCCAGGTGATTTAAGGAGGCGTGATGAGTCTCAAACTTTGCTTGGAAGCAAAGTGTTTGATGTGTCGAAAGGATACGTGGGGAGCGGCCTTTGTAATTTATGGACATTCTGAATTACCAGACAGATTCCGGGAAGTCTGCCAAGGACTGGAATATAGCATTATTAACCCTTTTGTGGTCTGCTTCTGTTTTGTTTGAATGTTTGAAAACTGTGGAACTTTGTATTCTCACTTGTGAATATAGGTGAGACATAACATTTTTGCTTCCAAGCCCACAAACAAACCATCTTTAAAGCAAGATGGGTTCAAATCAACTGCAGCGTTTGGTAGAACAGCAACAGCAGCAAATAAACCAGCTACTGCAAAGCAATGTGACGCTTCAGAATCAGGTAACACAATTGCTGAATTATGTTTCCAGCTTACAAAGCCCTGCTGCTGCTCCCCCTGCCCCTCCTGTGAGGAAAAGTCCGGTATCCATGCCGGAGAAATTTTCTGGGCAAATGGACAGGTTCCTGGCATTTATGAGTCAATGTAAATTGTTTATCTCTCTGAGGCCTGAAGACTTCCCAACTGACCGGGCTAAAGTAGGATTTATGATCAGTTTATTAACTGGGCAGGCTGCCAATTGGGCTACTCCCTTGTTAGTTCAAGATAGCCCGTTGTTGGACAATTTTCAGGGTTTTCTCCAACAAATGAGAGTGATGTTTGAGAACCCAATTAGGATACAAACTGTGGACAGACGGTTATGGGACATTAATCAGGGGAAACGTTCCCTGCAGGAATACGTTGCAGAATTTCGTTTGCTGTGTATGGACTCTAACTGGAATGAACCGGCTCATATGGCTGCATTCCAGGAAGGCTTGTCTGATGCCATCAAGGATGAGCTAGTCCATGCAGAGCGGGCTTTAACTTTGGATGCATTGATAGTTCAGTGCTTACGTATTGAAGCTCGTTTACAGCAACGTGGACACAAACAGCTCGTTATGGAACCATCTTCGTTTTCTTGGGCACAACCCACGGTTAAGGCTGAGGAGCCGATGGAGTTAGGCGCACTCCGCCCTCGCTTAACGATGCGAGACCGTTCGAGAAGGTTCCAGGAAGGCTTGTGCCTTTATTGCGGGGGTCTGGGACATTTTGCAAATTCCTGCACTCGGAGAGGGATTTGCAGACCTGTGCCTGAAACCATTTCTTGGTCCATCGGGAAACGGGGTAGGCCCGACCTCGGGGAAACCTTAGGTCGGGCACATTCTAAACCCCCATCCCAAATTGTCGAAGTAAATCCTGCCCCTCCTCGGCATTTACTTTTGGACACTCGTATCTTTTTGCAGTCCCAGAAGGAGGGAATTCCCGCCGTTGCGCTAGTAGATTCAGGGGCTACAACCAGCTTTATGGACTGTGCTTTTGTTAAACATTTTGGAATTCCCTTGATTCCTGTGAATCCACCCATTAAGGTGGAAACCGTAGATGGGCGTGAACTCAAGTCGGGACCTATTCGCTGTGCTACTCAGCCAGTGCATATGCTTATTGGGGATCATGAGGAGGCGATAAGTTTTTATGTCACCTCGAACCTCCATCTCCCTTTGGTGCTCGGAGTATCCTGGCTGCGTTTGCACGATCCGTTGGTGGCTTGGGCGCAGAACGCCATTTCCTTTCCAAGCCTACAATGTGTGGACCACCTGAGGCATGTCTGCGCTGACCAAGATATCGCCGCTCCTGCTGTCTCAATACCTTTGGAGTGTCCTCTGCATGCTCCCGCTGGTACGACTTCCCCATTGACGCCCCGTGAGGAGGTAGCTGTTGATGACACGGTGGTCAGCGTTACTGATTCGTGATGGCTGAAGGGACGATTCCAGTACTTCGTGGGAAGACTGGAAAATGAAACAGAGATTCGCTCTTGGCAGGATGTATCCAAGGTGCATGCCCCAGATCTTATTCGCATATATCATGCACAATTCCCTTCAAAACCACATCCTGATCATCAGACTCGGGGGAAGGGCCCTGCGATGAGGAATAGTGTTGTGACTGGAAGGATCGATCCTGCTGTGAGTCTTGACTATGATGATTCTGATGATGAAAGGCTGGAGTCTGCTGTGAATGTGGAGTCTGAATTATCAGAGGCTTCGAGTGGGGAAGCTGACAGATCGTGGTTTGACGCCAGAACTAGGAGGAGACTGAAACGTCAAGCTGAGGGGAGGCGTCAAGTCAGACAGTGATTAGGGAGATTGACACGCCAATCCAGGTGATTTAAGGAGGCGTGATGAGTCTCAAACTTTGCATGGAAGCAAAGTGTTTGATGTGTCGAAAGGATATGTGGGGAGCGGCCTTTGTAAGTTATGGACATTCTGAATTACCAGACAGATTCCGGGAAGTCTGCCAAGGACTGGAATATAGCATTATTAACCCTTTTGTGGTCTGCTTCTGTTTTGTTTGAATGTTTGAAAACTGTGGAACTTTGTATTCTCACTTGTGAATATAGGTGAGACATAACATTATATATATATATTCTGTCCCACCTGTATCCACAGATGAAAATCTCAAGTTACAGAGTTCAAATACTTTACGCAAACAAAACCAGAGACAGAAGATTCAATTGCTCTGTTTTCACAGTCCTTTGGCAATCCTCCTAGAATCTGTCTGGCAATTCTGTATAGTTCGTAAATCACAACGCTGTAGTCAGACGCACTTCTTTCCAAGGCAAAATCCACTTTGTTTCCAGCAAAGATTCCGAACTCGTACGCTCCCTTATATCCTCTGAGAGAGGGCGTGTCAGTCTCATTAATTAATCCTTTGCTGGACGTCTCTTTTCTAATTGAGATTGACGTCTCAATCTTCTCCTAGTTCTGGCATCCAGCCAACATCCGGCAGTTTCATCACCGCTTGAAGCCTCTGACACACTTTCCTGATTAACAGTTAACACCTGAGGTGCAATCAGGGAAGTAGATTCAGGGGAGGGAGTGGACTCTGAAACTTCCAATAAATCAGGTTCATATCTCAGATCCAACTCCTCTCCCTCTACTTGACTCCCCTCTAAGTCACTTAATAATGCAGGCTCGAATCTCAGTGCCAGATCTGCTTCATCGCTCGAACCCACATCTGCTGACTGATCAGGTTCAAATCTCGGAGTAACAACATATATATATATATATATATATATATATATATATATATATATATATATATATATATATATATATATACACACACACACACACACACACACACACACATATACACATACACATACACATACTGTATGACACCACTTCAGAAACCTGAACAGATATACATATATATTTCAAAATAACTTAAAATATAATCAAGATGTTGAAATTCTTGCAGAGGTGAATGAAATTTTTTTAGGTATACTTGATAGAATTCAAAAAGTGGAAGCATTTGATCATATACATTATGTTCTTTAGGTCTGTCTATACTAAAACATAATTAGTAAGAATTTTATAGCAGTGATATAACCTATGATGAACTAAAATATTTTCTGGTTTTGTTGACCAGGACAAAAGGACACTGTAATTTCATAAGTAGTATTGTAATCTTATTTAAAATACGTTACAGGCAGCTGAGAGAAAGCCACTACCCATGAACAGATCAATATGCATTGTGTGCATTCAACTGTTGAATAATCAATTGATTCTTTCTATGAGCAAATAAATGCTAAAAGTCTTAAAAGTTAAGGTCTATAGAAAGCTTTTGCAAGTCTATCAAATTATTAAAAGTTTTGTGCTTTTTACTCTTCTTTTCAAAAATATGTATACTCTGGGTTTTTTTGGGGGGGGGGAGACAAGGGTACATCTTAATTTTCATTTTCATTTTAAATCCTGCAGAAATGAAAAATTTTTAATGTAATATTGCTTTGCTATAACTTCCTTATGCCACTCTAGATACAGCTAGTATAGAGAAAAGAAGGACTAGGGTGACATGATAGCAGTATTCCAGTATTTAGGGGGCTGCCACAAGAAGATGTGAACTTATTTTCCAAAAGTAACAGAAGGCAAGACAAGAAGCAATGGATGGAAACTAACCAAGGAGAGAAGCAACCTAGAATTAAAGATAAATTTGACAGTGAGAACAATTAACCAGTGGAACAGCTTGTCTTCAGAAGTTGGGGGAGGGGAGGTTTCATCACTGGAGGTTTTAAGAAGAGACTGGACAGCTGCTTGTCCAAAATGGTATAGGGCAGTGGTGGGATTCAATTTTTTTTACTACCAGTTCTGAGGGCGTGTCTTGGTGGGCATGGCATGGGAAGGACACTGTAAAATCTCCAGTCAGAGGTGGTATTTGCCGGTTCTCCGAACTACTGAAAATTTTCACTACTGGTTCTCCAGAACTGGTCAGAACCTGCTGAATACCACCTCTGGTATAGGGCCATGATGGCAAACCTATGGCACACATGCCACAGGTGGCATGCATAGCCATTTGTGCCGGCACGCAAGCTGCAGGCAAACTTACCTCACTGCTCATGTGCACGCCTCATAGCTAATTTTTGGGTGGTTTGAGGCCTTTTTTGGCCTCTCAGAGGCTTAAGGAAGGCTTCTGCAGGCTTTTCAGGCTAAAATCTAGGCCCGGAAGTGATGAAACAGACCTAGCTTTCAACCTGAAAAACCTGCAGAAGCCTGCAAAAGCTTTCCTGAAGCTTCTGGGAGGCCCGAAAAAGGCCTCAAACCACCCGAAAATCAGCTGTGAGGCACTTTGCAGGTAAGGGGGCAGCATGGGGTGATGGGTGGGGATTGCACGCACATGTGTATGGGGCGTGCGAGGGCGCATTGCCTTCTGGGTGCTGGCACGCAAGTGTGCAAGCGCACGCACAATTTTTGGCACAGGAGCCCAAAAATGTTAGCCACCACTTGTACAGGGACTCCTGCATGAGCATGGGTTGAACTAGAAAATCTCCAAGAAGATCTTCCAGCTCTATTCTGACTGACTCTACTATCCATGTTGGTTGGTGCAGTGGTCATTGAGGCTCATCTCTACTAAGCAGTTTGCAAAATTCCAAACAATCCCCCACAAATTATTGACTCTTGCAAGATTTTTATTTTATTTATTTATTTATTTATTTTATTTGCCAATTGTTTACAAGATAATAAGTATAAGTGTATACAAAGTTGTGAATACATGAAATGGGTACATATAAGAAAAATAAAAGAAGAATAAGAGAAACAATAGGACAGGGACGGTAGGCACGTTGGTGCGCTTATGCAAGCCCCCTACAGACCTCTTAGGAAAGCGGTGAGGTCAATAGTAGACAGTCTAAGGTTAAAGTTTTTGGGGTTTGGGGAAGAAACTACAGAGTCGGGTAGAGTATTCCAGACGTTGACCACTCTATTGCTGAAGTCGTATTTCCTGCAATCAAGTTTGGTGCGGTTAACTTTGAGTTTGTATCTATTGTGTGCTCTTGTGTGTTGTTATGGTTGAAGCTGAAGTATTCATTGACAGGTAGGACATTGCAATGTATGATTTTATATACCATGCTTAAATCAGACCGAAGACAGCGTAATTCAAGGTTTTCTAGTTCTAGAATTTCAAGTCTGGTGGCATAAGGTATTCTACAACGAGTAGAGGAGTGGAGAACTCTTCTTGTGAAATATTTCTGGACTTTCTCAATTGTGCTAATATCAGATACGTAATGTGGGTTCCAGACTGATGAACTGTATTCGAGTATTGGTCTAGCAAATGTTTTGTATGCTCTGGTTAGTAGTGTGATATTACCAGAGAAAAAGCTACGTAGGATTAGGTTAACAACTCTTAATGCCTTTTTGGCTATGTAGTTGCAGTGGTCTCTAGCACTTAGATCATTAGAGGTGAGTATTCCAAGGTCCTTTACAGAGCTTGGGTCATCAACTAGATCTTGACTATTCAGCTTGTATTTTATTTTCTGATTTTTTTTGCCAATATGTAAGACAGCATTTATTTGTTGAGATTTGAAGTTGCCATTTGTTTGACCATTCTGATACATAGTCAAGATCTTTTTGTAGGGTAGCAGTATTGTCTGTGGTATTGAACAGCTTTACATCATCAGCGAAAAGAACGCAATTGCTCTTAATATGATCACAGAGGTCATTTATGTAGAGTATGAAGAGAGTTGATCCTAGAACACTGCCTTGGGGGACACCACTATTGACAGGTACAGAATTTGATAGGACGCTCCCAATTTTGACCATTTGTTGTCTGTTTGCCAGGAATGCTTCTATCCAGTTATTCAGTTGTCCAGAGATACCATAGGATTTTATTTTTAGGAGTAGTTTGTCATGTACCACTGAATCAAAGTGTACCACTGAATCAAAGATGGTACCACTGAATCAAAGATGGTACCAGCTGCTTCAGGACATGTCTGTGTCAAATAACAGATCCTTCTAGGTAGCTTCTATTTAAAATGTTTGAAAGAAAATGCTTATCCAAAATGCAACAATCTGTCTCTCATTGATTTTTCTGTCTCTAAATTCAGAGACATCTGCTTTCTGATGCAGACACACAGACGCACTCCTTCTCCCCCGCTTCCCTCCCTTTCCCACACGTTCCTATGATGTCTGTTCTTTGGTGAAAGCAAGCCCTCTTCTGGATCAGGTGCTTTGTTCACTAATTATCAATTTAAATTGCCAGGCCAGTTGATTGGACAAAAGTACCAAGCAGAGAACAACTCCCAGAAGCCCAGCTACAAAAATTTGCAGTTGTTGCTGCATCATCAAAAGGCTGAGTTAGTGGCAATTAAGAAATACAGTGATAGGAAAACAGTGATCTCCTGTATTCCTCTGCAGCTAGCTTTAGGACCTGGCATCAGCTTCCCAAGGATGTTGACATGAAGGGGAGGATGTGTGCAAGAGAAGGAACCCAACTTTTATTTTATTTTATCTTATTTGTCAGTCGCTTACAAGATAATACGTATAAGTATAAACATGAGTAAGAAAACAGGAAATAGATACAAATAAATGGGATAATAGGACAAGGATGGTAGGAATGATTGTATACTTATGCACGCCCCTTACAGACCTCTTAGGAATGGGGTGAGGTCAATAGTGGATAGTTTGAGGTTAAAGGAGTGGGTTAGAGGATGTAACAACAGAGTCAGGTAGTGCATTCGAGGCCATAGTTCACCAACCCTGAGCTAGGGAGGGAAACAGGTGCCAGGCTGGCACAAAGTCCAGAGATTGCAAAGAGAAGAGGAAGTAATACAGCTATAAAGGACAAGAGAATATGAAAAACTAAACTATGTATTGAATTGAACCTCTTCATATTTTAGCATTAAGAAGAACAATTTCACCAGAAAGAATTCTGGGCTTTCCTTCAGATTTGCACCCTTCCAACAACAGAATTTAGGAAAAATCCAAAAGGTTAGCTTGTTTAAATAACAAGTGGAAATAGTAAGTCTTCATTGAACTATCCAGGGGTTTTCAAACTTGACAACTTTAAGACTTGTGGACTTCAACTCCCAGAATTCTTCCTCTAGTCATGTTAGCTCAGGAATTCTGGTAGTTGAAGTCCACAAGTCTTAAACTTGCCAAGTTTGAAGACCCCTGGACTATAATAACCTTCAAGTGCCATTAGAAGTGCCTGAGTCTTCTCATCACTTCAGGGGTTGTTAAAAGTTATTTGTTGCATGTTTATAAAATGACACAGTTTACTAGTCAAGGAAGGAGAAGTGGAGTAGGTGGATGTGATCCTATTTAGAGTGTAAGAAAAGGGAGAGTTTTTTCATTGACTTTCCACTAAAAGGTTGTAAAAGTCAAGACAGTCTCTGCTACTGGATGATCAAAGGCCCCACTCTCTTTTCACAGTGACATACATAAAAGTAGGTAGGGGTTCAATTACATGGTCACAGATGCCTTCTTGACTTTTTGTGACACACATCCCACAAGAAGCCCTGATTTGTAAAGGATTTAAAAAAAAAACTGAAATTGGGATCAGTGGCCAGTTAGATTTTCTATTAGGAAAAGCCAGTAATGACTGCAAGAAATTAATATATTTGACTATTGTGAATAAATGCAACCCATCACTGAAGCTAATGTCACAATGCACTCAGACAAACACATACACACACAGTGTAAATTGAAACGTATTCATGGTTCAGAAAAGAGTACCTTCTTCTTCAGTGAGTACATTCCATTCTGAACCCTCAAGCAGAATATGTAAGAACTGCAGTAAGCCATTCTCAAAGAGTCCTGTATATATTTGCTCTAGTCCCAGAAACTGTCCCTACAACAAGAATTCTTCCATATCAAAATTACAATGATAAAGTTGGCCCTGCAATATACTCCTGCTCAGATTCTCCGCTGTTGCAGTTAATAGTGTTTTTATTGCTGTATTATAAAGACATATTTCATTTGCTGAACCATAAACTCTACTCAAACAGGCTTCTACAGGGGGTATCTCATCTTTGCTTCCTGCAATCTGAAAATGAAGGACTTACTGTCTCTCATTGCTGGCCTGAGATTTGCTGCTCTCCATTCATCATGCAGTTGCAATCTGTTCTGGGAAGCAAAATTAAAGCACTGAAGTGCAAGCAGCAGAATGGTTAGAACTACACAAGAAGTCTGCTGATCCCTTGATTTAAATTGGAGTGTGCTGTTCTTGGGGGTGGGGGGATTCCTCACTTGATAGAAGAAATGTAATAGCACCTTCATACTCATGTTGATTTCAGGGAGAAAAAAGGGGACCTGGAAAATGTGCACCCAATTGTCAGAACAAAGAAATATGAATTTGTATACAAAATACAAATTACAAAGGAATAGGATGGATCAGGTTTAAGTTTGGGAAAAAATGAGAAACTGAATAAAACTGGGAGTTAGCACATTCACTGGGTCTCAATAATCTAATGTTTGATAAGCCTTTATTAGGAATCTGGTTATTCAATCTATTAGTTATATTATATACCTGACATGAAGTTCAGATAGTTAATGAGTATAACACCCACATTTTGTAAATACAATTCCACATACCTTCCAGAGAGTTTCATTTCTTTGAAAAGTGAATCTGATTTGAGCTGCCAGGCACCAGTAAGGAATGTGTTCAATCTCATCAAAAGCAATTTTCCCAAAGATTAGTTGTGTGAAGGACAGCAGTCCCAGGAGCATGGTGTGAAACTGAGAATAATGGGACCAATGGAGAGGCCAAGGTTCAAAGACCCTGACAGGAGACCACATCTGTAGTACTCATGATTCTAAGTGCATTCCATTTATAAAGCATTTCAGTAAAAAGCAATAAGAAGCAATATCTCAAGCTAGCTAACTGAAACTTGGTGGATTATGTTCAGCATTTTTGTTCTATCCATGATAGGAAGATTAGGGTTTGGGGGGGTGGGCTTCCTCAAATGAAAATACCGTCCTTGATTCACTGGGCAAAAATGTTAGATTCAATCCAATGATCATACCCAAACTTTCTCTTTAGGAATATTTACAGGAATATCTTTAGGGGTTAACAATTCATTTTAGCATAGTATTATTGGTGGTTTAGGAAAGTATGCTTTGTTTTGTTTTTGAAGATTAAAAGAAAAATTACAAACATATCTCCAAGTACTGTTCCTCAATTTAATATCCAAAGATCTTTCAGGCTTTGTGCATTATAAAACTAATTAACCATCAAGGTAGCTGTTCTCCTGAGATTTAAAGGGTAACAAATTCAATCTGCCTGTCTTCTTTTGCATTTCCCTCAAACATCTGTTGCAGAATTCCAGAGTTGAGCATTTGGCTCACTTTGGTGTGGAAAATTCCTATATATTGTAATTTGTGCAGAGAAATGTAGTTAATGGTGTAGATTTAAGGACCACATTAAAATTCTCCAGAAAAAATGTTGAAATATTACTCAACTTTATGAATTATAATAGCTAAACTCTCTAAATAAAGCCCACATTGATAGCATGACTTGTAGTTTGCACTTTTGAAGAATAAGGTTAACAAATATCCAGAATTTCTTTTTTGACTCTTATGGATCCCCCTAGTTGGGTGACATTCTTCCTTCTTTGCCTCTATTCAAGTCAATAGAATAACAATAGGTAGAAGTTAAGTACTAGACTCTTGGAGTTTCTTCTTCTTCCTCCTCCTCTTCCCCCTCCTCCTCCTCTTCCCCCCTCCTCCTCTTTTTCCTCCTCCCTCTCCTCCTCCTCCTCCTCCTCCTCTTCCTTCTTCTGAACTCCTGATATAAAATGTTACGAATCCCATTTATATTTTGCACAAGATAGAGAAATATTTGTGCTTCTGAAAATTAAATATAATAACTTTAATAATAAATACTCAATTCACACTTTGTGATTTTGTTATATTATTTGCAAATATTAGAAATGGCTTTACTGGATAGATTAACTGTTAGATTAATCAAGGTGCTGATGAAAAATCTGACTGCTCTATAAAAGCTGCAACTTCAAGGTGATTTTTAATACAAATCCTTTGTTGAAGATGAGAAAATGTTTGTTGGGTTATAACATTACAACTTTTTCTATTTGAATTTCTTATAGAATGGGAAAGGGAAAACCTCTTATAGACTAGAGTGGGAAAAGATTAAGTATGTATGCAAAATAGAAACAGATGGCTATAAAGATTTGCCTCGTTGCTACATGCAGAACATATTATAATGTCAGATTTTAAAAACCTAATGCTAAAATATCATTTTGACATTACTTTTTCAGTATCAGTGAAAATGCCTGAAGCAAAATTTCATACCATAAAAACCCTAATCCCCTCCTAATCGGGACTAGTTAGGCCCACCAATTATTAGGGTGTAACTGTTAGTATATTCCAGAAAGCCTGGAACCCTTAAGACAACAGAAGGCATGCATTCCTAGTCTATATTTTAATATCAGGACACCTGCAGAATGACTTTCAGATCTTCCTATCAAGATCAATAGGATGGACATTTTTTCAGTTTAGTAATTGCCATTAGTAAATGTTGGTTAAAAAAATTTTCTGACTAATGCACATATTTACATCTAGTTTCTGTGTCTGACAAAGTTCATTTTTGTACAAGAGAACATTATTTGAATGAGATGGCAGAAACCTTATAATCTTCATATTCTCCCTCTCTCTTCCCCCTCCCCCTTCTCTCTCTTGGATTGCTTAGCAATCATGTCACCTAGCGACTATTTCACTGGAACCAATTGTGATTGCTAAATGAGAACCACCTGTACTTGGGCATATTTGGGCAGGACATGTGATAAAGCCTTCTCTGTATTTTCCTGGACTCAGGAACTATCTATCCCATGTGTAGATATTCAGTTTGCTTTTAATTGACAGAATTGTGAGTCTATTACTAAAATCATTTTTTTTTATTTCAGAAGACCTTTTATCCACTTTATGACTGACTTTTGTTGATTCTATTTTTAATTTTTTTGGATTTGTTGCTTTGTCTTTTAGCATGTCTGTTATTGCCATTATATTTCCATTATTAATTTTATTATTATGTTTGTCTTATATTTAACAGTGAATCCTATTCAAATCTACTCAAAAAAGAGTTCTATTTTTAAATGAGCAAAAACTACCTCAGGCTTTTATTCCAGAGGTGGTATTCAGCAGGCTCGGACCAGTTCTGGAGAACCAGTAGCGGAAATTTTGAGTAGTTCAGAGAACCAGCAAATACCACCTCTGACTGGAGATTTTACAGTATCTTTCCCCTGCCATGCCCACCAAGCCACGCCCACAGAACCAGTAGTTAAAAAAAATTGAATCCCACCACTGTTTTCCTCCTATATGCATCACATACTACATATAAGTATCAGTCTAATCTATTGTCCATATTTTTCAGTTGTATTGATGGCTGCTTTTTGTCTCTCCCTACCTTGGATTCATTTAAGTTTGGAACATATTAACCAGATGAAGATTTCAATGTGTTTTGTAATAAACTTCTGTTTTTTTAAAAAGCTATTTTAGAAGTGGTACTGCTTGACATAATGCAAGTTAACCATGAAGTTTGGTGCCACATGTTCAATTGCTGGATTAATTACATAACACAACCATTTGAAGCTTATGAATAACAATAGAGTCTGCAGTTACACCAGGCAAAAGAAAATAAAATTACAAGGACCATCAATCTACATGCTTCAGGATATCAGATAATCACCAGCTGGTGTGAGAAAGAAATTTACCTCCTTTGGTATGAGGCTCAAACCACAGGAAACATTATGGACTTTATACTGTGTTCTCTGTGGATGTCTTGTGGAGAAAGGCTATTAAAATTAGATGGAGTCTCATATGCTTTTTCTAAAAGAAAAATGTATTTCCATTAAATACAAGACATCTCAAGTAGACCATTTTCACTTCAGAAAATGCCAAATCTCTGATTACAGATCTTCAGAAGAATTGGATGGTAACACCTTTGCAATGCAAAGCCAGCCAAATAATTATCTTTCTGGGATTAAAGCTTGGGGTTTTGGGGTGGTTGTGTCTTTTGGGAGGGGGGAAATCCTTTAATTGACATTAGGAATTTCTTTTTGTGATAAATAATGCATCACAAACAAGTTAAAAGCCTGCATTATTTTCTCCTCTTTTAATCTTTGCACACTGGTAGTTAAATTACAAGTGGCAGATAGTTCTGTACACAATCTTGCTAATGGAGACAGACAGCCATTGCCACAACTTAATAGCATAATATTAAGTCTGTTGCAAAGCAATGTATTTTCCATGCAGCATAACTGCTACTGCAGTAATAATATTGTAGGATGCCATTTGTGCCATCCTAATGGCACTGTCCTGGTACTGTTATTCTATTTCATCATTACCTCTCATGAACACAATAGAATCTTCAGGGTATTATGTGCCTACAGACTCATCTGCCTCAGTCTAAGAAACAACCCTAAAGCTGATGTGCATCACGCTCATGCCAAATGCATACATTCACAGTAACTACTTCACAAACTTGCCAACTTTCCTCAGTATTGAGAAAAGAAAGAAACTCTTTTCAGGCATTAAAAATAAAGGAGCCTGGAGAGTAGAAAGAGATAGTCAGTCCTTGCTGAGAAGGAAAGTCTGCAATGTTACTGCGACTGTGTTTTCTTTATTCTTTTAGCAAATCTGATAACAGAAATCACAGTATTCATTTCCAACTATTACAAAGTCACAATTAAGCCCTTCTTCAAATTCAGGAGCTCATAAATACAATAGAACAAGCAGACATTTCCATTTTTTCCACCTCTGCACTTTTTATGTCTATGGAGAACAAGAAGAGAATTCCTACTTCCCTAGCTACATCGACCTGAGGTTATGGGAATGCCAACAACTCTTCTCTTTCATCTATGCATGTCTAGGTCCAAAATATTAATCTGACTAAACTAACCAACCCACTTTATCTCCAGGAAACTCATCTAAAGCAGATTATGGGGTTCATAATAAATTAAGATCAACTTAACCTTTTTGGTTCAATTAATCTAATCAGATCTCTACAAAGAAATATAACTATCCACACCGTAAATTGCATGTCATTAAAGAAAGATTTAGGGTGGTGTATTCCAGAATATTGATTTTTTCCCCCTGCAGCTGCTTATTTATAATGTTCTCAAGCACCACAGAAGCAATAAAGTTTGCCTATCTAGATACAGATCTACATATTCTACCTCACTGGGGAGGGTAGATACCTAGAGCAGAGATTCAGGCTCCTAATGAAGAAGTTCTGTTTGCCTGCCAGAAACAACAGATGAATGACAAAGCAATTTTCACACTCCTTAATGAGATCCCAAGATACTTCGTCAAATTCCACACTGTTGAATAGATGAATTTAAACTTGGGCTGGTTTCTTCCTATCTCAAAAATTACATCCTTCCCCCCTTTACCCAATGTGAATCAGGGAAGCTGGACAGCAATAGAATAATGCATGGTTCATACACCCAGGGGTAACAAGATCTGTTAACAGTAGTTCCAGCATTGATTAACAGTATCACAATGAATAAGAAAGGAGCAAAGAATGATTTGTCACTTTTCAAATGCATCCACAATTGTTTTTCAGAGTATCTTTAAAACACACACACACATACACACACACCATTTTCCATAAGAAAGGTATGAGATGCCTGATTTAATGTAAGCCTACTAGGCAATTGAATGGTTAGCAGGACTTCCAGCCATGTCACAAGGGAGAATTGTCCAATTGTCTTCAGACACAATAGCCCAAATGTGGCCCATGGTAATCACAAACCCATGCTTGTCAACAGTAAAAAATATAATAGAATCCATCTGAAAAGTCATATGAAGTTTTCATTATTTGATTTAATAAGCAGACATGTTTTTGTCATGAATGGGCTATAGGCATGAATATTGCAAACATAGTTAAGAGCTATTTGTATTTCCAGTGATTTCCAGTGATTTGAAACTGATTATAATTTAGCTTCCTTATACATTAACTGCTGTGTTAAACAGAAGCACTGATTTATCCTAATTTTTTAAAATAATTCATTTTACTTCTTTTTACATCTTACCACATCTTCAATCTATATTTTAAAAAAAAATACATAGCCCCTGGCCTCTTCCAAAGCATCATGGAGAGACTGTTATACAACATCCTGGGGGTAATACCATAGTTCGACGATGTTATAATATCAGCCAAAAGCCGGGAACAGTTAATAGAGAGACCAAGGGCAGTGCTGGGCAGATTCCAGGAAACAGGACTCAAATTAAAAAGGAATAAATGTCACCTGGCCATCCCCCAAGTGGAATTTCTGGGCTTCCTCATCGATGCATCAGGCATACAACCACAAGCAGCAAGCTACAGGCAATAAGGAAAGTCCCCACCCCTCCCAAAGTAAAGTGGAACCTCAACCATTCCTGGGGTTGCTCAACTTTTACAATATCTTTCTACCGCAGAAGGCAACCATCGCAGAACCGCTCCATAGACTGTTAGATAAGACAACCAACTGGACCTGGGGCAATGTGAAGCCAACGCTTATAAAAAAAAATAAAAAGCATTTTAACATCCAGCAGTGTCCACATTCAATATAGCAAAATACTGCCCTCAACTCTAACATGCAATGCATTCCTCCACGGAATCGGTGCTCTCCTCAGCCACAAACTACCACATGGGAGAGAAGCCCCCATTGTATATATACAACCCTGTCCAAACTGCAACAGAACTACAGTCAAATCAACAAGGAAGCTCTTGCTGCTGTAGCAGGTGTCAAGCGCTTCCATGAATACCTCTACGGAAGGCAATTCAACTTGGTTACTGACCACAAATCCTTGTTGGAAATCCTTGCTGGGCACAAACCCACACCGAACATCTTCTCACCCAGGATGTTAAGATGGACCATATTCCGGGTGGCTTACAGTTACTGTCTAATCCACAGACCAGGAAAAGACATTTCCAATGCTGATGCCCTGAGCAGCTGTCCCCTTCCAGACCTCACCAAAGACCCAGTGCCATCCACTTCTGTGTTCCTAGTGGAAAGCCTCTGTCCTGGACTGATGATGGCGATGGAGATCATGAGACTTATGACTAAGGACAAAACCATGGCATGGATTTCAAACTGGGTGTGCAGGTGATGGATGGAAACCATAAATGGGGATGAATTTAAGACATTTAAAAACAGACAGACTGAACTGTCAGTGATCAAGGGCTGCCTGTTGTAGGGGGAGAGGGTGATCATCCCCCCACCGCTAAGGACTAAGGTATTGACATTGCTGCACGAGGGTCACCTGGGGATTTTCTGGATGAAAGCCCTTGCCAGAAGCTATGTGTAGTGGCCTGAGCTAGACAAGGAGGTTGAGGCCTGGGTCACCGCCTCTATCCCATGTCAAGAAACCTGACCTCCACCCCCATCAGCAACGCCCGTGAAATGGGAAAAACCCACATCCCCATGGACCCAGGTGCACATTGACTTTGCCAGGCCCTGCCAAGGACAAACATTCCTGATAATGGTGGATGCATACTCTAAGTGGTTGGAAGTCAACCACTACCGAGGCCACCATAAGAGTGCTCCAGAAACTATTTTCCACCCACAGACTGCCAGACATCTTAGTGTCCAACAATGGGCCGCAGTTCATATGACAGCCATTTGAGGGGTTCCTAGAGGGATTGGGGATCAGACAACATACTCTCCACACCAGTACACCCAGCCACCAATGGACAAGCAGAGAGAATGGTCAGGTCTTCCAAAGAAAGAGGATGGGCCCAGGGGACTGGCAGGAAAGGGTTGACAGAATGCTATTAACCCAACATGTCACACCCCGTGCAACAACACACTGCAGCCCTGCCAAACTGCTGATGGGCCGAAGGCTTAGGTTGACCCTAAACAGAACACAACCCAACTACAGCAATGAGACCCCCCCAGACTCCACAGGGAAGTATAGGCACTTTACCATAGGGGACCTGATCTACATACATGAATTACACAGGAGGACTGACATGGGTACTGGCCAAAGTTGTAGGAATCACCAGGCCCAGATCATACCAGGTGGAGACAGAAGAGGGAAAATTGTGGGACAGGCACATTGACCAGATCAAAGGCCGGGTCCCTTCATAGACAACCAGCCAGAAGCCTGACACACACAACCAGAACCGGCCCTGGCAAAGACCCCACCCACAGAATACACAGTTTCTCCAAACTACTCAAAATTTCTACTACCGGTTCTCCAGAACTGGTCAGAACCTGCTGAATACCACCTCTGCCATCAAGGCTCCTTCATTAGAATTTTCACTTATTCTTCTCTTGCTTGCCATAGTTCTGTAGCTATTCTATTCCAAACCTCACTACAACGAAGTAGAATGGTAAAATATGCTTTTTTAGATATTTTACCAGTATTTTGAGAATCTGTCATTTTGGTAAACAATGTCAGCATTTAGTGGTAGTTAATTGCAGAGACTGATCCAGGGAGGTGCCAGGAATGAACACTGTATCAAAAACTATTCAGATAAATTCTAAATAAATCAACAAAACTGAAAATTAAAGCAAGCAACAATTATTTTGCATTCCTACAGATTAAATTCCTTTTGAGAAGTTCAGATACATTTCTTCATTGATTTTTTATTTTTAAATTATTATTTTGTAAGAGAGAGGGGGTAGAGAGAGATAGTTATATCACTATATAAAAGTTACAAATATGAAATTGGAAGAAAAAGAACTACAGCAGCATGTTAGAGAAATAAGAGAGCACTAATAGTATAATATTATAAAATGAAAATAAAACAAATTAAGACTAATTCTAAATATGAATACTAATTCTAAAATAATTGTAAGGAACCTGTGACTTTCAAATTTTGCAGAAATACAACAGTTGGCCACCCTAGCATTGGCTATTTGTGATCAATATTTAGAATTGTGGTTCTGCAACATTTGAAGAGCTACAAATTCCTTATCCTTCTTGTAAAAACAAAAAAAAACTGCACTTAATGATATCCACAGAGTATTTTTCCTTTTTGTTTCCCAAAAAACAACTAGATCTTTTAGAGAAGTAACAACTGGAAGCTTAAAAGAAGAAGGAACAGCCCACATCTGAAGAAAGGAATATGTCCTAAATCCAGCTGTATCTGTAATATATTTCCAAGGATAGCATTAGAAACAGAAGAGAGGTTACATGGTAGTGGATTCCACTAGTTCAGGATTTCACTACAGTTTAGAAAAGAGAAAAGTAATCTCTGTTAAATATAAGCTGAATCTAAATCTATTGGTGATTAGGGATTGATTACTTCAATTTGGGAGAGTTGAAACTCCTGTTTTTGAACAATTTGATTATCCAGAGGTCTGCTGTCTACTTTGCTGCTGCTCTTCTATCTTTTGATTTCTGTGAGTTCTTCTATTGTGCTGCAGTTCTTTTGCCCAAAACTGTTGCGTATATTGGTCTTTACCATAAGTTACTTTTAAAAATCTTAAAATAGTAGGTTTCTATATAATGTAATATCTATTTCCATACATAACAACTTCTTTTCAAATTCTTTCAATTTGTGTAATTTGAAGAGTTGGGGTATTTTTTTAAAAAAATCATTCTATTCTAATATTTTATTACAACTATTTCCTTGAATAACTGTGTTTCAGGTAAAGTCAAAGAATATTTCCTCCTCTATGCTAAACTTATTTTCAGTATATCTTTTCTCACTGAAAATTGTTATTGTACACATGCACATATTCACGAACAAACACTATGATTTGTAAATATTTCCCTAAATGTACATTTTTAAAAAAAACTTAATTATCATAATTATGACTATTGCTTTGCTCCAATCAACTGGTTTGAAATGATTCTGCAGTCTTAACTATAACTAGCACTTTATTGATAATAAGCATAATAAATGTTTTCTATAACAATGAAGTTAGAACAAGTGCCATTGTATTTCTGTTTTTCAATCCAAAATCTTTGGGCCCTCATCTCCATCTTTCTCAAACTACTTTTCTCACATCTAGGTTGTGTTATAAATGATGAGGCATGTGGTGAACAAATTGGAAAGACATGCTTCATCAACAATAGTTCCTTTGTGAGCCATTATAAACTGAACCAAATTAGCAGACCAGCCAGGTGTCTAAATTTGCTTAGAAGAGGGCTTAATTCTTTAGGAATTAGTTTTCTGTTTATTTTAAGCAAACACATCATGTTAATTCTTCATAGGTACCCCATTTACCATATGTGTATTAGAAATTGGTTCAGAATATAACCTATATAACATATGATCATCTCTTACCCCATGCTTTGTAAATAACAACTTTTAGGAATAACCCTAATGATAAAAAAATGTATGCAGCTTTGCTCAATATTGTCTCAGAATGAGTCATGATAATCTAGAAAAATAACTGAGAGACTTCAGCAATGATGCAATGATCAAATGAAAGTATTTGTGACTAGAAAATATTTTATTTTCTTATTTATTTGTTAAATTTATTTGTCATCTATCTTACCATGGGCCTACACTATGCACCTTACAATAATGAAAAGGCATAAAAATGAAAAGGTATGTAGATAGAACAGAAGAAAAATAATAGAACAATAAACAATGATAAAGAAACACAACAAAAATAAACACATAATAGGACAACCAAAAAGGTGGATGGGTGGATCGATGAATGGATAGATGGATGGATGGATGGATGGATGGATGGATGGATGGATGGATGGAGAGCAGAGAGAAAGAGGGGAGGTGGAGTCTGCTATCAATCCAGCAGCCACCTCCAATGTGGAACTCTTCAATTTGGTCCCCAGGCCAATCAGCAGAGCCAAGTCTTCAAGCTCTTGTAGAAGGATAGGAGGATTTTCTCAAAACAGAAGTACCAGATGTCTTTTATTATAAGTAAATCTTTGTATTGTACAGAATTCAATATTTGATGCTTTTTTCACAATCTCAAACAGTATTAAAACAGTAATAAAACTTATCATAATATTATAGTAGAAATGATATCAATGATAGGACATATACTAACAGCCTCGTCCAGATTACAGTGCCATAAATATGGTGCAGATAGCCTAATATTTTTCCCTAACAACTTTGTAATTCTCTGGTTGAAAGAAAAAAAAACAATTGTTGCAATTTTCCATATCAGTAAATTAGATAGTTTTGAATTTTTCATATGGTGATCTAAAATAGACACTGTGCAGGTATAACAAATTATTTATCATTTAAGATTTATTTAGAATGGAACCATGAAAATCCAGAAGAATAAACTACCTCAATTAATTCAGTAGGTATATTCTAACTATGACTCAACCTGTATCCATTCCATGTACAAATAAACACCCACTCCCACACATGTATTCATTTCTATTTTATCCATGGCAAAACAGCTTGTTTTTCATGACTCCCTTGATAAAGTGCGCTAGACCTCACAGAAGGAATTTCTTAAAGAGTCCTTGTCACTGATAAATGGGATGTTGCCTAGTGGAAAAGACATAAGAGACTTTTTCAGAGGCCAGGCAGTAGTCTTTAAAAATATTTAGATACTGTCATTCAAGAGTCCCACAAGCAGGAATGTATGAAAGTCTAATTTGCTTGTGATTTGTGGTGGGAGCATGAAACAGCTTGGGTTTTAAGGAGTTCCATTTGCTCTGCTTTATATTGGTCAAACACAATACTGTTACTATATAAGTCACATGTGATATGATGGGATGTGTGGAATATTTCATGAGTAAAAGTAGTATTTTGACCTCAAATTCTCTCAGGCCCATTTGCTTCAAATGAGATGTAATCGTCACTCAGAAAATTGCAAGCAGATATTCTTTCTAAAAAGCAACAGTCTCTCTTATGCCAAACAGCAAAATGCCATGTTTTAAGTTAATGTCACATGGTAACATGTGAAAATAATGTCATGATCAAAATATGAACTTTTTAGAATTAAAGTGTAATTTCCATAATGCTGCAGGGTAAAGGAGAAACACCACAGACATTTAATCAACCAACATGATTTTTTTCATTTGATTTTAAATGTCCATTACATATGTCTGCCACCTCTATAATTTATTTGTAAATTTTTCAAAGTGTACAACAACCTTAAAACCATCCAGTAGGTGGCTGACAAACTGGTATGGAAATTTTCAACCTGCTTTCTTCTGTAAAAAAAATGCCAAAAATAAGTTGGTACATTCTGATTCATGCTGCCCAAATTGGAAAAATAAAATAGGAAGCAGCTATTATTTTAGTTAATAGTATATTAGTGACGTGCGATAGACTTTTGTTCATTCGTGATCATTCCTAACTCTTCAGATTGATGTATTTCAAAAGAGAGGGTTAAGTGGATATCTTACAAATGGTTTTTAAAAGATTGATTCTGATTTAAAATAACAGATTTCATAAAACATCCAAATTTATTAAAAATGAAAGTACAGTGTAATCCATACAACATATTAAGAAGAACAGGTTCTCTGGTGCTTGAGGTAATAGCATTTCTAGTAGAACATTAGAAGATAGCACAAAAGATAAGGAGGAGGAGTGGGCAGCTCATTTAACACAATTCGTGCTCATGCTTTGAAAGACAGAGTGGAAGAGATACAAGCACAGTCATAAGCTTTCATAATAACACTTAATGTACTGGGTAGGTGAGTTAGATGGTAGTTTAAGGCACAAGAGAAACATCTAAAGAAATGTGACTGGTTTGTGTTTCCTTAAACCAGTTTATGGTTCAATATACTTGTGCCATTTCCTTTATTCTTCTATAATTTTTTCTAAACCTTGTCATTCCAGGCCTTTCTTGCTGTCTTCTTTTGATACCTTAATGAGTACTGTTTTCTCTTACTTTAATTGCATTGAATTTGCTGTTATTCTTCCTTGAATTTTGAATATTAAAAAGAAAAAGCAACACATACTGAGCCAAGAGAAAAATACTGTGGCCACAGGGCATTATGTAACGGTGGCACAACCTAGAGCAGAAAAGCCCTCTCAAAGCAAAGCCTCATTGCTCCTAGTATGAAAAGAATTGCTGCTCCTCACAAACTGTAAGGAGTGAGAATGAGTGCATAGAAACCATGATTTGTTTTTTAAACAGTGAGTGGGTGTGCTGGAGAAGTGATACCTTGGATGTTAAGTTTGGGAAATAATGGAGACCAGACATCTGACCAGTGACTTCAACTCTTTAATAATCGTAAATAGAACAGAACAGAGCAAGGCTATGGGCAACAGCAACCCTTTTATATGGTTATCTGCTACCTTATTAACCAATGACATGTGCAATAAGTTCAAACTTATAACCAATGAGAAGTGTCAAAATAGTGGCCAATCAGGGACTACTTATGGACCAATCCCTAGTTGTTGTATAAGGGCCAATCAGGTGTGCAGGTTTCCAAACCCTGATTTGCATTTATGCTAGTAACTTTTATTGATTCACAACACCCCTCCCCCTTGGGTTCCGTTTGAGGGGAGCTGTAATAAAATCCTCAAGATAGACAGGCCGTTTGGTCTGTCTGGATGATTTCCGTGGCTCCACAGGGTTTGGCCTAAAGTCCGGTTCCGGTGGAGTGTTTGGATGATCTTTATTAAATTCAGTTTCGCTGCACGGTGATTCCGTGCTGCTTCCACTGTGGTTGTCTCTGCTACTCCGTGTTTCTTCGGGGTTTTGCAGTTCGGTTTCCCCCATATTAAAGTTCCCTGAAAAATTCAACTCCCTCCCCGCTTCAAGTTCCGGTGTTTTGCTGGGCCGTAGGGTTTCCGTTGGCCCGCTATTTGTCATATCAAAGTCAATTTCCTCTATATTTCCTCCCCCTTGAGTTGGTGAACCCGGAGAGTCATAGGTGCTGGGTGGTAATCTCGATCGGAGTTGGTCTATGTGGCGTTTCCACACCCTCCCATCGTCCGTTAGCAGGCGGTAAGATCTAGGCCCGGTAAGGTGGGTAACGGTTGCGGGTATCCATAACGGGTCACCTGGAAAAGTTTTTGGCAAAGATTAAATCGCCTACCTTAAATTCCCGGCATTTGCTGCTGGAGCCGAAGGGTTTTTCCGGTGCGAATGCGGGTGGAGCTGGTCAAGGTGCGATCGTAGTTTCCGCCCATAAGAAGTTCACCGGGCGTTTTGTTGGTCACGCTGTGGGCGTGATGTGCTGCAACAAGAGAATTCGATTGATTTTCTCGTCGATGTTGCCAAATTCCATTTTGTGAAGGGTCTTTTTTACAAATTGTACCATGCGTTCTGCATGTCCATTCGCTGCAGGGTGCGCGTGCGAGGTTAGCCCATGGCGGATGCCTCGATCAGCAAGAAATTGTTCAAAGGGTAATGCAGTAAACTGTGGGCCATTGTCCGAGACCAACACGTCCGGAAACCCGTGTGTGGCAAATAGTCTGTTTAATTTATTGATGACTGAGTCCGTTGTAGTTGTATTCATTCGATGAATCTCGAGCCAGTTTGAATAGGCATCAACAGTAATAAGGAAAGTGTGTCCTTTGATAGGCCCCGCAAAGTCAATATGAATACGGGACCAAGGTCCCCTCGGAGTTTCCCATTCGGTTGGGCTTGCTTTAGGCGGGGCGTTGCTGACGTCCTGGCAACGTTGACAAGTAGCGACCCAGGCCTCGATTCTTTTGTCGATTCCCGGCCACCAAGCGTAGCTGCGTGCAAGTGCTTTCATCTGCACGATACCCGGATGTCCCTCATGCAATACCGCCAAAACAGTTTGTTGCAATTTGCCAGGGATTACGACTCGATCGCCCCACAAGATACAGCCTTTTTGGGAAAACAGTTCGGTTTGGCGGGCTTTGAAAGGCGCCCATTCCGGTGCTATTTGGTCCATCGGCCACCCCCGTTCAACCCAGCGCAGGATGTGTTGCAGAACTGGGTCACGTTTCGTTTCAAAGGCAATGTCTCTAGCCGTCAATGGTGGTGCATGTAGAGCTTCGATCTGTAGTGTTGAGATGGTTGGGGCTGGATCTACAACAGAGTCTGGGAGCGGTGTTCTGCTCAATGCATCAGCATGGAGAATTGATTTCCCCGGGCGATGTTGCAAGGTGTAGTTGTAGGCCGCCAAGAATTCAGACCAACGGGTCATTCTGGGGGACAATATATACGGGGTTGGTTTATTACCCGCAATGATCCCCAGTAGCGGTTTATGATCAGTAATTATCGTAAACGCACGGCCATAAACATATTCATGAAATCTTTTAACTGCAGCCACAATAGCTAAAGCTTCCTTGTCCAGCTGACTATAATTTCTTTCAGCCTTAGCTAGGGTTCGCGAAAAAAAACGCGATGGGGGCTTCCGCTCCATTTGGTAATACGTGGGCCAGAATTGCCCCAACCCCAAAAGGTGATGAGTCACACGTGATAGTGAGTGGAAGAGTCTCGTTGTACTGCATAAGTACAGAATCAGAAGTTAGCAATTTCTTTACTTGTTGGAAAGCACATTGTTCCCGTTGTCCCCAAACCCATGTTGCTTTTTTGTCTAATAGTCTATGCAATGGTTCTGCTACCGTTGCTTTGTGGGGTAAAAAGACATTATAGAAATTGATAAGTCCAAGGAACGCCTGTAGGTCTGCCTTGTTCCTTGGAGTGGGGGCCTTTTTAATCGCCTTAATTTGTCTTCGGTGGGATGGATTCCTTGGCTGTCCAGGAGGTATCCCAAAAATTCTACTTTTTCGGTACATAACTGGCATTTATCTTTTTTAACTCTGAGGCCTGCGTTTTGGAATCTTCGTAAAACCTCTCTGAGTCGCTTTTCTAGGATGTCTTTGTTAGGGGCGACGATGAGTACGACCCCTCTGATCCCTTGTAACAACCTTTCCATTAAACTCTGAAATATTCCGGGGGACAACGCTTACCCCAAACTGGAGCCGTTGCATTTAAATGCGCCCTATGCTACGATAGGTTGCGCTTCTGCCGTGGTAGGATCTACAGGCAATTGCTGATGTGCCTGGGCTAGATCTAGTTTAGCGAAAACTTTCCCGCCACCCAGGGAATGGAGCAAGTGTTGCACTACCGGCACTGGATATGCACTTTGCTGTAGTGCGTGGTTTAAGGTGGCCCGGTAGTCTCCGCAAATTCTCAGTGACCCATCAGGCTTGATAGGCGTCACTATAGGGGTTTCCCAGCGGGCGTGGTCGGTGGGTTCCAGCACGCCCTGCGCTATTAGCTTATCGAGTTGTTCATCGATTTTAGGCTTCAAGGCGAATGGCACCCGACGTGGCTGAAGGCGGATGGGTGCTATCTCAGGGTTCAAGTTAAACGAGATCGGGGTCCCCTTGTACTTGCCTAGTCCGTTCGCAAAACGCCTTGGAATTCTTGCACGAGTGCCTCCTCCCAATCGTTGCTCTCGGCTCGGTGGACTCCAGCTACAGTAATTCCGAGCGGCCTGAACCATTGAAGGCCTAAAGACTAGGCCTGTCGCGTCCACGACAGTCAGTGGCAGAGCGACGGCACGGTCCTTGAAAGAGATCTGAATCTGCGGGACCCGATGACGGGAATTGCGTTCCCTGATAGTCTTTGAGTATAACCCTTTGAGGGTTAAGGTCTTGGCGGCGAATCGTTGGAATGAGCTGTTGGAGCGTTTTCACACGACACCATCGAGAGGGAAGATCCTGAGTCTACCTCCATCACGCAAGGTTTGTTTTCGATGGCGACCTTTACTCGGATTTTCCCGGCATCAAGGGATGTAGCGTGGCCAATGGTGATTGTTTGGTGGGTCTCTTCCCGCCTGGTTTCTTCACACCCTGGTGGAAGTGGTGGACGATTGTTTCTGTAGGAGTGGTTTCCCCATTGGTGGTTCAGTTTTTCTCGGTGTGTGCTGAAGAATCCTGAAGATTGGCATTCGGCCTGTCGGGGTTTGGAGTTTTGTTTGCTTCTGCAAACCTTTGCGATGTGACCTCGTCTCCCGCAATTTCGGCAGAGTGCGTCGAGGAATTTGCAGCTGGATCGTGGGTGATTCGCCCACATCCTGCACACGGTCGGAATGAGGGTTGTGTGAACTGGTCTCATTCCGTTCGAGTCGGTTGACCTCTTCCTCATCGCTTTCTGATGGGGATTCTAGGTCTTCGTGGTGAGTCGATACCGGTGTCTCTCTGAGCGAGGCGAGGTATCATTGGCGAGTTTACGTAGTGGTGCGTTGGTGCGGCACATTCGGGCTGCCGACTTCTTGGTCGCTCCGCTGCCGAGGCTTTTTTAAGGGCATCGTTGAGGCTGATGTCCCCTTAGCCATAATTTTGCTCTGGATCGTGCCGTTTCTAGGCCCAGAACCAGGTGGTCCCGGAGGGCTTCTTCTAAGTCAGCGAATCCGCAGAGGCCTCCAAGGTTGCGGAGGTCCGCGATGTAATTGGCAAGGCTTTCGCCCTTCCGTTGGTCCCTCTGGTAATATTCGTGTCTTCTGACTAAGGTTGGCACGGTGGGCAGAGTGAGCCCGTAGTAAGGGCTCGAGGACGTCCCAGTCCATCTCTTTTACCTCTGCTGGCTTGGCAAGTGACTTTGCCATTTTAAACACGGTAGGCCCCGCAGTGAGTTAGAAAGATAGCTCTTTTTTGCCGGTTGTTGCATCTTTCAAATTGTTGGTCTCCAGAAACATCTGGAACCGGTCCATGTATGCCTCCCAGTCTTCGGTTTCTGGGTTGAATGGAGCGGTGGTACGGCACCGCTGGCCATGTTGCCGTTGATGGTGCGTGTTCGACCACGTGCTCTGTTGGTTGCTCTGTAACTCAGTCAGCTCTTCGGTCTCCGTATCCCACCTTCGTCGCCAGTGTTAATTTTGGGAAATAATGGAGACCAGACATCTGACCAGTGACTTCAACTCTTTAATAATCGTAAATAGAACAGAACAGAGCAAGGCTATGGGCAACAGCAACCCTTTTATAGGGTTATCTGCTACCTTATTAACCAATGACATGTGCAATAAGTTCAAACTTATAACCAATGAGAAGTGTCAAAATAGTGGCCAATCAGGGACTACTTATGGACCAATCCCTAGTTGTTGTATAAGGGCCAATCAGGTGTACAGGTTTCCAAACCCTGATTTGCATTTATGCTAGTAACTTTTATTGATTCACAACATTGGAGATTAGTGAAGGCTAGGAAAGGTTAATATCTGGAAAGGGCCTTAGAGGAAGAATCGGGCCCTAGGAGTTAGATGCTAATTTTATATACACTTAGGATAGGTCCTATTTATTATAGTGCAATTTACTTCTACAAAGACATGGTTTGCAGTGTTTAATACTTAGAAATTGGTATTTTGTGTGTGTGTGTGCTTTCTATGCTATCAAAACCATCTACCATACCAGATATGCCAGAAAAAGTTAATCCCTTGAAACAATCCTTTATTCTGACCTCTGAAAGAGAATAGCATCATGAATGAGCAAGCCTCTTGAGTCTCATTTTCCATCTAATGCATTCACAAATCTATTCAATTTATAACAAAGAGGGAAGAATAAACAATTAGGCCTTACATTTAGCAATGCTGTTACACACCTGGCATCAATTAAATGCTTTAATTAAAAGTCATAGTAGAGAATGTGTCTGTATAACCTTTTCAGAAGTCACTCCATAGTGTGCATTGCAAAACCTTCTATTACAATGTTGAGCATCCACTTTTATAGCATTTCTTCATAGTCAACAGAGCTAATGACTTGGAAATGAAAACCAAATAAGGCATAGTTATTTTGACACCCAACCTTTAATTTTCCTCCAAAGAAAAACAACTTAATTACATATTATGGAGTGAGAAGCCACTGTCAGCCAAATTTATAGTAGACTTTATATGGATTTTGAAGACATTTTCTGTACATTTCAATATGCTAGATGAATATACCAATAATCATGTCCTAACATTTGAGGAATACAACTCATCTTTGGAACCATTATTCTTTTAAAATTAGATGGGATCTTGCATTCCCAAAGTATAAGGGCCTTAAAGTCTCATAAAATAAAGTATCCTTCAAGCTGAACATGGTTTCTAGTGACTTAATGTACAAGTTCACAGTTTTCTTAGTAACCACATAGAAGTACCTTGTCTTTGTTTCTTTCATTCACTTTTTATATCCACTTTTCATTTTTTCCCATTTTTCTTCTTAATATATTATATCCCAATATTATTTTTAAAACCAATGTTTTTCAATTGTATTAATTTTTATTTATTTCTTCATACTCATTTATTGATCTCTTCTATAAGATATTGTCAATTATTTATTTTATTTTGCATTTTATTTTTACCATGTAAAATTGAAGACTCTGTGTGTGTGTGTGTGTGTGTGTGTGTGTGTGTGTTTCTGTTTGTATTAGATTATGAGCTAGTATTACTGGATAAATTAAAAATGAAGAAAGCAGTTAAGGCTTACTGAAATTATTCTGGCAAAGAATTACTGGGAGCTTTGAAATAATTGTTGAAATGTTCTGAATAAATGTTCTGCAACAGTCAAAATCTCAGAAATTTGTAACATTTCATCTTCATCTAACAATTTATTCCATCAATAATTTTCTACCCATTTTAGTGCAACACGCATATATTTTAGAGACTGTCATAAAACAAATTTTAAAGGGATTTAATTTAAATAACTGTACAAAATTCAACAAGCTTCATTCTGTTACAAATCCTAGCTTTTCTGGAACTTTATCTTGTACCACTAAAAAGAATGTTAGAGACATGAGGTATCTTTATTGCTCCAATCTAGGAAAGGGGAGATCAGAGCTTCATTTTTTCAAAGGCATGCTCAGGAATAAAACAGGGTGAGATTTTCCAGAACCATCACAAGGCACCTTTGGTGTTTTCACAGCTGAGGATCCAACTATGAGCCAAATTAAATAGTCCTTGCATAGCCACAGTAATGAACTCTGGTTTCTGAAAATATTTATAGCCAATCTTACCAATGCTTTGAGATAATAGATAGAATCAGAATATATTGTACCTCTTGCTCTATAAAACAAGATTAGGCAATAGCTTATAATGTATATGACAACATATGTATATGTGTGTGTGTGTGTATGTCCATGTATGTGCATGAGAAGGCAGAGACAGAGACTGATATACACAGACAAACATAAACATATGATATACCGTATATGGAATGCTGGTATGAGAGAGAGATTTACTGATATATCATTCTTAAATATGTTTTTTTTAATTTATTTATATCCTGCATTTATTATTTTTACAATAATTCAAGGTGGCAAACATATCCAAATCAACTTCCTCCTCCTCTTTTCCTGTATATTTGAAATACAATTTTTGAAATTTTATATGAAATACAGAGATGTGACAGTTCTAGAAGCCAAATCCAAATATGCCAGGGAATTTCTAGAAGCCTGGCAAATCAGCCATCAATAGACACATAAACATTAACAACATCTATAGATTATGCAAGACACAATCAATCAGCCCAAAAGAAACCAAAAAAAAAAAGACTCCACTACCTCTCCACCAATAATCGACGTCCAGACTAGTATAGATTATAGATTGTCAAAGTTAAACCGACAATCAAGTAAACAATACCCCAATCAAGAAACTGCCAAAGAGCTACCAGCAAGCAGCCCAAAGAATATCCAAGACTGCCCTCATCCACATAGACAAACAAGTCACCAGAATATAAACTGACAACAAACAGCCCTTCTTACTAGCACTGATGATGTTACCTAGTTTGGGTAATGAAATGTCTGCAAGAAAACAAGCAAGCTCAGAGAGTACCAAGGGCCCTTAATTTCAACCCTGAGCTACAAATATTCTCCTTTAAAGTACAGAGGTAGCAGATTAATTTATCGATCATATAAATATGTGCTTGGAAAAAAGCAATACTGAGCCTATAGTTCAATTCTAGGTAAAAAGAAGCCATAACAATTTACTATATTTCTACATTAATTTAAATATAGATGTTTATCAGGGAAACATTAACTGATGTGCCATTGTTGAACTCATTAACATTGTCTGAGAGCTTTACTGCACGCATAAGCATTACTTTTGATCTAGTATGCATGTAATTGGGTTGCATAAGGGACTTGCTAATCCCAAATGGACAATGTATATCTAAAAAAGTAAACAAAAAACATTGCATTTTTTAGAAACTGTCATGTCTGTAAATCCATATTGAATGCCATGGCTCACTATTTAATAAATGTGTTGGAACACTGATTGTGTCAGATTCATCAGCCACGGCATATCAACAGCTGGCCGTTGCACTGACTTACCATATTTTTTTACCTTCCTAGGAGCTCAGCTTTTGTTACCATGTTTTTATAGGCCAGACCCCCTTTCTCATTTGAGTGCATATCTTCAGTTTCAGTCTGCCTTCCCACGGGAGGACAGGTGTTCCAACACTAAAGCTCTTTGATGTGAACAACAACGCAGGGAGATGATTTGATTCATCTGTTTCTTCCCTAGGATGCCTGGACGGTTTCATTTCTGAATGAAAATATTTGTCCTGAGGAAAAAAATAACTGGCTCTGTTTCCCTTTGAAAATACTGTGCTTACCTAAAAATGAGGCAATGTGTACCACAAACATAATAGCATGTAGTTTTTCAATGATCCCAATTGTGATGGTTAAATTTCAGTAAGACCTACTCTAGGTTCACTTAACTACAAACTCTATGAACAGTAGAACAGAAAAGAGGAGAGGTGTGCAATACGTTTCCCAATAAAGGTTTATTTTCCCTGGTGCTATCTACATGAATTGGATTAAAACTCCCCTCATCACCAGCCAGAAGGAAAGTTAGAGTACATCCTCAAGAGGCTTCTCTTTTGTGGTTTCCCTTTTTTCTTTGATCTTTCTCTTTGAAACATCTATATAATTCAGGAGAGACAAATTGTAATGCATATAACAATAGCGCCTAGACTTATATACTGCTTCACAGTGCTTTTCAGCCCTTTCTAAGCAGTTTACATAGTCAGCATATTGTCTCCAACAATCTGGGTCCTCATTTTACCCACCTCGGAAGGATGGAAGGCTGAATCAACCTTGAGCTGGTGAGAACTGCCAATCTGCAGGCAGCCGATGATCAGTAGAAATAACCTGCAGTATTTCATTCTACCTACTGTGCCATCACAATATACAGGTAGCCCTCAACTTACAACCACAACTGGTATGCATATAATTGGGTTGCATAAGGGACTTGCTAATCCCAAATGGACAATTCTGAATTTTGTCCATATTAGAACCTTTCTTGCCCCAGTTGTTAAGTGAATTCCTGCAGTTGTTAAATTACTAACATGATTGTTAAGTTAATCAGGTTTCCCACTAACTTTGCTTGACAGAAATTGTGACCTGTCAAGATGATCACATGACCCAAGGAATTGTACTTGTATAAATACAAGCCAGTTGCCAAGGATCCAAAAAAATTTCACATGACCACAGGGATGCTGCTGTGGTCATGTCTGAAAAATGGTCATGAGTCACTTTTTTCAATCACACTGTAAGTGGCTGTTCAAACAAATGACTGTAAGCTAAGGACTATCTTTATATTTATAAAGTCTAACTGAATAGAAGAGTTATTCAAAACAAATGAAAATTTGTAACTGCTGCTAAATTAAGCCTAATTCCAGTTTCTCTGTCAGTCCTAGCCATGAATAGAATCAAATTCTCAATAACCCTAGATCAAGAAAATTAGGTGGGTGATCAAATAGCTTTCATTCATCTAAACAATTCTACTTTTCAAAAAAAGATTATCTTAACTAAGGAATTGGAAAATAACCCAGATTTATCTTTGGCTTTGTTAGTAGAAAATGACAAAGACTGCAACTAGTTCTGTAACTTAAAAACATATACAACAGCTTCAATTTCATTTTCTAATATTGAACTGTACCATTTGAAGGCACACTGCTGATGAAATGCTGCAGTTATGATTTCTAAAAATTTACTGAGAAAAAGGTACAGCAGCAGATTTTGAATTTGTTTTCTCTGTTTTATCTCACAGCACCCCCAAAACTGTTAAGAAAAGCACTCAAGCATCTAATAGTCCATATGAATAAATGTAATTAAGTAGTTCTTTTAAAGTTCCTCTATTTGTTGTGGATTCATCACATTTATTTAAAACCAACCATTCCTGCAGAGAATACGTTTAGGAAATAGTAACTAATATTTCCCTATATGCCCCATTTGCTCTATTTAAAATAATGTTCCTAAATAAACACAAAATCACTGTTTGTGACTTGACTTCAAAAACTGGACAATGTCACAATTCTCTTTTTTTAATGAAGTTAAATGCCTTCAGGATTTCTGTTTTCTTAAAACAGAAGGACATTTTATTTATTTTATTTAACAGCATGTTTGTATGGAAGATTATGAATAGCTATTGGTTGCATTGCATTCTTCTGAACGGGTCTCAGCCTGTCTGTATGCTAGATTCGATAGATAAAGCTATCAAGTTGTGTCTGTTCTCCTGCTGATATCACATAGTTTATGAGATGGGAAAAAAATGGGCAAAACCAAATAAGCTACTGTAGGGTAAAGTCTAAAATAGGTTCTTTGTTTTAGCCAAAATAGATTTGGCATTAGCATGTTTGTTTGTTTTCCTCCTACTTAATAAAAGATTGTAGTAATGTTTTAGAAATTAAAATTAAAGCCATAACTGATCTGCAAACACATATACTCACGCACACATACTCTCAAAGAATGAAATATCTTTTCCTTGATTTGCATATTTAGATTGAAAAAAAAAACCTCTTGTTTCTCTTCAATTAAAAACTGTTGCTCTTTGAATTATGGGGTAATAATTAATACTGACATGTACTGTTTATGTTTATTGGATGCTAATTGGAACTTTGACTTTATTGGTTGATAATTCTTTATACTTTTATCACAGAATTCATGTTTCCCTAGAGTATGGCAGAAAATTATTATAAATCTAAGATTACATAAGGGAGTGGACTTAGAAAATGAGTGTTTGTTGAAAAAACTGCTGCATAAAATTTGCAAACGTTTAGACAAGTAAAATTATTATTTTAAAAATTCCTCATCCTAAGACATTTGGACAATACAAAATGGAAACTTTAACAATCTTTAAAGTTTCCATTTTATATTGTCTAACTGTCTTAGGATAAGGATTTTTTAAAATAATAATTTTACTTATTTAAACAGGTAATTTTACAGTATTGCAAATAAAACTCAGTACACTCCAGCTTCAAAGAAAACAGAAGATTAGTAGGACTGCTGTGGCAGATAGTTCTTGCTGTTTGTTTAGCTCCAAGGTCTGGTTCAGGTGGAACACTTCTTCTCTTAGTTATCTTTTGTTCAGTATGCTTAGGCATGCACAAACCATCAGGAACACTCTAATATGGATTTTGAAACAGCCTCCAAGCTGACTCTGTATGTCAAACAGAATCTCAAACTGTCTTTCCATCCCCAGCTTAATTGGACAACTGCAACAAAGAACTTCATATGGCATCAATAACAGCATAGTCCTCAAATAACTTGTCATAACTCATTGGAAAAGCCACTGCAAGGCACCACTGTCAGCTTTTATTGAGAATTTGCACAACTGAGACATTTTACGGCATGCTTTACATATTTTATAACACAGCAGCCATATTAAACCAAAGACATTAATAAGCACCTGTCACCTATTTTTGGGACCCCCCTTTTATGGCCTGACACTACAAAATGCCTACAGGGACAGCATTTTTTCCCAAAGTGTTGTATAATATCAAGAAATAGTTTGAAGACTAGGAGGGAGTTAGGTGGTGTTTAAGCTTAAGCTGGAAGATAGTTTTAAATATTTCTAGGTCATACAGTCAGCATCAATATGACCTAGGAATTTTATTCGGAAGACAGTATACATTGGCCAGACTGTTAAAAATGGCAACTCTATAATAGATGTGGCATAGTGATGTTATATGCACTCCTTTAAACATATTTTACATGCCCATGCAGTAGTTGAAGTGACCAGTGATCTGGGTTTCAGCTAAGAAATGAAATACAAAATGGAACTTCTCCTGAAAATTTGTATGAAGCATTAGTCAACTCTATGACAGGGGCTACAGTTTTAGAACAGCCTTCACCAGTTTGATATCCTTCAAAGATTTGGGAAAAGCTATTCCAGAATTTGCAGCTAGCTTCTAGGTAGTGCAGTCCATACTATCTGGAGAGTACAAGATTGGGAAAATCTGAGATAAAATATTCCATTGATAGTTACATTGCAATCATACATTGCAATGTCCTACCTGTCAATGAATACTTCAGCTTCAACCATAACAACACAAGAGCACACAATAGATACAAACTCATGGTTAATCGCACCAAACTTGATTGCAGGAAATACGACTTCAGCAACAGAGTGGTCAATGTCTGGAATACTGTACCTGACTCTGTGGTTTCTTCCCCAAACCCCAAAAACTTTAACCTTAGACTGTCTACTATTGACCTCACCCCTTTCCTAAGAGGTCTGTAGGGGGCGTGCATAAGCGCACCAATGTGCCTACCATCCCTGTCCTATTGTTTCTTTTATTTTTATTTTTTATTTTTATTATATGTATCCTTAACTATCATAATATATCAGAACTATGTTTTTACTTATACTTATTATCTTGTAAGCAATTGACAAAAATAAATAAATAAATAAATAAATAAGCAAATAAATAAATAACAAATAAATAAATAAATATAAAATTGAAGCAATGCTTTTCTGGTTTAACTTCAGGAATCCCTGGCAATGCATTGTATATTCCACACCTCAACAAAGTCAGCGATCATGTAATGAAATATGGTAATATATAGGAGCAGTAAAGGACTGCTTAAGTGCTAAGGAATTGAACAATAACCTGGCAATCCAAACTTACCAGCATGGCATTGTTTGTAGAGCTTGCTTTTGAGGTTGACATTGACATTATTTATCAATCTAATCTAATATGCCACAATCAATATGTTCAGAATATGAATGAACATGGAAATACATCATCTCCCTTTAATGACTCCATAATCCTTTTTGGGATGGAATCTGGGCAAATGCATGTTTACTGTCCGGATGCCCTTCCTGTTGCCAATGCAAAGTAATATTCAGCAGATATATTCTCTTGGTGCCCAGAGAGAGAAATATCTGTCTCTACCTAGGATCCAAATCACAGCCTCCTGATTGTGAGGCTAAAGCTCCACCTCTAGGCCACCATACCACTCATGAACATGGAAATACATGCTTATGTAATATTATGCTTAGATGACCATAATAAAAACTGTCTTCAATGTCTAACTAGAAACTTTAATTCCAGTGGGACTGTTAAGAACATGATCCATGGTCATAATTCCCCTATAAATTTAATCTTCAGTCTAAGGACGATCCAATATATTTGAGTAACCATAAAACTACAGCCTTAGCATCAGAGGTGTCTATTCCTATCCACAGTGATGCCAAAGTACAAGCTAGCATTGTGATATTAAGTTCACAAGGAACAGTGTATTTTAGGGATGGGATTCTACCAGTTCACACCTATTCACTAGAACCAGCTGTTAATATTCTAAGCAATTTGGAGAACCGGTTGTTAGAAGAAATTACTGGCCTTATCCTGTAAGGAAGGCAGGAAGGAAATATTCTGGTGTTGCTTACCGAAACTGCCTCTCCATTAACCTTTATTAACATTCTTGGAAGGACTAAACTTCCTGTCTCAGGAACTTCTCGGGAGTTTTTTTCCCTCCTTTGATGGTACTTTGCTTGTGTGGAGTGACCATTCAAAGTTATAATGGCACTGAAAAAAGTGACTTATGACCATTTTTCACACTTACGACTGTTGCAGCATCCCCATAGTCATGAGAGGCCAGGCAAGGAGATGCGTGCCTCGATGTGAGTGATATTGAGTTGGCCAAGCCCAGCCAATAACATGATCACCAAGCCAAACCCACCAATTAAGCCACACCCACCAACTAAGCCACACCCACAGAAGCAGTTGTTAAAAAAAATGAATCCCACCCCTGGTGTATTTGATATGTTATGATGGTATAATGTCTACTTCAATACTTGCCTCTTTATGCTATGTATATCCAAAAGTGATAAGTTTTTGAAAGATCTTTCATTAACTTTCCCTATCTTTGATGGCATCAGGTGTGATAAACCAAGGAATTTTCAGTGGATACTTTTCTTTGTAAAATAACCAAAAGCCACCTGATTCAGAAGCATATTTATCTGTGTAAAGAGATATCAGATATTGTGAAACCTTATTTTAAATCCCCAAACCACTCCCTTTGGCCTCTGTCCCTGCAACTATCTTAATTTTGTAAATCTCTGCCATAACTCATAAGCATGAAAGAAATACACATATAGCTCATTTTGATCACATATTTTAACAATTTAATTTTGGGGCTGTTGGTCTGAGCTCTGAGCTTGGCAATTTGGTTGAAAATGTTTCATCACCAAATTTCCAAGCTCAGTCCAACAGCCCAACTACCAATCCGAGTTACTTACATTCAAATTTATTTTTTATCAATTTAGCAATACTTGTTAGCACCTAATAGACAATTGCATTACAATGTACATTTATTTTTTATAAATGAAAATAAAAATGATACATCTCCAAACTGTCAAGGCCATATAGCTTTTTTTGAGAAATCTGTTTTTAAAATAAATGTGATTATATTGAAAAAAATCTAATGTTATTTAGCAAGTCTTGGATGCGTATATCAGAGGTGGTATCCAGCAGGTTCTGACCAGTTCTGGAGAACTGGTAGCGGAAATTTTGAGTAGTTCAGAAAACTGGCAAATACCACCTCTGACTGGAGATTTTTGTCATGTTCACGCCCACAGAACTGGTAGTAAAAAAAATTTGAATCCCATCACTGGCATATATCCATTTCTAATTTTACCTACAACTTTTTAAGATATATCAAATTGTTTATTAACAATTATATATGACCCTATGATATGTGTAAAGCTATAGAACAAGATTAATTACATTTTACAATTAATATAACCTGAATATATACCTGAAGCTATTTAAATTTATAAGATTAGATTATGACCGAGGATGAGGATGAGGATGATGAAATCCATTCAGTCAAGTCTGACTCTTGGTGATTTAGAGCCAGGTCTCTCTTACATTTTCTGACCTAGCACTATTTCTTTGAGTTTTTTAAATGCTCTGGATGGTGTCAGCTTTGATGGTGAGAATAAAGTGTAATCCACCAACCAAAAATTTATGCATGAACAATCTATAGTTTACCCATTCAAAAGTCTGCTTCAAATGCCTCAGCATGACATGCCAAAGAAGTACAATGACATTATAACATTATTGCTACCTTCAAATTTATGAGAATCACACAAGAGGCAAAACTAAATGCCATGTAAATATCTGCCTGACCTATAAACAATAATGTCATCTCCACTGAGATGAAATGTTGAGATTAAAAAGCCTGGATCAATAATATTAATTTATAGTGTTAAAAGTAACAAGCCAAGAACTGAAAAATGTAAGGCTAAAGTTATCATTTCAGAACATTGCTTGTATAAACAATGTAGAATCTGAAATCAACATATTTTAATCTATGGTCACTGTGACAATTTTTACTCTACAAATCTGTTTTGTCTTATTGAGATACAATTATTCTAGACCCACGTATGGTTAGCATGGACCTAATTTTAGGTCTTTTCTTGGTTAGCTGAACTAAAATCTGCAGACTTTTTACATTTTGTTTTCTCCCCCTTCCCATCACCACATTTTTTTTCTCTTTTCTAGTTCCCCCTCTCAAATGTTGCTATTCTTATAGCTCAAGAAATAGCTTTGCATTCTTCTGAGTGAACAACTACAAGTATGGGACAAATTCCATTGGTGTACAGCAGGGCTCACCAAACTTGGCAACTTTAGGACTTGTGGACCAACTAATGAAGTCCACAAATTTTTGAGTCTGGTTTACAGAATGAAGGAAGATGATAAGACAATATGGATTAATCAGTCCTTCAACTTTCATAACAGTCATAACTATAAATTGTTATAAGAAAAAAAAAAAAAAAAAACCTTCAAAGTGGTAGTACAGAAACCAAGACACTGGATGCTCATAATTTTCTAAATATCAATTGAACTTATTCTTGGTAGGTATAATCATTTCCTTTTCCATTTGGGGCTCATATGCCCTCACAGTGTTTGCTTTTCTTCTATTGTTCTAAGGCTGACCAATGGTTGGATAAAGTATATGGAAATTCTTTGCCTTAGAAAAAATAGCAGAATTATAATGGTTACCAATCAGCACATCGTTTGGTTATATCCCATTTAAGAAAATGTTATATGAGGTGTTTTGTTGAATGAATTCAACCTAATTATATGGAACCTAACAGTATCAGAGGAACATGCTACCTTTGCCTTAAGCCAATGTCTACTGCATATGGGTTGCATCGTGGCTGCTGAAACAATTAACAGTGTTCATTTAAGATTGGTGTTTCCTTTGGCTAAAGCTCACATATAATTCACACCACATTTATCTATGAAAATATTCAAATCTAAAATCCAGATACATTTTTACTCATTTATCTTTTAAAAAAAAAAGTCTACTCTGAGTGGTTTTAATCCTTTCACTGCCACAATAGCCATGAATTTACATTTAGCAATTAGAAAGCTGAAATATTGTTCCATATTAGTGGAGTAAATTCTTGATAATTTCCATTATGAGTTGAAATTTTGTATGATCACTATGTGATGTCTGCTATTCAAAATAATTTATTTTTCCTGGAAAAATTGTTGTATAGTTTTGTCAAAATAAGGGATTTAAGCTTTGTGTGAGTATGTCTGTATGCATGTCTGTGTGAAAATATTTTCTTTAACCTCTACTCTAGAAAAGTTATTTCTCTGATTGTTTCTGTTTTTCAGTGCCAATTTTTCTTTATTTCAGATATCTTTTTAGCTATCAGACTTGAAAGTATTTCCTTTTACTCTGATGTGACGTATCCATAGAGTCAGATCAGAATTATTTTTGCCCTCACTCTGGAAGTAATGTTTCATATCCTTATTCCACGCAATAGTTATCAATTCATTAATTACTTGTTGAATTTTTTTTCTAGAGTTGTGAATTTTTGGCTCAGTAGAAGATAGAAAACAGAAAATATATTTCATTTATACTTTTTATCTAATAGGACTGATTGACCTCTTACACTTCCCATAATTGATGAAATACCTCTGAATACATCCTTAACACAATGAAAATATTTAGTATCTTTGGATATTCCACTGAAAATTTTAAAAAATGCTTTCACTGTATAAAGTCCTGTCTCTCTTTAAAATGTTTGGATCCTATTTTTTCCTTCAAGTCAGTCTTGATTCCTGGCAACAATCTGGACAAGTCCAGGCAGGTATTTTGGTGATGTTTTGGGAAGTCTCTTGCTTTCTGCCTTTAATCAAACTGGCTCTTAAGTCTAATAATGCCAAAATATTATTTATCTTTAGCATATGAATTAAATATAGAACAAATCTTGCCATAGAAATATAATCTAACTATTCATATGAGTCATTTTTTTAAATGTCTACAGTACCAAAAATCAGAAAAACCTGTTATTAGAGAAATGAAAAATGCCTTCACATATCCATACAGCAGATACCACATCTTTATATTTGGTCTGTTTCAAATCCAGCATATTGTTCCACTGTTGCTCCAAAAGAGAATTAGTTTGCTTCTTCTGCATTGAATGCTGAATCTTGGTGGGAAATGCTGCTGTTGTTTCTCATTGTTATTATGTTGTTCATTGTGTTCAATTAATAAATTAACACTATTAATTAATTATGGGAAAATGTATAAGCAAAACAGCAGCAGCAAACCAATAAGCTGCTGGCCCATAGAGAATCTCCAGTAACTCTTTGTTACAAGCTAGGATGATCCAGTTATGAAAACAACCACAGAAATTCCACTAGTGACCTTATAGCAAAGATATATAGCAAGAGGTATCTGGTGAGAGAAGATAAAGATTTCTCAGTTGTTGAATTTGGTCTCAAGCAAATTTTCCCTCAAGCCGTTGTCATTTTGAGGCATTAGATTTGTTGGTATTCCCAAGCATTTTGGCTGATCTTGTTTGATTTATTTCACTTTGTATTGTTGAATTACTATGTCTAAATTTAGGCTATATCTGTTGTAATGTTGCAATGTAATTTCCAACTGCCTTGAATATTAATGCATTGAATAGGTTTAAATAATATATATAGTATAACTAAATTACACAAATTACAAAAGAGAACAGAAGAAAATTGACAAAGGACTTCTGGTTGTTCTTCAGTCACGTCAGATTAGAATCCGCGATCGTGCGCGGTTATGTTCTGTGCTCGCTTTTGGAGGGTCCCGATTGGGACTGGAACCATGCTGGAGGGATGGTAAAGAAAGGGGGACTGCTTGGATGGTCAAGGGGAGCTGCATCTCCCCTCCCTGACAAGATAAAAACCCTCCAAAGACATGTTGCAGTGGTGGTCTAAAATGGCCATCATGAAGATGGGAGACAGTCCGGGAAACTAAGACTGTGTTGGAGCAGTGAACTTGTGAGTGGTGTGTGAACCAGGCAATATACATGAATATTAAAGTACCCCAAAATTAAGAAATAAAAAACTATTTTGAAAAGGAAACAGCAAAAGAGGGAATTACAGATGAAAGATCAAGAGAGGGAGAGGGACAAAATAAATAATTGGAATAAAAAATGGAGGAAAATAATAAAGGAAAAAGGGGGAATTAAGAGAAAGAACCAGAAAATGAAGGGGGGGGGCAGAAATCAAAAACCAAGAATGAAAAGAAATTATATAGTCAGAAGGATGAGATACAATGGATAGAAGAAAAATAGGGAGGAAGATTCTGCAAGGTAATTTGTTGTGTTATATAAGAATATGGATTTAAAATGGCGATTGAAGAACAAGAAGAAAGAGCTTCAGAGGAGGAGGAGTCAATTCAAGGAGAAGACATTTTAAATAGACAATTAACACAAAGAACACTACAAAGAAGTGGGGAAAGAAGGAAGGTCAAAAAGTTGAAATTTAAGGAGGCAATCAAAAGGGGGAATACCTGTGAAGTCAGGAAAGGCAGAAAGACCCAGCAGAAAAGGGGAAAGGAAGATATTAAGGAAGAGAGGGATATAAACTAGAATGAGAAAAGATATGGGGAAAAGAGGGGAGGAGAAGCAGTAAGAAACAGGTGCATGAAATAAAGAAATATGGAAATAGTAAAATGTTGAAAAGAAATTGTTTTTTCAGAGATAATGGTTGATGAATTAAAAAGGGGATTCTGCAGGGTGACAAGTGGTAATAAGAATATTTCTGCAATTTAAAACATTTAGAAAATAGGGTAATATACATACTGATAACTCTTATTAAAAATCAAGCGGGGAAAATATGCTGCGGAATCCAAATGAAAAGATGTAATGATTATTATTGTAACTTCTTAAAAATAATGGTTTATTGGGAATCAAGATGAGGGAATAAAGGTATATTTTAATCATTGAGGTGTCACACTCAAAACAGTAAAAGGGGGGAAACCTATACTTGTGTTTTTTTTAGTGTTAAAATTTGTATTAATATAGAATTTATAAAAAGAATGTGTAATGGAAAGGGAATATGGCAGACTAAAGAACCAACTAAATTAATAAGCTAATATAGACTATTAAAAGCAAGGAGAGACATTGGTAACCTTATTATTATTATTATTATTATTATTATTATTATTATTATTATTATTATTATTATTATTATTATTATTATTACTATTATTATTCAAACACATATTGTTTATCTTTATTTTTAAAATAAATATTAAAGGATTATATTTGAAATAATTGAAATGAAACAAACAGATGTTTCGATTGAGATTAATGAAAGAGGCTAGAATTAATGTGCTTGTTTCTCTCCTTACTGAAAATTTGGAATGGAAAAGGTAATAATATAATTAAGTATGCATATACGAACGTATAATTGCTGTCATATTTGTATGTAAAGGTGATGACCCGGAAATATGTTGTCCACTAAAAAGAGATTTTTGTTTTTAATGTGAAACACTGAATAAAATTTGTTAAGAAAAAAAAAAGAGTGCTTGAAGCAGGGGTCAATTCTTATAAATCCATATATAATTTAGAAGAAAGCACTTGTTTCTCCAGGAACAAATTAGGTTATATTCTCAAATTTTGGCAAATAAAAGTACTCCATAGAAACTTATTTTTTCTGTTTTCTTTTTAGCTGATTCCAATCTACGTAACGTGATATTACAAACAGTGCAAATGCAACATTCTTTAGAGATATTTCTTTCACACTTTACAGCTCAGTCATCTGGAAGTTCAGAAATAATATGAGAATTCAGTTTGGCCCCAAAGAAATAATTATATGATTCTGAACAGGTTTTCTTTTCTTTTTTCCCCATTCTCTAAATAATATTTCTTATGCATAAGTTCTTTCTGTAGTAAAAAAAAAAAAACACCAACTTCAGTACCATGAATCATAGGATGTTACCTTATAATTTTTGTGTCATTTCTACTGAAAAGCTTTTTATATCTGTACAGGAAGAGTTTTTAAACTTTTTAACTGCAATTATTACGCACAGATTAAGCATACTTTTTCAGTTCTTATTTCCTTTCACGTGAATGAAAGAATGTAGCATTAAGTCATCTTGATTATAACTTTAATCATTCTGGGATTTAAATGCTACTTTTGATAGTTAGGGCAAAATGATTCTCTTGCTGCCTGAAAGTGGTGATTGCTCTTTTCCCTTAGATAGCTGAAATTATTCAGCTGTGTAAATTTCCAAATGGTATGGTTTTATAACAGCCTTTTTATCTGATTTCAAGAGAACCATATCTCATTCTGTTGAACTTATTCTAGAAGGCTGACTTTCAGTAATTAGATGAATTCAAAGAACTTCCATGCCCAAGCAGGAAAGTGGGACCAGGCCATATACAGAGACTGTCTTTAGAATTCAAATAGACAACCACCTGTATATAATATCCCAGACTTAATAACTGTTGATAGAAAAGATAACAAAAAGTCTGGATAATGGATGTGGCAGTACCTGGAAAGAACAGAATAGAAAAGAAAGAACAAGAGAAAATGGCAAAATAAAAAGATCTGCAAATAGAAGTAGAATGATTGTGGCAAAAGAAAGCAAAAAGAGGTCCCATAGTAATAGGAACCTTGAACGGAATCCCAAAACATTGGGATATATATATTTGACCATTTTTAAGCTATTTTGTACAGCACTATACATATCTTTAATTCAGTATACCATTCCAAATAATTGAATTATTTCATTTTAGTGAGTGAGGTCATTAATACTCTTGCCTGGTTTAATGATAGAGAAATACTAGTTGCTTAATTAAACTGAAACTAGGTTTTATATACAGGAAATACTCAACTTATGACCACAATTTATGTTGCCAAGGAAGAAATTTGTTAAATGAGTAAGTAAGTGAGCCCCATTTTACGACTTTTCTTGTCACATTTGTTAAGTGAATCACTGCAGTTCTTAAATTAGTAATATGGTTATAAAGTGAATCTGGCTTCCCCCATTGATTTTGCTTGTCAGAAAGTTGCAAAAAGTGATCACATGACACCAGGACACTGCAACTGTCATAAATATGACTCAGTTGTCAAGCAAATGTAAATCACATGACCATGGGGATGATGCAATGGTCAGAAGTGTGAAAAGTGATTGCAAGTCTTTTTTTTTTCAGTGACATCGTAACCTCAAACAGTCACTAAATGACCTTTGTAGGTTGAGGAACTAGCTGTAAAGTTTTGAATTTCCACTAAGATTTTGGATCCTGCAACTGTTAGGATTCTGCATATGGACTTTGGTACATCCTGGCACAAGGATTACAGAGAAATACTTTGCATGCACTGACAAATTTAACTGGACTGCTAAATTTGTGCAATTCAGTCACGAACATAATTCAAACATTTTACAGTTTGCTGTTAGATTGTTTAGCCATAATTCTTGTTGTGATGAATCAAAATGAGTTAACGCTGTTTTACAAAATGCATTATATATGCTACTTTTCCTATGTGTGATTAATGGTTCTAGTGATACAGATTTGCATGAATGAGTGTCAGTGTGTTTTCTGCCCAGAATATTTCCTCCTGGCTTCAACTCAGCCCACTTGACATTTATTACAAATAATAGCTAAATATCCTTGATATAACGGCTGCAGCGGTTCTACATCTGAACATGGTGTTTATAATAAAGGTAGACAAGCCTGACTTTTTAAAAATATTAATCAGATTGTATTTGTAGTCATAATGGACAGTTACAACAGCAAAATGGAATGACACTTTTTTTAAAAAAAATGCAGCTGTTAAGAAACCAAGTTCTAGAATATATTGACTTTGTTTAGAAAAATCTTTTAGAAAAACTAAGAGGAAGAAGAAGCTGACAAAGGCTAAAATAATGTGAAGATGGAATGATGGATGAATGGATTAGATAGACATAAAAAACAGACAGACAGAAAGACAGACAGACAGACAGACAGACAGACACTGTAGATACATAGATGGGTGGGTGGGTGGGTGGGTGGACAGATAGACAGACACATGGATATTGATGGATGAGCTCATCTACAGTTTCATGAAGAGGTTAAACAGAAAAAGGGAGAAACTAAAAATCAGAGGAACCCTACAGAGCAGTAGACTTGGAGTCAACTACTCCCTACTATGACCAACTGTAGCTGGCTCCTAAGAAAGGAGGATAACCACTGTAAAACCATACTTACCATTGCCAGGCTCAATTACAGTTGTATCCTGAGGACTATCTGTATGATATCTATCTGTAGTAAAATAATTAATATTTCAAAATCAACCTTCACTATTTATTAGATTTATATACAATCTTTATTTTTCACTACTCAGGGTAGTATACATAATGCCCTAACCTCTTACTTTCTCATACCAAAACCCTTGTGAGATGGTTTGACTGAGAAACAGTGACTAGCCAAGGTCAACCAGTTCCTTTCCATATCTAGAGAAGGACTAGAAATCACAGTCTCCTAGTTTTTGATTAAACCAAGTTTCATATGTGATCAAACCCAGGACACATAGTACACAAAGCCAAGTTATACTCCCCTAAGACAAATGATCCAGTAAGTGCTGCCTCTCATAACACCCTACATCAGCTGCCCAAGGCAGCAACCTGAATCATCTCAAAACTTTGCACACTCATTCCAAACCAGACATTGATTTAAAACACATAAGGATAAAAATGGCCGGTGGACACAATAAGCATTCAATTGAATCCTGTGCACTCAGGTCTATCGAGAAGTCCCATAAAATTAAATCAAATTTTATTTCAGTGAATGCATATAGCATTGTAGCCTTCAAGTCATGTCTATTTTTACCCATGATAAAAATATGTTATGAATCTTTGTTTTAGACAAAGCATGGATAATCATTATCCTACATAATAATATTTTTCAGAGCTCATTTACAGTCTGAACTGGAGAGTTCATAAGCACCCAGGCTAAACTTGTAAATAATAAGTTCTCTTAGGAGCAGACCTGTTTTATCTATATTTATTGCTTGTGTCTGGCTACTTATTTATATTTCCCCTAATAGGCACCAGCAAAGAACTGTTCACATCAGAGGTTTTAATTACTTGAAATACTTTTTTATTGATCACAGATAGCAAAGCTGTTTTTCTGTTAACCTTTCAAAATATCAATTTTTAGTTCTCTCCCTATGGATGATTCATACTGTGTTCAACCATTATTATAAAAGGAAGCTTTGATTATATAGAAGAAATATGCTTGGGAAAAAAAACTGATAAAGTTCGTAAGCTGTGTGAAATCCAGTGGCAGGTGTGTCTTTCTCAAATTTGGAAAAACTGGTTGATGCAGATTGTCATTCTTGTTTTCCTTGAAATGGGTAACTTTAATGGCTGTCAATTTATTATTTTAATTAAATATGGACCAGAGGGAACAGAGTTCTGAATCCCAGATCTGCTAGTGGGTAAATGTCAGTAAGTTTCTAATAACTCAGCACTTGTTACCCATCTGTATGCAAATAAAAATGTCCATCCTCAGAGTGTTAATAAAGCTGTAAACAAGAAATAATACCTATATAAATCTCCTACTCTGGTAATTATCAGCATTGATCATATGCAGTTCAGCATAGCCATTGCTGCTCCCTGCCTTCTCCCAATCCAACAAGCTGTTTTCAGAAGTAGCTACACAAAGGAGCACTAGAATGAGGGAAGAAAGGAAGGGGTTAAATAGATGTCTTTTTTTCCTGCTATTCTATTGCCATTGTCCCTCTTTACTAACCTAGATCAGACTGGTCTGGTCAACTTGCATTGCAGAAAACTCCCTTTTTCTTATTAAGTAACACACTGCTATCAGTACTTTTGTGCAGGGAGTCATGCATCTAGGTGTGTAACTTACAATCCAAAAATAGGGATTACCACAGAGTGGTAATGTCAATAGGAAGAAGAGTCCTCACAGGTCAGATCACTCTCATGCCTTCACAGGGCAAAGACTTTTCTGAAGTCATGCTTGAGGCATACCAGTTTCTATCCCAGAGCCCTTCTACAAGCGTCAAGAAAGAATGATCTCTAACATATTCACCCAAAGAACACCAGACAACATTCCTTGTGGCTGAGATACCCCACTGCTTTGTACAGGTGCTAAGTCCATGACGGTGAACCCATGATACACATGCCGGAGGTGGCACAAAGAGGCCTTTCTGCAGGCATGCAAGCCATCAGCCAGCTCAGCTTCACCACACATGAGTGTGCGCCTCCTGTTGGCCAATCTGCTGGCCAATCTGTATCAACCTGGTGTTTGCTCAAATGCATGTTTTTCAGAACATGTAAAGTACATTCTAATGATTGCACTGAAAATGTGAGGATTTTATCTAGAAAATATCTATGAGTGGCAAGGCTTAATTTCTATTAAAATTAAGGTCTCTATCATGCATGCATGAGGGTGGAGCACATGTGGGGAATGTGCGTGATGCATGAGGGGAAGGGTGCATGTGTGGGGATGCACATGAATGCGCAGGGGTGGGGTGCATGCACCAGGGTGAGGCACATGTATGGGAGATGTGCACGCATTGCATTTTAGGGATTTGTCCACGCTTTGGGCACTTGATGCCAAAAACTTTAGCCATCACTGTACTAAGTCCTCTACCTCTACCTAGAGCACTAAAAAAAATCAGTTTTATTTTATTTATTTATTTATTTATTTTATTTGTAAATTGCTTACAAGATAATAGGTATAAGTAAAAACATAGTTATGAATACATGGATACATATAAGAAAAATAAAAAATATATAAAAGAAACAATAGGACAGGGACGGTAGGCACGTTGGTGCGCTTATGCATGCCCCCTACAGACCTCTTAGGAAAGGGGTGAGGTCAATAGTAGACAGTCTAAGGTTTTAAGTTTTGGGGGTTTGGGGAAAAAAATCACAGAGTCAGGTAGAATATTCCAGACATTGACCATTCTGTTGCTGAAATCGTATTTCCTGCAATCAAGTTTGATGCAATTCATGCTTTTTTCACTGCTACTTTCACTAAGCTAATTACCAGGAAACTGACAGGTTTATACCTTTACCATATATGGCTTCCTACATGATTGGTAGCATCAGTCCAGAATCTTAACAAAAAAATAATAATCATCCTTTGATTCTTGTTTTCTTTAATTGATTCTTCTAAAAATGTAAACTGGACCTACCACATTGCAAATCATGTGCTACATGATTGAATCTGTCTTTTGAAATCCTTTCTACTGTATCATCCTGGTGTTTGCTCAATGCATGTTTTTCAGAACATGTAAAATACATTCTAATGATTGCACTGAAAATGTGAGGATTTTATTTAGAAAATATCCATGAGTGGCAAGGCTTAATTTCTATAGTATGATAGGGCTAGTATTTTGAGCCATTCCACTAAGATGGAACAAAGAGAAAATAGCCTATGACTAGTGAAGAGAAGGACCAGAGGAGACATGATAGCAGTGTTCCAATATTTGAAGGGCTGCCACAGAGGGGAGGAGGGTCAAGCTATTTTCCAAAGCACCTGAAGGCCAGACAAGGAATAATGAATGGAAACTGAACAAGGAGAAATTCAACTTGGAAATAAGGAAAAATTTTCTGACAGTGAGAGCAATCAGCCAATGGAACAACTTGTCTTCAGAAGTTGTAGGAGCTTCATCACTGGAAGCTTTCAAGAAGAGACTGTACTGCCATCTGTCAGAAATAGTGTAGGGTCTCTTTGCTTGGGCAGGGGGTTGGACTAGATGACCTACAAGTCCCTTCCAACTCTTAATATATAAAGTTGAATTGCAGAGAAGCCAGATAAGAAGTTGGTTTATGTTATAATGTAGAAAGTTTTATATTCTTTATATTCTACAGTATGTACAGAGTTTCTCTCTCAAACTGAGAATATGTGGTTTGCAAGATTACATATCCTACTTTGCATATAATAGCATACAAATTATGGGGATAAATCTGGATTTTGAGTATCCAGATTTTGGGTATGCACTAGGAAAATATACTGAAACTGATTTATAATTTCCTTGCTAACAGTACAGGAATACTACTTGGGGCATGTACTTACTAAAAGTGGTAACCTAGTCTACATGTTTTCTAGCTTATTAAAACACATTATATGAAAGTTGACCAAAGCCTTGATGGAAGGTGGAGATCCATATATATAGACACAGAGATTACAAACCAGGCAGAATAAGAATGAAGTGAGACAAAGTATTAGAAGGCAAATTGTGGTTGTAAATAATCCAGTACACACTCTGAGCAAACTTGCTATTCTCAGATGAAGCGGAAGATGCTGCCTCATTACAATTTATGGGCAATATTTATGTATTGCATGGAAGGTGATTTTCTTGTAAATATGATTCTGGAAGCAAAACATTTCAAGTGCCCTATTTTTCCTCTTTGTTGCCCTCATCTCAAAGCCATGGAACAGGCAATAAGCAATGCCAGCAATTGCTTTGCCTCAAGGTCCAGTTCTTTATCTGTAGAAACAGCTTGCATTCCTTTCTTTTCTGACTTGATATCTATCATGTTAGACAAAATCATTAGAAGGCCAAAACCTGGAAGAAGAATTAAATAAGCAGCCCATCTATAGATAGTGGTATAAGTGTGCAAGTATGTAGAAAAATAATATGTATAAATCTACCCAGATGTTAAACAGGAAAGAAGCTGTGCAGAAAGAAAAGGTTTAAGGTAAGTCTTTGTTTTAAAATGTGAGGGTCAAAATGCAAAGCCACCACATAAGAAATGAAGTGTAGGAAGAAGAGATCATTTGTTGTATTTTTAGAAATAGTGACAAGTTATTAAAATTGTTAATATTTGTTGTAATGAAGGGGAAAGCCATTTCTTAACCTACCGTATTTCTTTTCTTTTTCATTACTGTGTTGTTTCTTTTTTATTTCTTTTCTATTTTTATTTTCCATATTTTTCATTTTATTCCTTTAGTTTGTATTAGTTTTGTCTTTTTAATTGTAACATTTAATAAAAGTACTATTAAATGAACCACCCCATAATAAATATTTAAACAAATATTGAAAAACGTTCATATACATTATGTGATAGTACCTTTAGTGTGTGTGTGAGAAAGAGAGGGGGGGGAGGGAGGGAAAGAGGGAGAGGAAGAGGGAGGGAGGGAGGGAGAGATGTACTATAGTAAAGATCTACAGAAGACAAATGTAGAAACTCAAGAACAAGCTTGGCATGTTGAACTCTGCCAAAGTGGGCAGGATTAAGGGATAAATGAGGGGCCCTTGGTATTCTCTGAACTAGGTTGTATTCCCTACTAGTATTGATGATGTTTGGATAATGAAAAGTCTGCAAGAAAACCACCAAGGTAAGAGACCACCAGAGATCCCTCATTTCAACCCTGAGCTACAAATATTTTCTCTATTAGTAAGGGATGAGTGTTACACAAGAGTTAACAACCAAATAATGAAGGGTTAACAAGTCATGCAGGAGATTAAAGGAATGTATGTACAAAGCTCCATTAAAATATAACACATTCCAACACAAACTCTGTGGGAGTAGAGAATTTAAGGAAATATATCTCCAGTAAGGTTAAATATAATCCCTTTGTTCATGCAATGATCGTATACATTTTGATCAGATGGATGACTATTGACCTGGATCTGTAATGTTGAGGTAGTCCAGCAATCAAGCTGAGTAAGCCCAGCATTTCTTACAAAAGAGAATTGGAGAGAAGAGAAATTCAAAGTCTCCATTAAGAATAACTCTCTCAGACTTTAAAGTCTCCACTCCAAAATAACTCTCCCAGACTTCCAACCCTTTTTGTCTTGATTAGCAAACAGCAACCATTTTTTTTTTAAATACGTATCAATGATTGAGAAAGTAAGTATAGAATATTTTTATTGGGGGCACAGATCTGAGTGGCAAAGCAACTGAACATTATAAACTTCTTAATTTGCCTTAAGGCAAGGTAAGGAAGCCATCGCATTAGTGTTGTAAGCCATCCAGAGTCATCTTGTAGTAAAATGGGTATTAATGGGTACTAATACTATAGAGACAGCTTTTTTATCACACCTTGCAGCTGATGTATAGTTAAAAAAAAATCTTTTTCAACTTGCTTGCAAGATAAATAATTTGTCAAATGTTTCTGAATTACAGTTTCTTAAATCTATCACTTTCTTCCATGCAGGTTGGATCCCGGGAGTTGTCATCCCAATTCATCTAGAAAATTTTCCCAAATTAAAAAAAATATATATGCTTTGGACTCACATGTTCCCATGACTGCCCATAGGCTCGCAACTGATCCAAGTCATTTTATCTTCTAGGAAGTGCTGAGACTCTTCAAAATGTTATTGAAACATGAGTTTATGAAACAAGAACACAGGATCTTTTAAGCAAGCCCAAAGGAAAGATTGTGCCCACAATCTTTTTAGACCTCTCCTGACCCAAAACACTACTGATAACTAATACTATAGAGACAGCTTTTTTATCACACCTTGCAGCTGATGTATGGTTAAAAAAATATCTTTTCCACTTGCTTGCAAGATATAAATGATCAAATCATCCCTAGATGAAATAGCACAGTCAAGGCAATTTCATTATCTATATCAACCTTCCCTTCCTTTCCACATGTCAATGGGATGATACAGAGCCTTCTCCATCCTGAGTGCTCTCCAGCACATGAATAATTCCCAAACTAGCTCAGATATTGCTGAAAATTTTAGTAATTGAAGTCTATATATCTTGATATTGTCCAGGATAGGGAAAAGGTAATTGCTCTCTGATGATGAAGGCAAGAAGGATAAAGCAGCATTAAATATTTATTCAACTCAAAATGGCTATATCAGAAGTTTCCCAATGTAAAGTTTCCCAATGTAAGCTCATATACCACTTTTTTTTACCTAACTTTCAAAAGGATGCATTCTTTTTTTAGACATCTCATTTACTATCAAATGATTTTCTTTCCTGAAGATTTCTAAACAATAAAAGAGAAATGCTAGCAGATACTGTGCAGGTTTCCCTGTTTTGTTGGAGCTTGCAACTCTGTCTCTTTGCAATATGTAGAGAGATTTCTTTTATATCTCTTATGGGACATTGTATATGTGTTGTTCTTCTACAGTGTTTAGCCTATTTAGGGAATGGCCATTTGTTTGGGCATGATGTGACTGGAACTTTTGTCCAACATCTTTGAAAGGCTTTGGGGTGAGAAAGACTGTTGTGTTGCCAAACAAAAAGTCTTGGGTGTGATTTAGGTACAAACATATGCAATAATAAATACATTCAACCAAAGGGTCTGTAATGTTTGGTAAAAATGTAAGTTGGGTTCCCACAGCACCTTAAACTACTATTAATTCTAAGAGGTCAAAACAGCCTCATAAGGCAGTGACCTCCATATTTTAAAACAATGCACAATTTCTTTGTCTCCAGCTTCCATTTTTACCATATCTTACTCAACTGTCATTTTGACTTCTCACTTCAGATGCAAAAGTATTTACATCTGTATTGACAGTGTACCTCAGTGTAAGAAGGCCTGGTAAAAGTATAGTGTGAACACCTCTGGTTGTTGTCATTTCAAAATAGGAATGATTTGGACAACCCAAAAATCAAAACACTCTTAAGCAAATGAGATTCCTAATGAATTTATAATAGTGCTGAATTGTCTTGCAAGGACATGTGCCAGAGGAATAGGTGTCACACTTTACCACAGATACAATTATTTTCTTAGTGGATTTCTGAAAGACAATTGTTGAAACAAGTTCTGTTCTTCATTTGACATCTGTCTCTCCACAAATCTGAAATATTATCAAGGGAGGCTGATTTAGTTAAGGATGAGAAGGACAAAAGCAAGGCGTAGCAAAAATCGACTCTGTCATTATTTCTATACAGAAAAACTGCTGAAGAAGGAAATAGCAAAAAGTACTCTGGTTCCAGAAATCTATTTGGATGCATAAAATCTATAGCTTCTGAACCTGCATTTACATTGTAAGGAGATGATGTAAAGCCATTGTGTGTTACATGTTTAGATTTTATTCTGCATAAAATATGCTGGAAATTCCAAAGGGTATAGTATTGAACTACATTCATCATCCTGAGAGGAGTATGTGTTTTTTTTTCTGCCAAATAAACCTGAAGGGAATATATGGTAATATATTGTAATGATTTTCATAGTATTGGTCTACTACTGACCCCTACTGGACAGAAAAAAACATTCCTTTTCATACCTGGAATCAAATTCAATTTTCAATTTCAAATTTCACACCTGGAATCAAATTCAATTCCAGTGAGATTTTGTATGACATACCTTAAATCTTTCTAAGGAGTTGATACAAAATGTGTTCACATTGTTGTGTACTTTAGTATAAACCTGTATAAACCATATGAAAGTGAAACCCCTTGGAATGGCATCATTCCAGTTCATTCTGTGGCCAACAAGGGTTTACTTAGTTCATTAAATGCAGGTCTATCAATTCTGATTGTTAAAGAGAGAAAAATATATACATAGCCTTTTATCCCACTCACTTCAGTTAATAAATAATATTATATGCCCAATTTAAAGCTAAAAGCATGTCTGTCAATTTCAGGACAGTTATTAACAAAGTCTGCATGCCAAAATATGCTACACAAGTTTTCCTTTTGTTCCGAGAAAATCTTAGAAAACAAAAATCTATGAACATAGTTTTCATGCAGGGAATCAGTTCTTAATTTTGTATGTAAAAGTAATATTGTTGGCTATCAAATTAATGTCTTTATTCCTATATTTAAATACCATTGCCAGTATAATGTCTTTTGTTTAGTTTTTAATCTCCTAACTAACATTACACTACTAATCTCCTAACTAACATTACACTACATCACACTACTAACCAGAGCATACAAAACATTTGCTAGACCAATACTCGAATACAGTTCATCAGTCTGGAACCCTCATTACGTATCTGATATTAGCACAATTGAGAAAGTCCAGAAATATTTCACAAGAAGAGTTCTCCACTCTTCTACTCGTTGTAGAATACCTTATGCCACCAGACTTGAAATTCTAGAACTAGAAAACCTTGAATTACGCCGTCTTCGGTCTGACTTAAGCATGGTATATAAAATCATACATTGCAATGTCCTACCTGTCAATGAATACTTCAGCTTCAACCATAACAACACAAGAGCACACAATAGATACAAACTCAAAGTAAACCGCACCAAACTTGATTGCAGGAAATACGACTTCAGCAATAGAGTGGTCAATGTCTGGAATACTCTACCCGACTCTGTAGTCTCTTCCCCAAACCCCAAAAACTTTAACCTTAGACTGTCTACTATTGACCTCACCCCTTTCCTAAGAGGTCTGTAGGGGCGTGCATAAGCGCACCAACGTGCCTACCGTCCCTGTCCTATTGTTTCTCTTATTCTTTTATTTTTCTTATATGTACCCATTTCATGTATTCACAACTATGTATACACTTATACTTATTATCTTGTAAACAATTGGCAAATCAAATAAATAAATAAATAAATTACAAGAAACATGCAAAAAAAAATCACAGAGCAAAAGGAGGAGGAGACCCGATACCACTGCCGCCGCCGCCGCTTCGCTCCGGTCCCGCTTAAGCTGCCGTCTTCGACTCTTGTGACCGCCGCTTTCCTTTGTCGGGTAAGGAGATCGAGCGATCTGCTGAAAAACTTGAGGGAGACGACGGGCGCGAGGAAGAAAAAGACGGAGGAGACGCCGCTGCCGCTGCTGCCGCTTCGCTCCGGTCCTCACTAAAGCTGCCGTCTCCGACTCTTGTGTCCGCTGCAACTCGCCGTGAGCTCCGGGACTGGAGAGAGAAGGAAGAAAACCCAAGAAGCGCCGGCCGGGAGGATCGCTGGGTGAGAGCGCTCCAACTTTCTCTCCCAATTCGGTCTCCTGTTGTGGGTCGCTCCGGAGGTTTCCTTCTGGTTCTAAGTCCCGTGTGAATCCAGAGAAAGGGCGATTCGGTAGCCACGTTCTCCATCCCTTGAAGAAATTGAAGAGCTCCGAGGACGGTAATCCCTTCCTCACGATCTAAAAGCCCTTAAATAAGAGTGGAGGGTATGCCATTTTAACTAGGACGAGCCCCTCAGACAAAGAAGACTCCTAATACTACCTCATCACCTCAAAACTTACAACTTTTCTACCTCATCACATATACCAACGATTAGACAATCAATTTCTATAAAAATATTTTATTAATGGTTTAATTGATTTATTGTTTTTAACTGATTAGTGTGATTAGAGTGTTTAGTACAAATAGTATGATTACTGACTAGTTTAAAAGACCAAAATTCATGCAATTTAATTGAATAGTAAAATCTTTGATTTAGTGGATTTAAATGAACAGTGTGAGTAATGATTAGTGTAAATAATTGACTAGTGATTAGAGTAATTAATTGACCAGGCTGATTGTTGCTTAGAAATACTATCTGACTTGAGAGATTACTACAATAGATTGTTTGATATTGTTTGATGTAATATTGACTATATAGATTACCCTAAATTGTTCATTTAATTAATTCAATCAACGTACTATTTTACCAATATTACCATGCCAAAAGAAAATCCTACCTCAAACCACAACTCAATGAGAAGACAATCCCCACCAATGAACTACAAGACTCCTGCACCAATGAACTTCAAGACTCCTGCACATGCCTTAAATGCTGCAAAATCTAATAGATAATAAATACTCCATCAAATGTTCTCTGTGTAAAAAATACACCCACCATGACTGCTTGGGATTACCTGAGCAAATGATTCGATACCTAGAATCATCCAATGAGTTTCCATATTTCTGCAAATTATGCATATCCAAACTAGATCTGTCTAAAAGAGATGATACCGCCGAAACCATCAAAACATCCCCAAACATTGAAACCATTGAAACATCCTCAACCATCGAAACCATTAAAACATCCCTCAACACCATATTAGCATCCCTGGACGCCGTAAAAGAAAGAATAACCAACCTTGAAAAAAAGACACAACACAAAAACCTGAACATCAAATAGCCACAAACCACATCTCCACCCAACAACCACAATCCAATCCAAAACCCAATCCACAAATAAACGCAACCCAGACAAATATTGATATCCCAATCCTCATCAGAGAAGCTGTTGAGCGTGAACGGAAACGTCCAAACGCCATCTTATTTGGACTAGAATACAGCATTGTCAATGATGACATCACAACTGTCCGAAACATCATCAGAGATTACCAAGCATCAACCATCTCCGGCGATGAAATACTTTACATTTCCTGCATTGACCGAGAGCTCAAAAATAGAGACGGCTCTGTGGCCCCACGCTTGTGCAGGATCATTTGCAAAAATGAATCAAGCAAACGTAAACTCATTTACACTATAAACTCACTCGCCAAAACCAACACCAACCACAAAAACCTCCGTTGCCGCCCTGACTTAACCATACAGCAACGTGCCCGCTCCCGTGCACTCCGCGATCGAACTCAAAACCCGTCTAGACAATGGAGAGAAGGACCTGTACATTGACTACCATGCTGACTGCATCAAAAGTAAGACACGCAACCCAATACCCAACTTTTACCCTCAACCACTACCCTACCTCAACCACCTACCACCACCCACCATCACCCAAAACTACCCACCACCCACCATCACCCAAGACTAGGCACGCACGCCCAACTACCTCAATCCCAACTGCTGCCGGACTTAAATGCAAACTACTCAATGCAAGAAGCCTCGTGAATAAAATACCTGAATTTCTCATCCTCTTAAATATGGCTAACTTCGACATTATATTTGTCTGTGAAACATGGCTCAATGCATCTCTCCCCGACTCCATTACCACAGTAAGAGACTATCATGTTTACCGATCAGATCGTGAAAATCGTCGAGGAGGTGGTGTTGCTATATTCTATAAAAATCCTTACATCTAAAAATATCCAAGTTACCCAGGAGCTTGCCCTTCCTGAAACCATCATCTGTGAACTATCCTTAAATATCACAATTCGATTCTTACTATGTTACAGAGCACCTGATTATGACATCGAACATGTAAACAAGCTAAATACACTACTAACATGGGCTACATCCTGCCCATACCCTTTTATCTTTCTTGGAGATTTCAATCTACCTCATATTGACTGGACCCTAAATAATTGTACAACTGAAATCATACACACAACCTTCTACAATGTTATTACAAATCTAGGTCTTGAACAACTAGTAACCAACAACACTAGACTGAACAACTGCCTCGATCTCATCTTCTGCAATAGTTTGAATTTAATTTACCGAATACAAACCAAAGAACCCTTTTCCAGTAGTGATCACAATATGATTGACTTTTGCCTCAACATACGTCCACACAAAAATCACCACAACGATGTCATCCCTAGTTGTAACTTCAAAAAAGGCAACTATGATCTTATAGATAACGATCTCTCATCCCTCGATTGGCAATCTCTATTCACTGGATGCAATACTGTTGAAGACCATTACAACATATTTTTACTTGAAGTCAAAAGAGTCATCAAACTATATGTTCCAACAACAACTCCAAAAACAAAACAAAAAGCAGATTACCCATATCAATAAGGAAACTTCAATCCAAAAGAGATCACTCTGGCGGAAAAACAAATCTGGTCACGTTGCTAATTTCAAAAACCGATACAAAAATTTATGCCACCAGATAAAGACCGAATGCACCAATTACCACATTAAACAAGAGGAAAACCTTCTAAGCACCAATTCCACCCGTGCTTTTTACAATTTTGTAAACAACAAACTAAAAGACTCAAGGTCCATCCCTCCCTTGATAGGACCTGATGGTAAAGACTGCAGCGTCGACACCATTAAAGCCAACATCTTTAACACATTCTTCGGCTCAGTGTTTGTAAACAGTAATGGATCATGCCCAATGTTTCCTAGCCGTACCACAGACAACAATAATGATCTAATACATATCGATTTTACAGTAGACAACGTTGAAAAAGCACTACGCAACCTAAAACCATCTCTATCTATTGGACCGGATGGAATATGTGCCTACTTCTTAAGAAAACTATCCGCTGCCATAGCCAAACCTCTAAGCATAATCTTTGAAAAATCTTTCAGAACCAGCTCCTTGCCCAACCTATGGTTACAAGCCACAGTCATTCCCATCTTCAAAAAGGGAGACCCAAGCCTAGTTGAAAATTACAGACCAATCTCCTTATGCTGCGTCACCTGTAAAGTCATGGAATCAATTATTAACCAATCCATCATCCTCCATTTAGAGACAAACAACCTACTCTCCAATAAACAATTTGGTTTCAGAAAAAAACTATCCTGTAATCTGCAACTCTTACACTGCAAAAACATATGGACTACACAACTCGACCAGGGCAAAGCAATAGACGCAATCTACATAGACTTCTGCAAAGCCTTTGATTCAGTGGTACACGACAAACTACTCCTAAAAATAAAATCTTATGGTATCTCTGGACAACTGAATAACTGGATAGAAGCATTCCTGTCAAACAGACAACAAATGGTCAAAATTGGGAACGCCCTATCAAATCCAGTACCTGTCAATAGTGGTGTTCCCCAAGGCAGTGTTCTAGGACCAACTCTCTTCATAATCTACATAAACGACCTTTGTGATCATATCAAGAGCAATTGCGTTCTCTTCGCTGATGATGTAAAGCTGTTCAATACCACAGACAATACTACTACCCTTCAAAAAGATCTAGACTATGTATCTGAATGGTCTAACATATGGCAACTCCAAATCTCAACAAATAAATGCTCTGTCTTACATATTGGTAAAAAAATCAGAAAATAAAATACAAGCTGAATAGTCAAGATCTTGTTGATGACCCAAGCTCTGTAAAGGACCTGGGAATACTCACCTCTAATGATCTAAGTGCTAGAGCTCACTGCAACTACATAGCCAAAAGGCATTAAGAGTTGTTAACCTAATCCTACGTTGCTTTTTCTCTGGTAATATCTCACTACTAACCAGAGCATACAAAACATTTGCTAGACCAATACTCGAATACAGTTCATCAGTCTGGAATCCTTATCACGTATGTGATATTAACACAATTGAGAAAGTCCAGAAGTATTTCACAAGAAGAGTTCTCCACTCTTCTACCTGTTATAGAATACCTTACGCCACCAGACTCGAAATTCTAAAACTAGAAAACCTCGAATTACGCCGTCTTCGGTCCGACTTAAGCATGGTATATAAAATCATACATTGCAATGTCCTACCTGTCAATGAATACTTCAGCTTTAACCATAACAACACAAGAGCACACAACAGATACAAACTCAAAGTAAACCGCACCAAACTTGATTGCAGGAAATACGACTTCAGCAATAGAGTGGTCAATGTCTGGAATACTCTACCCGACTCTGTAGTCTCTTCCCAAACCCCAAAAACTTTAACCTTAGACTGTCTGCTATTGACCTCACCCCTTTCCTAAGAGGTCTGTAGGGGGCGTGCATAAGCGCACCAACGTGCCTACCGTCCCTGTCCTATTGTTTCTCTTATTCTTTTATTTTTCTTATATGTACCCATTTCATATATTCACAACTATGTATACACTTGTACTTATTATCTTGTAAACAATTGACAAATCAAATAAATAAAAATAAATAAATAAAATTAGATTTGTGAGTGTGAGATTTTGCTTCTTCCAATTCCAGAACAACACCACACCTCCCTCTTTCACTCTCTTTTATAATAACTTTGAGCTAGGAGGACAAAATTTTTCTCTTTCTTTGTTGATCTTCTGAAGCCAGTGTCTTACTATTTTAGGGAAGTAAAAATACACCTTTAAGACACATTTCATCTTGCTTTCAATAGGAATGAGAAATATATATCTTGCTAAGCTACCATATGCAGAAACAATGATAGGGAGGCAGGGAGGGAGGGAGGGAGGAAGGAAGGAAGGAAGGAAGGAAGGTTCCTAAACTTTTGATATCCAGATGGTACTTTTCAGGCATTATTACATTTGTGCATCCTAAAAGTTAAAAAAATTCCAAAGAAGAGAAATAAACTTACGATAAGTCTTGGATATTGATGAGTCACAATATTTTCTGGAATGCCTTCAGATATTTTGAGCAAGTGCTTCTTTTTAAAAAGCTCTCCTTTTACAAATAGACTAGAAAGAGTTATAGCCTAAGCTTTCTCTGTGAGTTAGAAAGTGCCAATTCTCTGATGTATAGATGACATGAAGGTCATAAAATAGACAGAGAAACAGAGAGGCAGAGAAGTCATACAGAGTGGTTCAAGACACATGACCCAGAGCCCATTTCTATGGCTTTGTATAGTCTCTGAAAAACAGTGAACCTGCATATAATTAGTTACCGACCAATTCATCTGTCATCACAAGTTTATAAAGTGAAGTGCAGTGTAGGACCACAATACGTTCTGTATGAATCAGCTCTTAGAAACAGTTCAGGAACATCAGATGGTACAAAAGGTTACTGCTTGTAGATTGTTGAGAAGAAAAGGAAAGCACACTCTAATTTTGGAGCATATGCCTAGCTATCTTTTAGGGGGGGAATGTTATATCTTGATAATTAAATTTATTATGATTTCACCCAGTATGACCTCCCCTCTGTCACTAAAAAGCTAAGTGCCATCATTATATTATGGGCAGAGACAGGACACTTTTCTAGTACAGGTACTCTTTGCTTAACTATAGTAATTGAGACTCGAATTTCCAATACTAAATGATTCAGTCATACAGCGTGACATCAAAGAAACATACCACTTAGGAATAGGAATTCTGGCAGTCTCTGGTTACAGTCATTAAAAGAATTGCTATGGGTCATTAAGCAGAGACCTCACAAACAAAACTAGTCTGCGAAACCAGAAAGGTTGGGCAACTCTGAATTAGGGGAACTGAAGTTTACTGTTTTGCTGGGATTATGTTTTCTTCCCTTTACTATCACCCTTATTTAAATATGTCTTTCTTTTCTGTTTCATTGTATGTAGCTCATAAGTTATTTTGGTTGTGCAAGATAATTTATAAGACATCTTAGTACTAAACTTAATACTAATTATATGAAAATACAAGCTTTTCAAGTGTCAAAGAACAAAAAAAATCCATTGAAATTGGGCCTTCATTTCCCATATTTTTATTCATTATTTTATTCCTCACTATCTCTAGTTAGTCAGTCAACTGATGTAGCCAACCAATTGGATGAAGCTGTCACTATGATGGACTAAGACTAAGATGCTAAACCTAAATAAATAAATCAATAACTTTTTCAATCATCTAGTTAGTACAATACATTGCTGTACCATTTTCACATTTGTTCAGGTATGTATAATACAATATTTCACAGATCCAGCACTAATGAACTTTTAAAGATGTGCCGAAGATTTGCCTGATTGATCTCTGCCACCCACAATAGCTAGTTAGCATCCCTCCATCATCGAGATATTTATGAATATCCACTCGTATAGCCTGTGATTAATGATTGCTCGATCAATCTTGCAAGTTTAAAGGTACAGGGCCAATCTTTCCTAAGTTTCTTCCTCTCACTGATAAGCCACTGGAGGCGCCTCCTTCTCTTCTCTGATTGTTTCCAGGGCAACATCTCCTTCCCTCGTCCCCAACATCATCCTCACATACCATTACCTTCAACTAATATACCTTTTTACACTATTTAGTTTTTTTTTAAAAAGATATATAATCTAAAATAACTGGGACTACATACTTAAGCTGATTGAGAGAGAACATAGAACATAGAATAACAGTTGAAACGGACCTTGGAGGTCATCTAACCTATTGAGAGTTTTGCAGCGATAATTCAGCGACAGAAAAATAAATACAGATGGCTGATGCTTCATTTAACATCTTTATAAACATAAGTCGATTTTACAAACCAGTTGTAGATTTCTCCAACATGGAGCAAACTCAGACAAAAACATGTTGCAAGTTCAGAGCAGAGCTCCAGTCTTAAGCAAGCAAGCTAGTTTCATCTTCAATAGACAGTCTCAGAGCTCAGCTTAGCTGCAGAGTTCCAGAGCTTAATATAGAGCCTTGCCTAAGCTACTTTTTTTTTTTTTTTTTTAGTTTCCAACCTAGGCTACTTCTAGTTTCAGTTTCCAAAACAGTCCTCATTGGCTGACTTAGTTGCTATGCCTATTCATTGGCTGACCTTGTTACCAAGCTCTATTCCAGTTCATGAATATACTGACATAGCCCAACCCCCTGCTGAGCAGGAGAGTCTATTCCAAATATTAGCCTCTACCTAGGATCGAACTCACAGCCTCCTGATTGTGAGGCGAGAGCTCCACCTCTAAAAAAAATAGTTTGTTCTAGCTATCATAGTGGACCCAGATTTGAGTCAGAGGATGGGACTGATAATTAGTAGCTAGTTCCAGAATGGCTGAAAAGACAATGAGCAGCCATCTCTGGCGCCACCAGACTGACTGCCATTTGAGCAAACAGAAAAGGTGGGTCAAACCAGTTCCAAGCAAACACAGCTGCCATAGCTCTCTGAAGATGAGGGTGCAGAATTATTACCCCTCCCAATTCAAGAGCTCAGCAGACTTGACAGAGAGTAGAGCAAAGGCACTCTGCACATCTGCTTGCATGGAAGGATCTTGCCCCACTAAGTAAGGTACACCAAATGTCAGGGTTCCAAGTAATAAATCCATATCAAGCAAAACTCCAAGGCCAGCTATTTACTAAAGAGTAAAACAGTGGTGCTACAGAAATTTAAGCAGTGTTTTGGCCACAGAATCCCCTCTATCTCAAATCCCCACTTCCTATCCCTCAGCTCCAGTGTGGTAACATTGAAGCGGTCAAAATGGCTTTGGTCAGGTCAGCTTCAGGGTTGACACCAGAACTGTTTCTATTAAAATGGAGCAGGGAGCACAAGTTATCTATTGACAACAGCCACCCATTAACTACTCCTCATGTACCTTGATTTATGAACCTCACAACCCTGACTTTGAACCTGGACTGGCTGACAAATCTAGTACAAGCTCTGACTCTTAGACTTTGCCTGACTAGTCTTCTACACATTGCTTTGATTTGGAACTGTTGTAAGCCATACTTGGGGAGGGGGCAGGGAAACATGTGTCTACACTGCAAATGTGTGTGTTCTCATTTAATAAAGAAAACAAAACCACAAGTATCTGTGTGTTTGGCCTGGGACAAGACACTAGCTTTCAAACCACTTTTCATGTTAACAGGAAGATGCAATGGTTGTGTCTAGCTTACTGATAGGCACAATTTAATAAATATTGATATTTCTCAGACTTTACCAGTATCATCCAATTACCATAAGAGCTTTAATATAAACTTAGATTATTGACAACCCATATGTAATCATATAAGATTTTTCAATTATGACATTAGTCCATGTCACAAAAACTTCAGATTAGAACCTCACATATCACTTTGGTTTGTATCTATGTGAGGTTTTAATCCAGCCAAATTGACAAATTAAACTGGAAATTGCTTTGTTTTCTGAAAAGCTACATGGTCTGAAGCATCACCACAGTTCAATTTTTCAATGTTACAGTTTCACTCCCACAGCAGTGATGGATTAAGTTATACATAAAAATAAATTATTGAAGGTGATGCCAATAGAACAAAAGAAAGCAAGCTGCAATCATCTAAGACAGAAAGTTTGATAGGAACCCATGGGTGCATACTTGCATACACCCATCACATTTTTATCTTTTGAGGTAAACAATAGTAATAAGAGTATAAAAGGACAGGTAGAAATAGAAAACCAAAGAAATGAAAGATGTGATATATATATAAAAAAAGAACTAAATTAAATTGTTTTACACCAACACAGTTCACTTCATTTCTCCACATCTTTCCATCCCTGCTTTTATCATATCCATATAACTCTTTAAAATTTTTATTTTTCCCTTTGACTTTCTGATGCCTCTTTTTCTGAGTACACTACCACAGTTTTCTGGGTCTTTCCCTTCCATTGTAGAAGTTGAAGCCCAAGAAACTTTGGGTCTTAATATACCATATTAATGTGACATCCAGCAGTGTTGAGAAGAATTTTAAAAAGGCAACATGGCAGCATACGTCAATATGGCTATCATTCTATCACACAATTGCAACCAACATCTTGACTTAATGATATTTTGCTGGGAGGAAGTAGTTCCTGTTACTTGTTGTCTGTGTGTTTTGCCTACATTTTCCATCCATCAATGCTTCGCCTGGATTGACAAGATTTTATTTCTTTAGAGAGGCTCTTGGCCTTTAATACAGCATAGCAGTTGCACAGTAATTCAACAACTACAGATCTTTAAATACAGGGACTGGATTTGTTCTTTCTTCCTACATACAAAGCCACTGTTAATAACATAGAAAGATGTCTGGAGAAATGGAAAGGTTACTGTATTTCCACACAAAGGCCTTGGACGATGTCTCATAGTTATGCGGTTTTTGTCTGTGCCATTTCTTTATCTCCTCTCCATCACTTGGAAACATTTGCAATTGCCCAACAAAGGTAATAGCTGACTATAACAGAAAGAAAGGAATATATTTAGCCATTTTTTCAAGCTTAAGTCATGACTAAATTGATACCAGGGAGAAATTCCTACTGTAGCCACTGACAAAAATAATGTGTGATGTAATGGCAGGTGGGCTTTTTATTTATTGTGGTAAAAAATCTTCAAAGAGTGTTCCTGTCTGGAGCTGCGGTAGATCAGGTTTTGCATTTTTGTAATTGTAATGCCTTGTTCTTAAAATGCACTTTCTGTCTGGCTTTTGCTTATGGCAGAGAAGGGGGAAAAATCCAGAAGTCTTATGTATTTTGATAGATGTTCAAGGTTATGATAATGAAATTGTTAAACATTGTTAAGGAGCCAGGGGTCCAATTGGTTCCTGATTCAGAAATTTCACGAGTAAACTTTATCCTAATAAGCAGTGGGAAAGTACCAGTGAAAAGGTTCATTTCACATGCTCAGCAGAAGTGTTCTTTAAATCAATTTTGTATTGAATGATTTCCCTTATATTAATAGTGCCAACAATTTTCAGTTTCTTTTATTAAAGAATTATTATATTTATTAATATTTCTTAGTAAGTGATAAATTAGTTATAGCCTCAATTCATAGTGTACCAGCTTTCTGAAATGCGTTCTTACAGAAGAAAAAAGGAAGGAAGGAAGGAAGGAAGGAAGGAAGGAAGGAAGGAAGGAAGGAAGGAAGGAAGGAAGGAGAAAGGAAGAAAGAAAGAAGGAAGGAAGGAAGGAAGGAAGGAAGGAAAAAGAAAAAGAAAGAAAGAAAGAAAGAAAGAAAGAAAGAAAGAAAGAAAGAAAGAAAGAAAGAAAGAAAGAAAGAAAGAAAGAAAGAAAGAAAGAAAGAAAAGGGAAAGGAAGAAGAGACCTTAGCACAGGAACTAAAGTATAAAATATAGCAATTTAAGTCTGCAAATTTATTCAGAAGGTCTATTAATGGTTTGATATGGTTCTGGGTACTTTTTTGTTCCTTTTCTGAAATTCCCAAGGACTTTGTCCCTGTAAGGTTCAAAGTGCTTCTTTTGTACATGCAAAATAAGAAGAGGGAACAAGAGAAAACTCAATAGAAAGAAAATATGGATGATACAGTTAGAAACGCCTCAAGGGAACCAGATCATAAGTTGCAACAGGAAACAAAATGCCTGCAAGGAGCTGGCAAGTCATGTTGTAAGGAGGTGGGGTGATAGGTTCCATACACTGAACAGAAGATATCCATTTTCATGATGGCAGTGAGAAATTCTCTGCATCTGCTGCCTTAGCCTAGAGAAATTCTTTCCCACTGCCATCAATAATCATGCAAACATTAAAAAAGCAAGAAAAGAAAAGAAAACCCCAAAGCAAAGATCATTTTGACTCATCTGGCACAAGTCATTCTAAGAAAACTGAACCAGAGAGTGAGCTACAGACTGGCTGTTTGTTTCTTCCCAATGTAAGAACACATGTTTCCTGTGAGATACTGTGAAGAAAATTTGCAACTAAAATCATTGCACTTACATGTATTTCACATCAGGAATTATTCATCAGTTCACTCAGTTATTCCTTGTTCTCAGGAATACCATCTATAATCTCTGACCCAAGTAGTACTGTCCAGGAAATCTTTTCTTTCATTTTTTTTCCCCTACTAATTCTCAATGTTAGACTTTGCTTTCAAAATTTATTTCAAAGGAAAAGTTTGACAAATTCTCATAGGTGAAGGGTGGTACTTGTACACTTATTTAATTATAAGGTGTGAACAGATTTTCACTGCACAATCACCTTTCCAGCTCTGGCTTCACACACGCTAATTAATTCCCAAGGGAAGGTTCATAAAGGAATTTCTCCTATGAGGCTTGTTCAGAGAGGAAAATGTGGGTCTGGGAAGACTTCAAAGTGATGTAATAAGGTATAATATAAAATATAAACATCAACATAGCATCTTCACCGTATCCATCAGGAATCTATACCCAAAAGCACCATCAAAAGGAATTAAAAAGAAATTCTCACACACCCTGAAAATAAGGTATTAAAACTGAAACCTTTTTGACAGGAGGAGAAATTTTCTAAAATCTGTACTGCAGATTTATACTGAAGCATTAAGAAAAGCATTATTCTCATTTTACCTCCACTTATTTTTCTGGGGAGAATTTAAGGTTGCTTTAAAAATGGAACAGCCTCATCATGAAGATTCTTCCTGTTTAATTCTTTGCAGAATCTTCCTATAATTCATTTTAGATAGTGAGGGGTATTTGTTGTTGTTTTTTGGTGGAGAAAACATAAAGGAAGACCTCAAAAAAAAGTAAAAGGGCCTCTGATAGTCTCATCTCACTAAACCAAATGCATACAATGGTCCAAAGCCTGGCATATAGCAATAACATTTAGACTTATATATCACTTCACAGTGCTTTTTACAGCTCTCTCTAAGCAGTTTACAGAGTCAGCATATGCCCCCAACAATCTGGGTCCTCATTTTACCCACCTCGGAAGGATAGAAGGCTGAGTCAACCTTGAGCCTGATGAGATTTGAACTGCCAAATTGCAGGCAGACAGCAGGAAGCAGAAGTAGCCTGCAGTACTGCATTCTAACCACTGCGCCACTGCGGCTCATATGAATTAGACATGCCCATCTAAAAACCAGCTGGAAACGTACAAATTTAAAAGTAGGACACATTCATGCTTATACCTACTGCAGGCAAATATAAACTGTATGTTGTACATTCTAGATTCCATTATTTTGTATATGTTCAATGAGAATAAGAGATAGGTAGCTATTTTTGTCTTATGGTGAATGATACAGCAATCCAGGGATTACACATGTAATAAGAGCTGTGTATCTTTGAAAATTTATTCAGAATTATGTCAGATCTTGCATAAACATAAGCACAGCAGCTCTCTTTAAAGATGCCCATATTTTCAAATACTTTAAGTGAGACTGAAAGAAGACAACCACCAGTGGCTACTTTAGCAGATGCACTAACTTGATAAATCAACTATTTCAACCTTGTTTTTCAGGCTGGTAGGGAAGCTTTTATGAGGGCCAGAGAAGTATTGTGCTTATATAATATCCAAAGCACTTCCAGCACCTTAAAGCCACAGGACATGAAATTAATTTTGAAGGAACCAAATTAATATCCAACACTGAACACTCCAGCAAGTGAATCAGGGAAGCCATCGAGATAGAGAAACAGCCCCATAACATGAATAGACGGGATGATACCTCTTGCCTACCAGACATCTGGAAGCTAGTCCTCACCAACAAACGAGTCCCAGCCACGAAAACCAACACCAGACCCAAAACAACACGGGACACCACCGCCAATCCCCCTCATCAGACCCAGGCCCAAGCCCATCCTATAAACGAAGGACAACCACCATCCAGAAAACAGACCATGGTTGCTTTGCCAGCTGTCACACACCCCCAACCCCAAAACCAAACAAGCTGACACACGCCAAGAACACAGACCCAGACCCCAAACCCCAGCCGCCGCCCGCCCCCCCCGCGCGGCCCCCCCCCCCCCCCCCCCCCCCCCCCCGCCCGCGCGGGGGGGGGGCGCGCGCCCCCCCCCCCGCGCCCGGGCCGGGGGCCCCGCGCCCGGCGCCCCCCCCCCCCCCCCCCCCTTCCCCCCCCCCCCCCCCCCCCCTTTCCCACCCTCTGGGGGCTAATGGGGAAGATCACTACAAAACAAACGACCCAGGAGATTACAGCACAAGATCCAGGATATCTCCACAACAAAACTCACAAAGCCATCACACAGCCCGTTATACCAACATCAACTCCATCAATCAATCAAGAGGCAGCAGCACAGCCAACCAGCACAGCACACCAGCCCCCACCACCAGTATTTATAGAGAGACGGCAGCTCCGATCACACACTCCTTGCACTGGCACAAAGCCGAAAGCACCAGCCTATGTGTGTGTGTGTGTGTGTGTGTTTTCTTAAGTTTTTGCGGGTACTTACATGTATGGTATTCAGCTTTGTTCGGGTATTTTCCCACATCATTATAGTTGTGCTTTTAAACACAATATAGACAAACACAATACAGACGAACACAATACAGAAGCCTGATGATGGCAGATGAGATTCTGCTGAAACGTTGCTACAACTTTAAAAGCACAACTATAATGACATGGGAAAATACCCGAACAAAGCTGAATAATATATTAATATAATATATTGCTTTCTTAAGTTTTCGCGGGTACTTACATGTATGGCATTCGGCCATACATGTATGTTTGTCTATATTACAGAAGCCTGATGATGGCAGATGAGATTCTGCTGAAACGTTGCTACAACTTTAAAAGAACAACTACAATGATGTGGGAAAATACCCGAACAAAGCCGAATGCCATATATATATAACCCCAAAATGAGTATCTGCAAATACCCAGAAGAACATCTCAAACTGGTGTCAACAATTTGAACATCAAAATCAATTATTTCCACAAACATCAAATATCCCAAAAAGCACATTCAACCAATGTTTCACCTGTTCCTATAGTTTATATAAAATAGGTATCATAGATCATAGATTGATCCTAGAAATCAATATGATATTACAAATGAAGGACTGGCTTCTTGAAGTCGTATTGCAACAGAGTAAATGTAATATTGTAAGAATTACAGAAATGTAGTGGCATGAGTCTCATGAATTGGAATGATATAATTTGTTTTTTAAAAAAACCCAGATTCAACCATATAAAGAATGACTTCATTAGGTGATGGATGAAAACCCTACTAAAAGTGTGTGGATGAATACTAAAGGGAAAAGGCAAATTGACTTTATTGTGAAAGTATAATGCCAGTGATCTAACTAAGCGGATGATATAGATGAAATATTTGCAGACCACATGGGCAAGATACCTAGGAGAAAGCACCACTGTGTTAATGGGGGATTTCAAGTATCCTGAAATCAACTGGAAATCAAACTACTGCAGGCAGGAAATCCAACACATTCTGGATGTGCCTTCAAAAGATGAAGAAGGAAAGATCAGCTAAATTGGATTTAATGTTTTTACCATAGTAAATTTCACTAGCCCAAAGATAAGAACTGAAGATAGCCATGTTATTGTTCTAGATTTCAAGAAAGATGACTTCAACAAGCTAAAGGGATAGTAAGGATTGAAATCCTGAAAAGTTCAATAATTAAGGCCCAAACACACACAAAAACAAAGGGGAGAGGGTGAGATGAGACTAGAATTGCTACATCAAGAACATTCTAACCAAAAGGACAAGTTAAAAATTTTGAAAAAGAAGACAGAATATCAAGAAACAACTTCAAGGATGGCATCAAAAAGGCTAAAGCCCAGTATGGCTTAAGGCTTGTTACGAATGTCAAAGTAACATAATGAAAAAAGGTACTTTAGATGTGTGTGGAAAAAGAGAAAAATCAAGGAAAAAGTTGGTCCACTGGCTGGAGAAAATGACAAGATTATGACTGCAACAGGGAGATCACTGACCTGCTTAATTCTTATCTTGCATTTGGAAATGCAAAAAAATATGTAGCAAAAATTAATTCAAATAGATTATATAAGAGTCAGTTAAAATCAAGTTGGATCTTAGACATGCTATTCCAAATATTGCAGAAAGCAAATCCCAAAATTAATCTCATGCACTATTCCTTTTATCTGATCCTGTTCTTGCTGCCATCTGTGTGGCAAAGCTACACTTACTATTACCTTACTTTCTTGTAACTAAATTTGATTTATTTGACTATCCCCTTAGGCATTTGAAATTTAAGATGTTTTAAATGCATTGTACACTTCAGAGATAAGATTCTTTTTTCAAGATGCATATAAGCTCCCTTTAGATTAGAGGTGGTATTCAGCAGGTTAAGCAGACATTTTGAGTAGTTTGGAAAACCAGAAAATACCACCTCTGACTGGAGATTTTACAGTATCCTTCCCCTGCCATGCCTACCAAGCCACACTCACAGAACTGGTAGTAAAAAAAAATTGAATCCCACCACTGCTTTAGATCCAGAGAGGTGTCATTAATAATAATAATAATAATAATAATAATAATAATAATAATAATAATAATAATAATAATAGAAGAGATGTAATCCACACTGATTTTGTTTTGGAATTACTGTCAGGCTCCTTCATTTCATGCCTGAATAATCTAGGTTCTCGGGAGGCTTCCGGTTTGTCGGCTTCGCGACGGCAGGATTTGCGATGCTGCGCGATCCCTGCCGCGCTAGCCCGTTTTTGGGGCTCCGACCCAGCCGGGTGGAGCTAGGCTGCCCCTGCAGGGGCAGCTGAAGGTAGGGGATCCGGAGAAGGGTTTGGGGTGCTGCAGACCCCCTCCTGGCCGGCAGAACCCCTTTTCCCAGGACGGTGCAGCGGCGGTCCGTAATGGCCGCCACAAAGAAGCTGGCAGCCGGGTAAGAATGCGCAGGAGGAAGTGGAGAAAGTGATTGAGAGGAGAAAGTTTTTCTTGGCTCCTAGGACTCTAAGACATATTTAATAAAATTCCTGAAAAGTATGACTTTCTGAATAATACCTGCCAGAAGAGGAAAAAGCGGCTGCTTGAAGGTGCTGAAAGGATAGCTTTCCCTCTTTTCCTACGGAATAAATAACTGGATATTAAGAAACCTATTTTTTTAGGTGGAAATTGGTTTTAAGCGATGAGTGGGAAGAGAGAGGATTAAAAAGAAAATATTTGTATGCTAAGATTTGTTGGAGCAGATGCCTTAAGGATTTGAAGACTAGAATATATTGTAACAAGACTTTAAACAGATTTGGACTTTCTTTCTCTTTGATTGATATTACCCCAGAAGGAGAAAGTGAGAACTCTGCCTTGGTTTGGACTGATTGATAACTTTGGGACTGTTTTATCTTTTTTATTTTCTTTTGAATATTCTGGTTGTTGTAAGAAGAAAGAAGGAGAAAAGAAAAGAAAAGATTTATAATGGCTCTTTCTGTTGAGGAACTAAGAAATGGTGTGGAAGAAGCTTTCCTTTTCTTAGAAATGGCGCTTACTAATTATCAACAAAAATTACAACAGATGAAGACAGCAGAGGAACAAGAAAGAAAGGAAGGAGCCATCTTTAATGAATCTCAGAATTTGATCCAGAAAAAAAGAAGAGAGAAAGAAAAGAAGAAGAAAAGAAGAAAACTAAAGGATTTAAGGACTTAAGATCTAAAAAAACATTTAAGAAAGGGAAAAATAAAGTGCAAAACCAATATGATGATTGTAAACAAAGGGGAAAAGAAATACGACAGAGAAGGGAAGCCGGTAAGGCAGAGGCTAGAAGAAGGGGGGGTAGAAAGGTTTGTTGGGAAAAGAAAGAAAGGGAAAAGGTGGAGAAAAGCTACAACGTTTTGAAATTAAATGGAAAAAGGAATTTTTATGGATAATGGATAAAGTAAAAAGATTTTGCAAGGTACATAAGATGAGATGGTAGTATTGCAATGGTTTAAGAGTTGATAAGAGATTAAAATGTTAAAATGTTTAAAAATGATTGGTTTTAAAACTTAATAATAGGAGAGGTTTAGAATATTGTTTTAATTAAAGAGTTTAATAAAATTATGGTATTGATGTTATTATAAAATTTTTATTATAGTATTTCTTTTTAATATTTGGATTTATTCTCTAATTATGCACTTAATTATGTTGGATGTATTAGTTAGATAGAATGTACCAAGCAAAATCTGATTGGGTATTAGATATTATTTTAAAGATTAATTTGATTAACTTAGGGGGAGATAGAAAGGCATCATACTCTGATTAATGATTTCAGGAGAAATTGATTTTCTTTTTTTTCATAAGGGATGAGACAAAGGGATGATAAAAAATGGACAAAAGATACAAATATAATGATTTAAACTAAGATGATTAATTAAGGTAGAATTAAGAAGTGTGAAATATGTGGAGAAGTTAATATAGAAGGCTTAGAATGGTAAATAAAATAAGTAATGATATGTAAGATGAGCATGAATATAATTGAAGTCCATGAAGAGAGAGACACCTGGGTCCAAGTTACTTTCCAAAAGATATTTTTATGTTTTGTGTGTTGTGTGTATATGTCTTTTTGGGGGGAGAATTGGTAAAAACTTGTAGAAATATAGAATGAGAATAATGGTAACTAAGTCAGAAAGAAACAGATGAAATAATAATAATGATATTGAATAAGAGTAAAGAGAAGTAAAGAGAAATTGAATAAGAGGTTTTGGTATATTATATGGAAATGGTTTAAAACAGAATCATAATTTATCTGACTTGTTAAATTTACAAGGGAAAAAGGTTTAAACATGTAATGAATAATGATCATTTGTGTGTTTTAAAAATTAATAAAACTTGTTTTAAAAAAATAATAATAATAATCTAGGTTCTCAACTCTTAAGGAAATTTTAAAAGTGGCCAATTATTTACTTTTTTCTTCAGGTGAAGAAAGTAGTCTTCCATCTCAGAGAGTTCTTATGAGGTAGCAGAAGATACAGGTGGCACAATCCTTCGCATTCATGAGGAATAAGAGATGGTAATAAAAGAATTATCCTTCGTTATTTTACAAGCGAAAACAGCAACATTCCTAGGATGTTAGGCAATTTTAGCCATCATTTTCTTCTTTCTAGAATCATACATGATTGCCCCACTCTTCAAAATACTTCTTCAAATGTATATTTTAACAATATAACTAACACATTTCTGAAAACCGCATTGCAAAGTGCAAACACTGAAGTATAAATTCCTGTCAGCACATTTATTGAAGAAATGTGGATCAGGTGGATTCTTTAACATTGGTATTCTTCCACTAAGATCCGACTGTCTTGCTCAGATAATACTATATCTTGTCAAAGACTCTCCAGTCCCATGCTGTGCTCTCTGCTCATTTGTAGTGAAACCACCTGTTCTTTCCTGATTGTTAAAACAGTGTGAGTTTCCCCCTCTTTGTTAACATTCCTCATAAATTGAGCTGTACAATTAAATTTGTTATCTGTCCTGTATCTTCCACCATTAAGTTTCACTGGTTGCTATTAGGCTATCGAATAGAGCCCCTTGGCAGACTTTAAGTATCAAATGTTCAGTACTTCAATCAGAAGGAGCAATTGGGCTTTCTTTCTCCTACCAACCATTTCTTAATTCTCTCTTCTACAACAGGAACGCCCGTCCTGAGTCCCTGCGCCAAAATTCAACAGCATTTTTAATGCTAATAACAATATACACCATTATGAGGCAGCCAGCTCTCTAACTAGGTAACAAAAGAAGAAAGATGCTGGAAACACGTAGAGAAAGAAAAACAAACAGAAAGAAGGTTCTTGGAAAAAGAAAATTGAGACAAACACACTTTTGCCTCTTGCCACTCCTTGTTCTGTGCTTTAACCCCACCAGAGGGAATCCACAGAGTTGGGGGAAAGGTTTTTCAATCCAGTGTTTTTCAACCTTTGCCATTTTAAGATATGTGGACTTCAACTCCCAAAATACTCCAACCAAGACATGAATATTCTGGGAGTTGAACTCCGTGCATCTTAAAATGGCAAAGGTTGATAAACAGTACTTGTCCAAAGGGTCAAGGTGGCAGAAGTGGTTGTGTGAGTGTGGTCTGTCTCTGATCTCTACAAAACATTTGATTTACTTTTGTTTACTTTGGCATTTCATTTGTGACTTTGATGACTTTTGGTAGAAAAAAGGTCAGTTTGGTCTAGTGGTTAAGATACCATGCTAGGAACCAAGAGACTCTGAGTTCTAGCTGCACCCTAAATTTGAAATCAAGCTGGATGACTTTGGGCCAGTCATTCTCTATCAGCCCAACCCATTTCAGATATTATTGTTGTGGGGAAAATAGGAAGATGATAGAATAATAGATATGTTTGCCTACCTTGGGTTATTTCTCTGGAAATTTAGAATCAAACCAAATGAAAACTGTAGAAAGTTAGCACCCACCTCTCTCCTAGAAGAATGAAATATTTTGAGAAATATTAAAAAGACAGAATATTATATTTCCCTGAATGAGAAATGGAAAAACATGCTCTTGGAAAGCAGCCCCCACTTTCCTTAATAGCCCACAGCAGATGTAAGCACTTAAGAGATAAAGAGATAGCTTGCTCTATTCATAAGAGAATACCCTCACCCAAGATCCAACAAAGGTAGGATTAGCCCTCAGCCATAATAGGAATTACCCAAAGCCCCTTCATTGCATCATCTCAGTTGCACCACCCCCAGCAGTTCAAACTTCAACCAAATTTAGCTCAGAAAAGCTTGGAGGAATACTGGAGGAATGCTCTTCTGTGTCAAAACTAAGTTGCATCAAAAGAACTAGAAGCAACTATAAATCTAAATAAAGATGCAGCAGGGAACAGATTATAGCCATCATCTACCATGGAATAATGCTGCAAAAATGTAATTAAATTGGTAACACCAATGGTAGGTGATTTTTGCTTTTGCTTCAACATGCTACTTGAATGAAGCTGCTAGAAATTTATCTGAGAAGAAAGATTGCTATGATCAGATCTTTCTGTGCTGTAAGTCTGCATGTATTTCTTTTGAAGGTCTTCCTTAATTGTCTAGTTTTACAAGAAATGCAGATAAGGTTTAGCATAAAGAATAAACAAAGGTTAACACTAGAATCTGGTTTGCTAGATTTACAAATCAGGACTCCGATTTAAAACAAACTGGTTAAATTATTGCATGAGGACAAACTTGAATTAATATAAACAGGCTAGGCAATACTTCTGGATCTCTGCCTGGGAAGATTAATACCCCATCCCTAACTGGCCGACATTAAAATTGCTAGGAAACAGTTTCCATCACCCTAATCTCATTCTATGTATTCCAGATTGTATGCCATTATGCTTCCTTAATGAGGTAAACATATCCACTCAGTCGTTGGAAATTATTTACATTCCACATTTTATTATCATTTATAAACAGTTGTAGTACCTGTGAAGCACAGGCATTGATCCTTAAGGGAGTTTAGGCAGATGCTCTTCTTGGGGTATTCATTGCTTTGTTTAAGCTGTGACACTTAACAATGAACTTAAAAATGATTAGTGATTCCTAATCAAGGTTAATTTATTAAACAGAATGGTTTTAATTATCTTGTCACATAAACTTCAGAAACAAAAATAAGACAACTGCATATCTAACTTTCAAGGTTACAGGTCTGAAAATTGGGATGAATTATAATGGAGTTTATCATTTCTAGCATTGCATTTACCATCTGCAATAGTAAATGAAGTGCAATGCTAAGCAGGCAACTCATCTCATCTATTGGCTTAAAACTGCCTGAGGATAAATTCTATGTATTCCTTTTGCGATGTTAGGGACAATCACTACAATCATTCAAATAAAATGAATTCCATGCTACTACAAAGCTGCTAACTTTATTCCATGTATATGTCAGGGTTTCAAGTAGCAAGCAAAACTCCGAGGCAGGTAAAAATCCTGCATTTGGTCAGGAGCCAGTTTTGATAGCTGAAGATGAAAAGGGACATTGAGGACTATGTTAAGAGCTGTGCCACGTGTGGCCATGAAGAAAAGGCCAGGAAAACCCCCAGAGCTACTTCAGCAGGTGGCAGACCCATCTAGACCTTGAGAGGAGATCGCCATGGACTTCATTGTCAAGCTCCCTGAAAGCGGGGAAATATAGTCATTAGGACCATGACAGATTTATTCTCAAAACAAGCCTATTTCATAGTTTGTCCAAGACTCCCATCAGAAAAAAAGCTGGCCAAGCTGTTTATAAAGCAGATCTATAGATTGCATGGCATTCCCCACAAAATCATTTCTGACAGGGATGTCCAATTCACCACTAAATTCTGTGGAGAGTTTGTTAGGTTCCATTGGGTCCTCACAGGAACTTAGTTTGGCTATACACATCGGTATATACACATCTATGTTTCTCTAAGTACAAATGGAAATCTAGCTAATGAATGTGTTACCTATGTGTAGAATGCAGTCAGAAGCAATTATGTTTATCCTGCTTAACCTCAACCTTAATACCTTGTAATTGTCATCAAAGGTTAGCAGTCTGAAAGCCTGCAACAGTTTGAGAATAGTCTCCCAGGGACAGAATCAGGAAATTGTACTTGCTAACTATGTCTCTTCATCTTACTAGTTGTGCTATAGATTACCACATTACAATGTTATTTCTCATCAAGTGGAAGCTACTGGGAGTGGTAATAAGAAGTGATTGATATGCTGATGACATTAACCTCTACTTTTCTGTCTCCTGAATAAAGAGAATTGAGTATCAAATCAAAATTTTTACTACAGTCATCTATCAGTGCAAGGAGTATAGTCATTTTAAAAAAGCATAAAGGATATGTCAAGAGTAAAAACAAAAATGTAAAAAAATATATATAAAAGATATGCGAATTAAAAACTAAAAGTATATATAAAAACAAGAACCTGAAAGAAGAGATAGAAGTATGACAGTGGCAAATATCTGTAGCTTAGGTGGAGGATGAGGGTGGAGGTTCATTCTCCAAGCTTGTGGGTTGGTTTCCAAATGTTAACAGGCTATGTAACCTTTCAGAGGAATACCACCACAAGACCCATCACAAGACCCTCACTTTACACAACCCACACCTGCCCTATCACAAGACACTGACCTGATGTGACCCTCACCTGACATGACTTCACCATCACAAGACCTACTGACCATATGAAGCCCTTATAAGCAGAAGAACACCGACACTGACATCCTCTAAATTCTGCTGAAGATGTTGTCTAACCTGGTAATGACACATTTGGAAACTAACCCACAAACTCAGACAACAAGCTTCCACCCTCAGAGATAGAAGTATTAAATAAATATAGGGGAGCATAAATGTTGATATGTGGACAATATGTCTATCAAATTACAAAGTATTCCAATATGATGAACTAGGTGGTTGTCAAATCCAGTGTACAGCAGAGGCTGACATCTGACTAATTTTTAGTGCTGTTTCATAGAAACTGGCAACACTATATATTCGAGTCAAGTTGACATCTGAAAGAGTACTGTAAAATTGTGCTGATATTGAATATAAATGTCTGTATAGTACAAACACTGGAGAAGTAGGTGCTTTGTTGTTTCTTTATGGGAAAACTATTCATGTTTTGAATCCATGGCAGAATACAGTGATGGAACTGATCAGTATCAGTTAAAAAAAACAATGAAACCTAATGAAGTGAAGACCACGCGGATGGTTACAGAACATGGAAAGTGAAAAATTTGCCTGTTTTGGATGGGTTTTCATACATTGAAGGCTCATACTATGAGTACCTATTAAAGGCATTAGGTATATGCCCAACAATATTATTTCCCAGGTAAAGACAACCTAAATGAAGTGATCTATACATGGTCCTTATATTTCAACTACTACAATTTGTGGCTCTCCCCTTGCACTTGATCTCAAAGGTGCTAAGCAGGCACTGATGATACCTGTGTTAACGCTATTGCTTGACATATAAGGCCTGGAGAGGTCCTCTTACACATGTCCAGATTAAAGAATACCATTTTGAGTTCCTCACTTTCACTGTGGAATACTTTCCCTCTTAAAATAGGGTGTACCTCTATTTATATCTTTCAAGCACTTCTTAAAAATCTACCCCTGCACCTAGACCTTTACTAAAGGAATGCAACATGTACGACTTTGGTTTTATTTTTGTTCTCCTTCTTCCCCTCATTTTAAACTAAATATATTGTTCTATACTTTTTTAAATAGACATGGCTTCATAGGAATGAGTCCATCAGGCTTCCAGAACAAATTATTAAAATGTATGCACTCAACAGTTTGGAAACACAGAATTGCTACAATTGGCACCAGAATTCATTAACTCATCAACATTTTTAAATTAAGTTCTATTCATCACAACTTTTAAGCATCATCAGGAGCCAAGGAAGTGTGTGGTAGAACAGTGCACAGACTCAGCATAGGCACAGAACAAACATCTCCTGCCAAATTTTTACTTTATTAAAACTAGCTTTCTTTTTGTATAGCAACATAAAAATGTCTCTTGGAAATTAACAAGACTATCATAACCATGAAAAATAATATATAAATTTTATTCCCAGGATATGGTTTAGAAATCTATTGCCTCTTATTATAAAGGATACTTTGCCTGAAATCCTTTATTTTATTGAAGCTTTTTAAAGGATACCAAGCTAAGGACCAAATAATTAACTCTCTTTAGTATCACAACCCATAGAAATCTAGCAACACCAACTCACAAACTCAGAGAATGAACCTTTACTTTCATCCTACACCCAAGCTACAGATATTCGCCACTATTGCAAACACTGATAACTAACCAGGGTTGAATTTATTAAAGGAATTCACTGTTGAGATCTCTTAGACTAAATCTTAGTCCAATCCAATCCAAGTTTGAGATGAGTAAAGTTCCTTACTGATGGCTAAATTTCAGTGAAAAAAGCTGAAAGCATTGTTTAGTGAAGGATCAAAGGTTTCAAATAAGCAGAGATGAAGTGTTAAGTACACTGTGTTAGGTTATTCCAGAGTCTGACTGCTTTCAGGTAGAGCTTTTTTTGCAGGAAGTTTAATAGCTGTTCTGTGTTTTAAAAAAAGTATGTTTCAGAGCAACAGCTTTCTTTCCATATCAAATCAGCTACAAAAATGAAATCCAGAGCATTTTCAAACATATATTTTTATCATGTTTTTCTCTCGTTGCTATTTATTGTTTTAAAATGCTAATCCCCTGCAAATCACTTGCCATTTTTGCAAGTATGATTACAAGGTCAGGGAAAAAATGTCTACTTGAAAATCAAGGGCAAGATTTATTGTGCAGACTGGCAGTAGTTTGCTCAGAATATAAGTTACAGAATGAACATGAAAAATAAACTAGATACATAATCTACTTTTATGTAAAATAACAGCGCTTAGCATTTGAAATGCATCTGGGCAAAGTTGATGATGAATACTCAACACAGTGAAACCAACACATCTTGTGCTTTCACTGTTCAGTATTTCAATGTGCCATTTCACTATTTAGGCAATTAATTATATATTTTCTCTCACACAAAAGCTGTGTGAATGGGCGCCGTAGCCTTCAGTGTTCTTGGTTATCTATAGTATTAAATTTCTGTAAGGAAAATGGATCTCATTATGATGAGAAAGACTCTAGGAAGATTGCTGTCCTATCAACTCTATTCCCTAATAGGTTTCCTCGGTCATTTCCTTTCCTTCAAATTCACATTGCTGGCTCTTTTGAAAAGCCAGCATTTATCTTTCCAGGTATCTATGGTAACTGCTGTATCTTCTATAGCCGAAGAGGCTCCATGGTTACCATAATTACCAGAGAGCAATAGGCTTCTTTAGTGGCACAGGACTAATTTGGTAGCCATATGAAGATAGACATCCACTTACAACTCTTAGCCAGCAACTTTTTCGACATAAAGATATTCTGTCTGATTCTCATGAATACAAGATAATGCTGCCAGTGCTGAAACTAGCAAAACTGCTGAAACTAATAAACAAAGTCTAGGCCCTGGGAAGAGAAAAAAAACCAAGCTTAGCATTATCACCTGAACTATCTTATTCCTCCATATCGACTAAATTTTACTTGTGTCTGGGTCTATCTAAGTCTGGCCATATTACCAGGCTAAAGATTAAGAAACCTGACTGGGAACGCTTAAATCAGGAAAAACAAGAAACATTTGCCTTTTCTGTTTGTAATACCTGAAGATATATTTATCACCAGTATTCTTTTCTATGGATTTGTGGGTATCCTTACTGCATTAGGTTTGTTTATTTGTTTATTTGTTTGTTTGTTTGATTGATTGATTGATTGATTGATTGATTGATTGATTGATTGATTGATGTTCCACCCATCTCATCTAGACTTATGTACAATCACTTTTAATGGAGCATAGATTTTAGAAGCTATAAATATGGACAATGGAAAGCCAATGCCATTCACAGACTCAGCCTTATTTCATATAAATCCAAAAGTCTTAATTTCCCCATGCAGCTTTTTCTTGAAATGTTTGCTTGTCTTTTTTAGTAGCTATTTTAATACATATGTGTGTTTGTAGCTTTTTATCGTATTTTAAAATAAATTACTATTTGGGATGAAGGCAAACATTGTTTGTAGCATGAAAGGAAAATATTTATGCACATAGGCAAGATGTTTTGTACCTTTGGGCACTTGGATAGTGTCAAGCCCACAAAATTGGCAAACCAAGGAAGCAGGAATTACCAGGATTTAAGGAACGTGTCTCTTATAAATCTTGGAAAGCTTAAGAGTGAATTCCCAGTCAGTGAGCTGATTAAACTGGAGCCTATTTTAAACATATTTTTTTCATTGAAAAAAATAGTAATAATAATAATTCTTATTTCTTTTAAATCTCATTGCACGGCCTCTTCTCGTATATATCCATTTTTTACATGTAGTAGTCTTGCAGATAGTAAAATTATGTGCCAAATTAACAAGGGCATATCCACACATGCTGTCTAAGCAATTCCTGCCCTCCCACTTATGACTGTATGACCGGAACCTTGTCTCTTGTATCCTAACTATTTTTATTGACTGTTTCCTAGTATGATTTGATTTCTTATTGTATCCTAAGACTATTATTAAGACTATTATTTAGACCTTGTGACTCTTGACTCTTGACAAATGTATCTTTTCTTTTATGTACATTGAGAACATTTGCACCAAGACAAATTCCTTGTGTGTCCAATAACACTTAGCCAATAAAGAATTCTATTCTATTCCAGATGTTAAATTAGTAACACCATTGTTAAGTGAATCTGATTTCCCCACTGACTTTCCTAGTCAGAAGTTCACAAAGTAGAATCATATGATCCCAGGGCACTGCAATTATCATAAATGTGGGTTAGTTGTCAAGCATCTGAACGTAAATCATGTAACCATGGGGATGCTGCAAAGGTCATAACACACTTTTTTCAGTGCCATTATAACTTTGAAAGGTCACTAAATGACCTGCTGTAAGTTGAGGACTACCTGTATTTGCAAGGGAAAAATTATAGCCATCCAGCTGTTACAGTGTTAAAAGCAGCTTTTAAATGTATTAGCAAACTCGGTAAGCAATCTCAACTGAAGACGTTTTCTTCCTCTCTAAAGGAGTCAAAAAACTGCTGGAGTTATCTTGGAGTGGAGTTCAACACATACTCCAAAACGAGCAGAAGACAATAGAAAATGAAAAAGTGTACTTCATAAATGGACTATTAAAAACACACCCTGAGTTTGTTTTAATGGCGAGCTATTGTCATCTGTTTCTGTCAACCAGAAATGGATACCTACGCATTCTTGTGAAGTAGAAATCATGCACTGTAGATAAGTCATAACGTTGATCTTTCATTCCATAATTGGTTTTGCTGAGCATGCAGCTGCTGAAATGAAGCTTTTTAAGCCAAAGCAGAGTTTCCTAACCTTTTTTTCATTTTTCACTGATAGTCACTATTCAGCTGTTTTCCCAGGTGGAAAAAATACATATACTGATATTTTCAATTGGGGGGGAAATAATATAGAAAAGTACAGGAAACACCCAGGTCCCAAAGCTGTTCTTCTGATACAAATTATATCACATTAGCTGTCCTTGTAGGTGAAAGGCAAGAAAAAAATAAAACAGCAGGGAAAAAAACTATTGAAAACCATGCATAAATTCCATTTCCATCTCAAAGTCTTACTTTATTTAAAGAGACAGGGAAACTTTGATTTCGTAAATTCTTCTCGTCGTGATGAGACAAGCTAGATGCTATATTGGGTACTATTTTTCCTGTCCTAATAACTAGAAACTTATTCAGTTACAGTCTGATTCTGGATGGTCCTTACTTTCTTTCAAGCATATTGCCACAGTCTTCTTGATAAATAGAAATTTGCTTGAAAGGGAGAAATAAACATTAAATTCTGCATTATTTATTAAAATATAAATTTTCTTCAAAAGGTATCCTAGAAATTATTTCAAACTACTACATGTATTGGCAATTGCAAACTTCTTATGGATTTTTGTGTAAAGTTCTTTTTTCTCCAAATATCAATATTTTACCAATTTTTTTTTAAACTATGGAGGTGTACCCCTTTAAAGATCACATTTTAGTCCAGTATAAAAAACCAATGAGCAGTAAAATCCCTTTTTATTCTTATTTCAGTGTTACAATGTGCTACCCATAGGTGATTATTATTTGTACTTTTATTTTTAGGAGTGAGCTATCTGTAAACCACAGATCATATGATGGAATTAAATGGAATTGAAAGCTCTTAGTCATCTGAGTTCCTTAAGTTCATGTGCTTTTTTTCTGAGCTTCTCTACAAAGACAAGCAGCCTATTGTATTTTCAAACATGATCCCTTTTACCTTCCTATACGTAGTATTATATGTATATTTTAAGAAACAGTAATAATACCATATACCTCAAATTCTTGGAATATCTGAGCCAGAACTGTAATTTATTCATTTTAAAAAAAAAAAACCAGTACATTTATGACAACAAAACTAATAATAACCTGATTCACACTAGCTAAAGAAATTCCCCCATCATGTTAAATTGGGTGTTTCTATTTGATCAAATAATCAATATTCACTTTACCTCAATCTGCCCTTAACCACTTAACTATTCCTTACAAGTTTTCTCATTTCATTGAGTAATCCTTTTATCTGCCCATGTTCTAAACTGCCTTCAATTATGTTTCCATTCTTCACTGCCCTGAGTTCCCAAAACAGCATTGTGTTGTTATGTATTTTTGTCATATCAGATATAGAAAAGTACTATGGTAGATGCTCTGGCACCACTCTGAAATTTGATTACTTTCTATTAAAGGGCCCACATATATTAAAATAATACAATACTCCTCTCCTAAATTTCTGCAGAAATTTCAGTTAGATCCATAGTAACTGACTTTTATCCATCATTCTGATTGTCTTTTTATCCTACCAATCAATATTATTTTCATTTTCTCCTTAACTGAAGTTAACCCCTTCTATACATCTTTTTCTTTTCACAGACCCATATTATCTGGGTTTGTGCAATATGCTAAACTGATCAAAGAATAGATGTTTTGATTATGTAAACTGCCACCTTGAAATAAATAAGTTTAATTTACAGATTTACAAAACAATAGGGTGGGAAGGGACCTTGGAGGATTTCTAATCCAATACCCCATTCAAGCAGGAAACCTTATGCCAGGGGTCCCCAAACTTGGCAACTTTAAGACTTGTGGACTTCAGCTCCCAGAATTCTCCAGCCAGTTGGCTGGAGAATTCTGGGAGTTGAATTCCACAAGTCTTAAAGTTGCCAGGTTTGGAGACCTCTGCCTTATGCCATTCCAAATGGCTGTCCAATCTCTTCTTAAAAACCTCCAGTGATGGTGCACTTACAATTTCTAGAGGGAAACTTGATTCAAGCAAGTTTTTTCACATTAAGAAAATGTCTCATTTCCCAAAATATATTTAATCACATTCTGCCCAAAATGCAATTTGGCATGTTTTGTGAATTCAGCCAAAAAGTGATAAACCCTCCAATAAAAATATAACTTTCCTGGTGATACATTTGTAGTCTTCTTCAGATCATCTACTGTGAAATCTGTACATATAACCTATCATATAGTTTCTTCTTAAACTATAATTAAAATTTCATGAGACGTGAACTTCACTTCTAAGCAATAACATTGATGAAACTTCAAAACATATTTTCTCTGTTGCAGCATTAGCTCTCTCGAATAACATCCCCCGAGAACATTACAGAGATTTAGATCTTTAAAAATGTCACCTTCCCCCCAAGTTCTAAAATAGACTGTGTCCATTTGGTGTGTAGTTTGTATTGCTACCAAATGTTGTTGTTCCTGCTGTAGCCAGTACTTTTTTTTAGGTATCATATTGGTGTGTCACTTTATTTTTCATATAGGTATTATTTTATTTGCCATAGAGGTGTCATTTTAATTATATGTTCAGAGCCATCTCTGCCATTGCTCCAGGCCTTTGGAACATCCTGACCCTTCAGGCAAGATTGACTCCACCCGCCTGACTTTTCACAGGAATCTGAAGGTCTGGCTTTGACAGTTGAACTGGGGTCCCAATGGGGGAATATCACACTAGAGGTGATTGATTGACTAATAGCAGTTCCCATCTTCCTCCCATATATTCTTCTCTCTTTCTCTTCATCTTTAGTGCAGTGGTGGGATTCAAAAATTTTTACTACCGGTTCTATGGGTGTGGCTTGGTGGGCATGGCATGGCTTGGTGGGCATGGCTTGGTGGGCGTGGCAGGTGAAGGATATTGTAAAATCTCCATTCCACCCAACTCCAGGGAAAGGATACTGCAAAATCCCTATTCCCTCCCCACCCCACTAATCCAGAGATGGTATTTAGCAGGTTCTGACCAATTCTGGAGAACCAGTTCTAGTAGCAGAAATTTTGAGTAGTTCAGAGAACTGGTAGTGGAAATTTTGAGTCATTTGGAATACCACCTCTGACTGGCCCTGCCCCCATCTATTCTCTCCTCCTGTGTCCCAGCTGATTGGCTGGGTCTTCTGGGTCTTCTTTTGTTGCCCTGCACAGGAGAACAGAGTTGGAAAGCAGGTTAGTGGGGTGGGGAGGGAATGGGATTTTGCAGTAACCTTCCCCTGCCACATCCACCAAGCCACACCCACAGAACCAGTATTAAAAAATTTTGAATACCACCACTGCACTAATCTGCTTTTCAGCTGCGTCTTCCTGTGCAGGGCAACAAAAGAAGACTCAGCCAATCAACTGGGACTTGGGAGGCAGAGAATAGATGGGGGAGGAACCAGTCAGAGGTGGTATTTGCTGGTTCTCTGAACTACTCAAAATTTCCACTACCGGTTCTCCAGAACTGGTCAGAACCTGCTGAATACCACTTCTGCTTTAGTTCTTATATTCTATTGCAATTTTAATGTGATTTTATACATTTATTTATATATTTATTATTTAATTTCAACACTGTAAGACATCCAGAATTACCTTATGGTGAAATGGGTAGCAAACAAATTTAATAAATAAAAAAAATTGTACATGAAGTACATGAAGAATAAAGACATCTCAGTGAAAAAAAAAAGCTCTGTTTAATTAAAACAATGTTCTTTCCACAGTTAGCACACAGCTGTGACATGCAACTAAGAAACAATGAGATAAAGACATCTTCAGATTCTGGATTTAGAAATGGTTACTAACTCTATCATGGATCACAAGCAGAACAAACTAATTCAGGGAAAAATTGATACTGTCTGTTCACTTAGTTTTTTTAGGCAAGTGATGTAAATGTACGACAGACTTGCAAAAGTAGATTTGCTTGGCAAAATTAAAACAACTAGAAAAAGAGAAAGCAATGAATAAGTGAATGATCAAGATTAAATCGATTATAGGCATTTTCTTCAAAAAGATACATCATATTTCTGCGATCAAGTTGGCATCACAAGTAATTGTCCATACAGTCATTCAGAGTCAAGCCCCAATCAATGGCATCCTCATTGGCTTCCTGCATCCTTGCTTAAATGAAAATCCTAAAGGATGACATCTGAATGTGCTTGCAGAACAGCAGAAGATATGGTTTTTGCAACATGGAATGATGCCCACTTTTATTTTCCAAAAGAAGCACATGGTTGAAAGCTTTAAGTAAAGATAGCAGCCAAAGTATTCATAGATGCTACAAAACTAAGATACACTTAGCATCTTAGGCTAAAATGCTAATGTAGCTTAGCCAGATTGTTCTAGATTTGGATTTCTGCTTCTGTGAGATGTAGATAGATATTTACTGTACATGATGCAGACTCATTTCAGTTTACAGATTCAGCCAGGTTTGTGGACAGAACATTATGGGTTAAAAGGTTGCAAGCAGCATTACCTGTTATCTGTAGTTAGAGAATATGAAATAACCTGAAAGCCTTTATTCCAGAAATAGCACGAAATAAATTTACATTAAACATTATTCACTGTTAAAAATAAAAAGTATTCTGAATAATAAATTGAATAATGAATTATCTAGCCTAAAAACAAAGATTTCATCTGAAGAAGATACCAGTTGCATACAGAATTGCTAAAAGTTCTAATTTCTACCTGCACACCTCCCACTTCCTAGAATAGAAGGATTGCTGTATAGACAAATTGCAATAGCAATAGCATTTAGACATGTACTGGCCCATTGTACATTACAACACTCTTGGGGTGATTTACAAAATCACCATATGGTCCCAACAATCTGGGTCCTCATTCTACCAACTTCAGAAAGATGAGGCTGAAGACCACAAAGACCACAAAGGCTGAGTTAACCTTGAGCCCTGTCAGGATCGAATTCCAGGCTATACACAGAGTTTGCCTGCAATACTGCACTTAACCACTGTACCACAAGGGCTCTTACAGATGTGCAGTATAACTTTCCAAAAATTGTATTTCCTGAACTACTTATTGGAATGCAAATAGCAATAGCAATAGCACTTACTGTAGACTTATATGCCTCTCCTTAGTGCTTTATAGGACTCTCTGGACAGTTTAAAATGTCAGCATATGGCCCCAACAATTTGGTTCCTCATTTTACTGACCTCCAAAGGATGGAAGACTGAGTCAACCTTGAGCCTGTCATGACTGAACTCCAAACTGTGGGCAGAGTTAACCTACAATACTGTATTCTAACTACTGCGCCACCAGTGCAAATACTTCCATATCACTCAAAGATCAAATTTCAACCTGAGTCCAGAAACAATTGCTTGCCTCTAGTCCAGTGTTTCCTAAATATTTTCTTTCATTAGCAAAATCCACTTATCAGAAATCTAAGGACCTGTCATATGTCTTCCTTCAGCATCATCAAAACTTCAAATGGTTGCTGAACAAATGATCATAGTTTGAAGACTGCCTGTATTATAAAAATAATATCATTGAATAATCTTCATATCATTTCGACAAATTACCATTGGTAATTTACCAATGTTCATCCTAATAGGTATAGTTTCAGAGATTTTCAAATATATATTAGTATACATGATCATCTTTAAGTCAATTTAAATTTCCCTATTGTGATTACCAATAGTAAGGGATTTGTATGTGTTGTTACCCAAAGAAAAATCACTTCTGGATTTACCTAAGTTTGAAAAGTGCTGCCCTAGCCTAAATATATCTATTTTTGAAATGTATAATGAATTTAGTGAGCAACTGGAACTGGACTGAACTTCTCGTGTGTGCTTGTGGTTTCCATAATCTTATCTTTTCTTCTTATAATTTGTTCATTTTACAAACACAACCAGAAATGATAAAAGGAGGAAAAAGAGAGGGGAAATAAAAATAAAAATCATTTAGTTATGAAAAACATAACTATGCTATAAAATCTGAAAAGAATCATGAATTAAATCTGCATATTAAAATGTAATAAATCAATTTGTAGGCTTAAATTAGCATGAAGGTACATCAACATTAAAAGTATGTTTATACAACCATTAATAACTGCAGCCAATATTACTCAAATTATAAGTTATAAATGGAAATAAAAGTTGCAATAATTTCTGCCTAATATTCAAAATCTGTCAAGTTTAAGAAATCATATAAAATTTAATACTATAATTGTATGTTACAAAAAACCAGGATTGCTGCAATCTTAAGTACATTTAACCTCAATTTGACAGAACTGAAATATCTTTCTCATAAACCTGTTCTGCTGGAATCTATTTATATACTTCCTTAGCCTGGCTTTAACAACTGACTTCTTCCAATGTCTCATTTAAGTACAGGTTCTATAGTGTTGATGACTTTTGGTAAGTTTTTGAGAGCAATCCAAGGTGCTGGTTGTCCCCTTTAAAACCCTTATGGCTAGGTGACAGTTTACTTGGAGTCCCTCCTGTCCAGTTGGCCGGTGCACATGCATGTACCAGGAAGCTAAGTTTCCAGTTTCCAGTACTCTCATATGCGTACATCAGGGAGCTGCTCTTCTGGTTTCTGGATCACACGCGCACTCTGTTTCACACGCGCACTCAGTACCAAAAAGGTTAGCCACCACTGACCTAGGAAGTATCACACCTCCACAGTCATAGTGTCTGCTTTGTGGAATAAGCTCTTCCTAAGATTCAGAAGGCTCCAACCCTTCTAGAAGGCCCCGAAAGACCTGATATTTGCCCTGGGCACTGAGGCTGGGATGTTAACAGATGTTAACAGGATGGGCTCATTTATATTGCTTGATAAATATTTTATAGTGTTTTAAACTTTTTGTTCAGTGCCCAGAATTTCATTGGCTAAGATGGATGGTCACATAAATGTGTTAAATAAATACATACATTCTAATGAACCAGTTAATGTACATATAGTCTGTCCCTTCCAGCTATATCTGTTTCATTCTTATGCCTAAATGGATCCAGCCATCAAAACCAAAGTTCAGCAGCAATGTGCCAGGTGTTCAGTCAAGATGGGGCTATTGCTACCTCATTGGACAACTCTTCTGTTGCTGTGTCCTCCTTTTTTTGTGGCAGGAAAGAAATGGCCGGTCACTTTTCTTTCTGTGGGCAATCTAACAGGACACCGTTACTAATAGTAGCTATAGCAGAAATTAGAGAACTGCAAGGTAGCAACCACCAGGCCAAATACTACCATGAACAATAGCCAGTCAAAGTGCAGGATATAGTCTAGATCAGTGGCCCCCAACCTTTTTTGCCGCGCCCGGCACCGCATCACAAAATGATCCGCGCCCGGTACTGGCATCAGCACGCATGACAAGGCAAGGTGAGCCAAGCGACCAGCCAGCCAGCTGTCCCCCGTTTCTCCCTGCCACCTTCAACTCCTCCTTTGTACCTTTGTCAATGGGCTTCGCTTAGGGACGGCTTCAGGATGGTCACCGGCTCGCCTTGCCTTGGGTGCTGAAAGAATCCTCGCGCTTTAGTTTTGTTCGAAGCCCCCTTAGATGAAACTAAGGCGCAAGGATTCCTTCAGGACCCAAACGCCGCTTCCAACCGGAAAGCTCACCCGAAGCACTTTCTCAAACAAGATGGTGGCGCCTAGCAAACCGGTGGCCCGGTAGGGAAATGTTCCACGGACTGGACCGTCCACGCCCGGTGGTTGGGGACCCTGGTCTAGATGAAAGTAAAGCACAGCAGATGAACTGGACAGTAATGCTTAAGCTGAAAAAAACACTAGTTCTAATGCAGAGCAGGAAAACTTAGGGAGAATTATCCTCCCCCATTCATATCATGCTTGACATTTGTCTTGTATGGTTACAGTTCATTTCCTTTTACACTACATTCATCTAATTATTATAGAAAAACTATCAATTCATCATACAAAAATGGATTTTGTTTATCTGCCAGTTTGTTGCAATTTGATGGTCCTGATTTGGACTAGGAGGGAATGACTAGCCCAAACTCATCCAGCTGGCTTCTGTACCTTAGAGAGGACCAAGACTGAGCCACTGTATCACATCTCATGGATAAAACCTGTTCTTGCTTCATATTCACAATACAACAACCCAGCAGGGTAGACATTACCACACCTTGTACAATTGTCTGTTTGAATGGGTGAGTGCTTGTGTGTATGAGGGTAAAAATTTCCACTGAAGGAATTTTTAAATTTTTTGTTGTAAAGTGCTATCCATTTTTCCTGGCAGTCTTATTTCAGGGTTCTGTTCTGAGAAAGTTATAGAGGGCTGTCAATTGGGTGGCATTTATTTCTTTTGCCTGTAATCTTTTAATTCATTTCTTCTACTCCTTTCTTGTTCTGGCATTTCTTTGAGCTAGGAGTCAGGCGCAGGTGCCCTACATTTGTTTGCAATGTCCAAATCTGACTGCAAATTACATAAAATAATTGGTTTTCTCTATCTGGCCCAGAATTCAATATCCAGAAATAACCTGCTGAATGTCCGTCCCTATGGGGCAAGGTCTGAGGACAATCACTTCCACAAATTGTACATTGGGGATAAAGGAAAACCAAGCTATGCAAGGCTGAAACAAATGTGATATTGGTTTTAAGCTGTTTTATATTATTTTCATATTCCTTTAATTCTTTATACATTTGAACTAATTGAATTATCTCCAAGGAATTTCTGTGGTTGACTGGAATGAAAAGATAATAAAAAACAGAATAGAGAGAAAAAACTGAAATTGTACATAATCCTGATTTTAACTATGGTTTCCTCAACAAGCCATAGTATTTCTTGTAAATCTAATACATAAAATATCAAGCTATATTTAATGAGTCTGTATAGGATACTAAGCAAAATTATCATTGTTTATGATTATGTGTGAACTAGAATTCACAAGTACATGATTTGCTATTTTTATAATGAAGATAAAAATTGTTTTTACATTTTGTAATGTATAATGAAACTTTACTGCATACAGTACACTAGGATTTTTGAAAGGATTCCAAAAATGTTAGTAGTAATAAAATACTCTGCAGAAATGTGAAGTATTTTTCTTGAGTAAAGTATGTGATTGTTGATTTTAAAAGACTTCTGTCCTGAAGGTATCCATGTGTGTGTGTGTGCACGCACGCACATGCACACACACACATATTATTTTGCCTTACGTAATGTATTATGCTGAGGAAGAATCATACTTTTTTGGCTTTTTTAATTTAAGTAATTTAACTAGCTATAAAAACATTAAACTTCAATTTTGAAAAATGTATAGAAAGAAGAACATATAGGTTTCAGAAGAATTCCTTAGTGCTAGGATTCTACTATTTATAAAATTTAAATACTATCCTTGTTTTTATTTAATTCCATTATAAAAAATAGCTATTTTGCATTTCCTGTTTTCAGGAGGGTTTAGAAAGAAATGTGTTAATTGCTTAAAGCAAATGCATCTTGCATACAGAAATAGGTTTAGTCATAATTCAAAAGATTTAATTTGAATTTAAATACTTGTACATTATGCAAAACCTTTCCCTCTGGAGAAGGCTCTAGTAGCAGAAAAAATGGAAGGAATGAGAAGAGGATGACCAATACCAATTTGGATAGACTTATTTACAACAGAGATGGCTGAACTATTGGAACTCTTGAAGGATGAAGTCACAAGCAGGTCACCATGAGAAAATTTATCAATATGGTTGCTAGGAGTTGACATCGACTTGATGGCACATAATCCATCAATTGATCAATCAAGGATCAACTTGATGGCACAAAATCAATCAATTAATCAATCAAGTTTTGTTTTTGTTTTTTTGCAACTTTGGACCACTGAATATTTAAGGACCTGGGATAGGCAGATTATTGTTTTGTGTTCCAACTATGGGATTTTTACGATCCAAATATAATGGTACTGAACTGTTATGAAATTGTCAGAATTCATAAATTGTACTGATTAATTATTTTGGGGGACTCTGTCATAGGATGAGTTGCAATGGTAGATTTGCAATGGTCTCAAGGCTAAAGGTTTTAGGAGCTTCATGCTCAGTTAAAACATTTGTCATATAGCTGAAAATGTATAAAAGGACAGAAACACTGAGTATTGAAGAAGGAGGTTTCCAGGAACTCCAATAGCTATTTTGTACAATGGACACTGGCAATACTGTGTATATGGAAGAGACATCTGCAATTGGAGACCCAGTTGGAGCAAGCAGAACCCGAGAGGACAATCTTTTGAGCAAAATGGCCAGTGGGAAAGATGTTAATTTTTGAATAATAATGGACCAGATGTCAGAAAGGGCAACTTGTCAAAAGTTCTAGAAGCCAAAAAGCCCAGAAAATAAATCATTCCCATTTTTCTTCTTGTTCCCTCTAGGAAAAGTATGCTCAGAAGTGAAAGAAGAGAAACAGAGAAGGAAAGACAAAAATAGATAAGACAGTGTAAAATAAAAAACCTCTCACTTTGAAATTTTTACAGATCTGTATATGGATAGTTTATATTAAAACTATGTTAAATATTAGGGTAAACAGAAAAGAACTGTAGTACCTTTCCATTTTTGCCACCTTCTGAATAGAATCAAAATCCATTTAGCTGTTAAAATAACTTCTCTATTTGACCTTGAAAATGAACTTTTTCCTCCTGCCTTTGTTTGTTGCTTCTAGTTTAACTTTAATCCCTTTTGTATCTCCTGCTTCATCTTTGCAATCTGTAAAGCAACAACTTCAGTTTGGTTTACGCACACAACTGTCTCCAAGCCTCCCATTTATAAACACAGATAAAATATTTGGACCAGATGTACAGTTCAGTTCAAATTATAATTAGACCATCAACACTTTATCAGTTTATGGTTGTTCTGTTTTTCTTTTCTTTTAAAAAAAGTAGATTCAAGGAAAACATTGCAACATAGTAAATAGTTACTTTATAACTATTTCCCATGGGGAAAGAAGGGAGGGAGGGAGGGAGAAGGAAATCAGACAAGTTTATGTTTTTGGTAATTTACATGTCAACTCTCAAATTAGAACAATCCTTGCTATAAGATTATCCAGCCTATATAGATATGAATGAAAAGATTGTGGGCTCCTTGGTTTTAAAAAGTGCTTTGAGAGATGAAATTACCTTATTGTTATTGTTTTTTCATTTGGAATAAATATTTAATCCAAACTGTCTGGCACTTGGCACCAGAGTTCTCTACAACACGAATGACCAATGTTGCAAACTAAATTATAGTCTATTCCATAAAAACAAAGCAAAAAATCACTTAAAAACAAGCAAATGTCAAGAAACACCGTTTGAAAATCTCTGAACTAATTTATGTGAAAGTTAGCATAAGCATTATGAGCCATGGTGGTGCAATGGTTAGAATGAAGTATTGCAGGCTAATTCTTCTGACTGATTAACAGTTCAGCAGTTCGAATCTCACCAGCTCAAAGTTGACTCAGCTGAGGTCAGTAAAATGAGGACCCAGATGGTTGGGGGCAATATGCTGACTCTGTAAACCGCTTAGTGAGGGCTGTAAAGCACTGTGAAGTGGTATATAAATCTAAGTTATACCAGTAAATTTATCCCATATCAATGAAAAGAAAACATTCATGTTTTACCCATGTTAAATATAGGAACGTGCAACTTTTTTTTCTAAATTTTGTTCTAGCTCTGTACAACCCAGCAAAAGTAAACTATCTTTGGAACCACCTGAAACTGCAGACTTGACTTCTAAACTGAATTTGATATCTCTGTCTCTCTTTACTTTAAAACAAATAATTAGCTAAGAAATTGCCACATGACCTTCTAATAATCGTTGACAGAAACAACTTTAAAAATTGCCTAAATTCACAGAAAAAATGTCCACTGATAACAATTACTATGAAAGATACAAATGCATCTTTGACATTCTGGGAATTTCTTTCCTATAATTGGATGCTTGGAGACAAAGAAAAGAGAGCTATTATTATCTCACCCTGTTTGTGAGTTTCCCAGGGATATGTGAATGATGGCTATAAAGTCCTAAGAAGGCTGCTGGTTTGATCCAGCATCATATTCCTTGTGTTGTTATCATTCTTCATCCAAACATTATGGTATAACCTGCAATTATATACATTTTGGCTGATTAAAAGGCATGATACTTTTTTATTTTGCTAATTTTTATTAAAATTCAACTTAACTGATTCTCTAATTAGCAGAATGTGAATAGCACTTAAATACTGCTGCCCCTTTATAAGAAAGAATAAATTACAGTAGAGTAGTAGGTATATGTTGACATGATATAATCTATATGATGGTAGAATATAAATAGCTCAGAAGAAATTCTGAACTGACCTGCAGTAAAGTTATGCAAGAATAGGCTTCACACGTATCTTATGTCAAGCAACAAACATAAAAGAATTATAAACAAAAGCACAATTAATTCAGATAATGAAATATGCTAAACTGCCCCATGCATCTGTCTAAGGAGATTCTATTTTCTATTATAGATATCAGAAGCACCAGGTTTCCACTCAAACAATTCCTGGCATAGCAGATGTAATTGAGCCCATCAAAGAAACATTGGTGATGCATCTCAAAAGTGCTTTTTCAAAATGCAATTTGACTATTTTTTTTCTTTTCCCTTGCCTTAAGGAAGAAAAATATGTTTTGCTTCTCATTCAAGAAGCTTCAACAGTTCTGGCTGGATATTGGCGAGGGTATGCAGAAGGATTGTATTTTTTTCCAGGCATCTGGTCATTAGCAGTCTCTCTGAGAGCTTTTGAGATCCACTTGAGGGTTTATCTGTGCCTTCAGGGTCACCTGAATCAGAGTGCAAATGGCTGTGGAACCTTCTTGGCACTGCTGAAAGGTCTGCATTGTAGACAAGAGATAGACAGTGTTGTATTCCTCCCCCTTCTGTTGAGGGAGGATGTTCAATTCTAACACAGATGGCCTCTTTTAAGCCAATGGTCCTCTCTATCCAAAATATGGACTTTGCAGTCTTCAAAAGAGTGGCCTTTGTCTTTCAAAGATCATACCCATCAGGACAAGACTGCTGAATCTTGTCCTGGTGGGTATGATCTTCTGTGTTGTGCCATGCATTTATGAAGTGGTTGTTTGGTTTTTCCAATGTACAGACCTGCACATGTCTCATTGTATTGCATATATCACATTGCTCAGTGTGTGTTTTATTGTTTGGTGTTTTATTGGTAAGGTGGACAAGTTTCTGTCTTACTGTATTCTTCAGTTTAAGTGTGCATGTATGCTATGTTGGTTGAAAATCCTCCTGGGCTTTTCAGATATTCCTGCAATGTATGGAATGACAATGTTGCTTTGTTTGTTATTCTCTCCTTTCTCAGTTGGGTTTAAATGACACATTGATACATTGGTGATGTATTATTTATGACATAATATCAACTCACAATGCTGCCCATGTGTTAGTTTTGAGATTTTACAAAGTACTTATCAAGAATCTCTCACCCCATCGCTTTATGTATCATTCTCATATTAGTCTTGCAACTTTCAGAAACGCGGTATTTAAAATACACTGGACGTTCTTTCTGTGGTAGTGTTAACTTTCACTAACATATTAACAGTTTTAGGCTTTCTCCAATCCAGTAACTTTAGTAGCTTTGTCTTTACTTAGCAAGGAAATGGAGCCAAGATGCTAAATTTTGCACGAGGCAAAATTTTATGAAGCCAATTTCAGGTGGTGAAAGTGAAGATATCATTATCTTATCCCTTTTATTGGTATATGTTCTCAACCCCGCCCCCCCAAACAATCCCTTCAAGTAAGGAATACATCAGCCTGAAGCTACCTTATATATAATGCCTCTAAATCCTTAGCTTGTACATCATCCTGAAGAAAATCTATGTTGTCAGCAATTAGACCCCTAGAATATTGTTTCTTCCATTTACTAGTTTAGCTTGTGTGTGCAAAGAGTAATCTGACACATGAAAAGTACAAATCTCACTTTGAACTGGTAGATAAAAAGAACCCAAGAGGAAAAAGGAGCAACCTGTTTATTACAATCAGAAGACAGAACAAAGCTCTTGTTAAAGTTACTGAATAGAGCCAGAAAAAAAAGTTTATTCCTAAAGTGCCTTTTGTGCCCTATAAATAGCTGGTGTATTGACAGTCTTGGAAAATTATGCCATATATTTCTTTCTAGAACAAATATGGCATTAGGAGAGGAGCGGTAGCAATATATGATTCTAAATGGATTCATAGGTTCATATGAGATATATTATTTTGTCTCTGGAAAATTACTTTACCATTATATTTTATCTGTGTATCTATTCTTTGAGTTCACCAGCAACAGTACATTAATATGATAAATTAAGGAAACAAGATTATATGACAGAATTAGGCAACCTGGCATCTCCAAGCATTTGCACAGCAACTTCAATAATAACTGGCCATTGATTCAAAAATAATAGACACTATAGTCTAAAACACAAGGTAAATCCTACTCTGACTATGTCTCTTATACAAGACATACCTTTGTTATAATGTAGAGCAAGAGTGTCAAACTTAAGGCCAAATCCAGCCCACTGGGTATTTAGATCTGGCCCATGGGGCCACCTGGAAATAGCAAAGGACCAGCCTGTGGCACCTCTGCCAGTGAAAATGGAGCTCATGAGTGCTGTGTGCAGCCCTCCCAAGCTCCATTTTCACTGGCAGAGGCCTGGAGAATCCCCCTCCCCAACTAGGCCACCATAGAAGGCTCCAACATAAGTGATGTTGAGCTGGCCATGCCCACCCTGGCCATGCCCCCCCGGTCCCCCAAGGTCAAACACAACCCTGATGCAGGCCTCAATGAAATCAAGTTTGATACCCCTGATGTAGAGTATTACAACGTGGAGATTCCCAAAGTACCATTTTGGTTGAGATCTCAGTGGTATAACCTTTTAAACTGGCTTACAAAATAAACATAAGAGAGTCATAACAGGGCAGAGATGACAGAGGAAAAGGAAGGTTGTAGCTGGGATGGGTTAAAAGTTTTTCTCCATTTAATCCAAAACAAGATTTGCCCCCCAAAAAGTTGATCAAATTGAAATGGGAGAGGAGGTACCAGAAGCAAGCTGAAAAGCAGCCACACAATGATCTGATGATAGCAAAGGATTGATAGCAAAGTTCTCTGCCTGGAGTACCGCATATTACAACTGTCTTGATCTGCAGTCAGATCAAGCATGCTGCCACTTGTGTTGGTCTACCAATATCTTAAGTCAAATTGATGGTTGTCATGGTAATCATGAATTCCTTAGTTGTGCCAGACTTTACATTGTGTCATAGAAAGTTAAAATCTCCCAAAACTATCAATCTTGCAATCTTGTTTTCTTGCAAAAGTTTCATTATCAAACTAGGTAACATGATCAGTGATGATCTTATATAATTTGGAATGAAATGTTTGCAGGAAAACAATCAAGGACCAAGGCTACCACAGTTCAGTTCTGAGTTACAAATTATGTCGTCTATTGGTAATATGAGTGTTATTAACTTTTACCTCTTAAGGCTGAACCATTTTTGAGCCAGATCAGGAGTACAGTTTGTAGAAGGAAGGAACAAATCAGATAAAAACACAAGTAATCCAGGGCCATCCAAATGGTGATGAAATTATAGACTAATTCTATCTTTTCTTCAAAATATATAAGTGCACATGCAAAAAAAAAAACCTCATACAACATTATATATTGATGCAAACTTTCAGATAATCAGAATGTAGAATAACTTAAATAGCTTAAAGATCAGTCGTTAGAATGCAGTATTGCAGGCTAATTCTGCTGACTGCTGACTGACAGAATTTTGGCAGTTTGAGTCCCACTGGCTAAAGGTTGACTCAGCCTTCCATCCTTCTGAGGTTGGTAAAATGAGGACCCAGATTGTAGGGGGCAATATGCTGATTCTGTAAACCACTTAGAAAGGGCTGTAAAGCACTGTGAAGCGTTGTATAAGTCTAAGTGCTATTGCTAACATCAAATGCAATTGTTGAGTTTAGACTAAATTACAATGGATTTTAAAATAAGATTTATAGTTTATCAGGTGCTTTTATTATGGTCATAATGTACAATGTAAGGTAGCTTCCTTGTGTTGCACCCTGAACAACCTGACTTTGTCACAGCTAAATAGTCTACACATTCTGGCTTCTGTTCCACATAAGGATTGCCCAGCAAGAAGCACCAGCATGTGTATCGAAAATAAAAACAAAGTTTAATGCTGTATAGTACACCATACAAAATAAATAAATCATGGTCATGAGTTAACCTGAAGTATCTATCACGTAAGTATATATACCTGTTCTGCCAAAATTCTCTTGACCTCTAGATGGAGTTAAAGAGTTAGAATTCCTGTAGACATTCCTGTGAGAAAGTGTCAAAATGTTTATATCCCGTTTTGTCTCTGAGACTGTCTGAATAAATTTAAAGCAAACAAGATCAGTCCAAAATTATTTGCAATATACACCAGGTGATATGATACAGAGGTCGTTTTAGATCCAGATGATATGACACAATTGATAGTGAGTTCTTCATGCATAATCTTAGTTGTGGAAGTATAATTTACTTGTGGCATGCTCCAATCAAGGGCAAATTGTATCTCAGGAGTTTTTCTCACACGAGTAGCACATACTGCCTGATTAAATACCAATCGGATAGGAAGTACACTGATAATTGGATAGCATCATTCGCATTCAGTCAACACTCTCGTGGGATGGCATCATTGAAAAACTACTACTACTTTGCTGTCTGTCAAAGCGGCCACTGAAAGGAGATTAACAACAACTGAAATCAGCTAAAAATGCAGAACTTCAGCAAGAGCCAATTTCACACACTTTAAGCAAATTGCTGATGAGCATTCTGTTACAGCATGTTCCCTCAGTATATATATATATATATTCAATTATAGATGAAACCAGTGTTGACTCTTTTACTTAAATGTATAGTTTACAAAAGAAAATGCAAGTAACAGAGGAAGTAAATACATCAGGATATATACCAAGCACGATAGTGCTAGCTCCATTTGAACTGTGATTTGTTTTAAATCTTTTTTCATTCTAAGGTTGCTGAAACAACTAGAAACATAGATGAAACATTAAATCAGAACCTTCAGACACATCTGCTTAAAGTCTGCTTTATCTTCAATGGAAATTAATGGAAACTAATTAATAATCTGAAGGACTTGATGCATAATCGCTTTTATTGATACTTTAAGGCTATAATCTTATAAACACTTTACATGGGAATAAAACCCAATGAAATCTGTGACATTTTGTGTTAAGTAACAATTGTACAATAAGATGGAAATATAAACATATGCCAATGTATTAGTACTCAGACCAATTAAGGAAAATACAATCCTTGCTCTAAACTGGAAAAATATAATAGAGAATCGCAATACTTAATAATAGTTATTATTTCAGAAAATAAATATTTTTTTAAAGTTTTTTCTACAACAATACCATAATGAAAAATTCACCCGAAATATTTTTCCCTCGCTATATTGCTAATAAACCCAATGCACATTTAGAAGTAATAGCTATAAGATGCAGCAAAGCAAACCAAAGCTAATGTAATATACAGTATATCTCTCTATATATCAGATATACATATTTGTGTATATGTTTTCTGGCTCTTAAGGCCATAATGAAGAAGGAACTAGTACAATTTATGAATCAGCAAGCTAACTATATTACCCATTTGTGGCAACCACTTTTTAAATCTCTGGGCAGAAAGCAAAAAATCATTAATGTAGCTTGAGACCTTCATGTGGAATTAAGACAGAACATAACAGCACCTTAACCAAATGTCATTCAGAATGGTTGGAAAATACTGCAATTCCACTATATTTGGAACATGAGGAAACAGAAATCCATCCTAAAGGAGAAAAATTAATGATAATTCAACAAGATGTGAATACATGTTTGAACAGAGCAAAGTTCCATCTAGTTCAAAATGCTATGTCACCAATGGCCAACAAGATGCATTCAGAAAACGCCTAAACTATGGAAAGAAGAACAATAGCTTTTTATCATTGTTGCTCACCAGAAAATCATACAGTGTATCAACAGATGTTCACATATTTACCTTTAATATTAATTTGTTTAGTTCATTTCTACTTTCATATTCAAGTAACAAGTTGTGCTGTCTATATTAGTCATTTCAATGAAATCATTTTAATATCATATAGAATTTCTAGATCACCTGGACCACTACCAGTTCTGAGGACTAACTGCTGAAAAAAATTGCAAGATTCCCTCCAGGAAGTTCATAACTGGCACAATCCAGAAGTGGAATAAAAGACTCATGAGTTCAAAATAGTGTTCCTGGAACAATTTGTTTTATACGCACCTTCAAAAAAAAAAAACCCTTCTTGTTATTATTCATTGTATATTTCAATTCTTTGCCTCCATCTGCAAGGGCCCTTTCTTTTTCAATATTTTTGTTATTTTGTGTGCCAAGAAACAAATAGCAAAAGTATTAGTGTATCAAAACTAGACTTATGCATTTGTGTCATGTATCTATATATAACACAGTTTACTTGACAAAAGAAAGATAGTACATCTTAGTTACACTTGCACCATATAGACTAATTTTCACTTAAAGAAATGGAAATATATAAAGATAAAGACAAAAGACAATTATGGCTATTTATATCTTTTGAAAGAAATAAGTCAGAAGACTTGTATAGCTGTTCAAAAAACTACTTCCAGCCACCTTCTCATGTGTATTTAATGTATGCATACTTTGTTTCTATTTTTCCCAGCCTAGGGCAGTTTCTAAAACAGCCACACAAGTCTTGAAAAAGATTTAGCTGCCTAAAGAATTCCGAACAAAGAGTTCTTTGCATGCACTTGTGTGCATTCCAAATACTTTTTTGTGGGGTGGGGGGAGATTTTAAACAATCCTGATAGCTTAGCTATGTTGGTTAAATGGAGGAAAAACTCAGAACTGTACAGGGATAAATGTTTTTCTTAGGAACATCCAAAATGTCACAAAAGAGAGTATTGGCTTCTGGATTATACAGTGTAATATCACACTAGATCAGGACTCTTTAGATCATAGCCTATGGGCCTGCAGCAATACTGAGGCAGTAATAGCAGAATTATTGTCTAGTTTATATAGAAATATTAGTTCTTCAAATCATTTCCGGTTCCTAGAGACTGCCTGGACATGTCTCTGCAGTTTTCTTTGCAATATTTTTGGAAGTGGTTTGCCATTGCCTCCTGTTTAGAGATGAGAGTGACTGGCAGAGTAGTCACCCAGATGGTTTCATGCCTCAGGTGGGACTAGAACTTTCAGTCCTCCAATTCTTAGTGTGATGCTTAAACCATTTCACCAAACTAGTTTTCAGTTTATATGTCCTGGTTATTGCACAACTTCTTTTGAAATTGAGACAATAGAAGGTGACATACACATAGGGTTTTTTTCTCCTGATTATTAGTAGTTATTCAACTAATCTTTCCTTTTCTTACTCTTAGAAGTACAAATTACTTGGGATAATAATAGCTGGGTTTATTGTACATATCTTTATTTAGGGTTCAATAATTCAATACTGAAGTGAATTTTTTGCAGATGTCTCACCTTCCAGCAGGGGTGGGATTCTACTGGTTTGGCCCAGTTCAGGGCGAACCAACCGTTTCACTCCAACGATCAGCTGTTGGGCCCACCCACATGCTCTGGCTCTAGTCTGTGCTTTATATCCTGTTTTTCAAGCTCAGCTGATTCGCACGGCACAGCGGATTGCCGCACATCAGCTGTTTAATAAACAGAGATTCTTGGAGAAGGTTGTTGAATTACACCCCTGCCTTCCAGCAAGACTTCAACAGTTTAGAAGTGAAGATGGCTTACAATTTTTATAGTGAGGGGTTCTTGGTGCTCTCTGGCTTAGTTGCTTTCTTGTAGATGTTTCATTACTCAAACTAGGTAACATCACAAGTGCTAGTTGATGATGTTATCTAGTTTGGAAAACAAAATGTCTGCAAGAAAAGAATCAAGCTCGGGAGCACCAAGGACCCCTGAACTACAAATATAGTCCTGCAAGGTTCTACTAATGAAAAAAAACCCAAGTTCTTACATAATTTAAAAATAATCAACAAATTAATCCTAACAACTTTTCTGAACATCAGACAAACGATATTTAGAAACTAGCACACTAGACTGAGCTAACAAGCTGCTTTTCAAAGGCACCCTAGGAATAAGTTCTAGTCTTAGGATGACTAAATCTGTCAATTTTTAGGATAAAAAGAACAGGCTTTAATACACTTTTGGTGCACATTTTTGAGCAGCTAGAAGGACCTCAAATTTTGTTTTCATGCCCCCGGAGACATCTTTGTACAGGAAAAGTGGCAGTGCAGCTGCTTGCATTCAGAGATAAGAAACAGATGAAAACTATTACATAACCTAAGTCTACAAATCTGGGATTTTGTAAAGAAAAAACTTTCGCTCCAGACTTTCTCCAAAACTCCATTCTCATTCTCATGTGTGATATACCCCATCCATTTTGTGACTGTCCGTCACTTAAAAATGTTAAAGTATGGTTCTTTAGTCCCCAGAAAGGTTTCTTGTTCCTGCACTGGGCTATTTGGAGCACAGATTGTTTTATTTACTCTGTTTATAAATAACATAAAATAGATTCCCAGTGTACAAGCATGAAACTTACCATGCACTGTCTATGGCCAATGGCAAAAAAAATAGTTGGTATGCTAACCAGGTAAGAGACTACTATACAGATATTCAGATATAAGCCTTACTGCAATTTCTTCCTATAGTCAGGTGGCTTGAAAATTCAGGTAAAATGAAAAAAGAGAATATTTAAGTAGTTTCTCTCAGTAGCATTTGATTATCCAAAGGATGTAAGGTAGTCAAATGATCTAATATTCTAACGTATGCACTTCTCTGCTCACTTCACAGCATGAACAAAGGAATGGACTGAATATAGTTCCACTTGTTACTATAAATAAAACATTGCTTTAAGGGGTAAATGTTTGACTCTGCCACCAACAAAATGCTGTCCTTTTAAAATGGTTATGTATGTAAATAGGGCAAGTTTTAAAAAACAGTGTTTTTATTAATAATTCAGACAGAGGAGCTCATGGCTGAATTATTTTCTTGAGCTCCATGGCTGCCTGTGTTTGTTTTATCCAACTTGCAGTGAACCAGCAAACCTTTGTCTTACATCTCACATTCAGGATAAAGCATTAGAGATAATTCACAATGATTTATATAAGAGTTAGGGGACTGAGGATTTCATGGGAAACTTCATATGGCATAAGTAAGATTCTTAGAGACTTTGTCCCTGTCTAATTCAGCCAGTCACAGACCAGTTCCTGAACTACAATTTCTCTCATTCATAACAAGCTGGATGATCAGGACATGATCAAGGAGAAAAGTATCCAATCTTAGTTTCCTTCAAATCAAATATGCCTCTTGGGCATAATAAGCAATTGTATGGATGCTCTCTAGACCAGTGGTCCCCAACCTTTTTGTGCCAGGGACCAGTTTCACGCAGAAACACTTTTTCAAGGACCGGGAGTCCGAGTTTGGTGGTTTGCTTGCAGTCGTTTCATTATCTGACTAGGTAACATCTGATGTTGTTACCTAGTCGGGTAATAAAACGTCTGCCAGCAAATCACCAAGTTCAGGGAGCGCCAATGCCTCCTCATTGCAACCCTGAGCGACAGATAGTCCCTGCAGGATGGCTGAGAAGCCCCTCTCGGCCCTGCCTTCATCATTCCCATCCCTCAGGTGTCTCCCTCCCTCCCTCAGCCTCATCCCTCAGGTGTCTGCCTCGTTCCTCTCTCAGTCGCTCTCTCTCTCGCTCCTCCACCAGCCCAGGAAGAAACTGCTTCAAAGAAGCCTGCAGGGTGGCTTTTCCTGTCGGCGCAGCTCTTCCGAAGCGCCCGTTCACCCCCACCCCGCCACCCACGGTTCAATCCAGTGCTCCGTTCTGCCTGCCTGCCTTCATTTCTGGTGGTTTCGGAGCGCAGCTCCTCAAAGCGCCCGTTCACCCCCGCCCGCCGCCCGCAGTTCAATCCAGTGCTCCGTTCTGCCTGCCTGCCTGCCTTCGTTTGTTTCGGAGCAGCTTCGCTGAGTAAAAGAGGCGAATAGTTATTATTCTCAGCCGAAGCTGCTCCGAAACAAACGAAGGCAGGCAGGCAGGCAGAACGGAGCACTGGGTTGAACCTGGATTGATTGGCGGCGGGGTGGGGGTGAACGGACGCTTCGGGGGAGCTGCGCCGACAGGAAAAGCCACCCTGCCGGCTCCTTTGAAGCAGTTTCTTCCTGGGCTGGTGGAGGAGTGAGAGAGCGACTGAGAGAGGAATGAGGCGGGAGGAAACCAAACCCACTGAGCCAGAGAGCAAGACAGGCTTTGGTTGCTTCCTCCCTCCCCTTCTTTCATTTGTGTCCTTGATCCCTGATCCCAGCAGCATTCACCGAAGGCGAAGAAAGCCGCCATTTTTTTTAATTTTTTTTTTCTTTGCGGCCCAGTGCAAAGTGATCCACGGACCGGTACCGGTCTGCGGCTCGGTGGTTGGGGACCCCTGCTCTAGACCCTGAATGGACCTGATATAGATGAGATCTTCATGAGAGATTAATAAAGCTGTAGCCCCCTTTCTCCCTCTATAATCTATAATCACAGCCTGGAACAGAGACTGTACTCTCCTTTGGGCCTAAATGGCTCTTCCTAGTCTATGAATTCTATCTGAAATTAAACAGGAACATCTTTCTATTGAAAAATCCACTTTGCCAGTCTAAAGTGTACAATGCCTTTACTTGTGGAAGGTTCAATTCACTGCAACTGGAGGTTGTCAGATTTTTTTTTAAAAAAAATTCTAGGATAAGAGACTATAACTATCACATATTCCTTGCAGTGACATATTTTAATTTCTATACCAGCCTGAATTCTTCTATGGATCCCACTTGTATCCATGAGAGTCACAGTTGTTTGCAGGGTTTGATATTCCCTTTGTAGATCTCAGCATCTGGCTACAATAAACTGAGAGGTAAGAGAGAAACTGAGAGAGAGAGAGAGACTAATTATGAAGAACAGACATGACTCACTGAAAGAAGACCATTCAAAAAAAGGTCTCTCCAGGGTTGTCCTTTAATTTTTCCTAAACTGTTCAGTCTGAACACCTGCAGTCTATTTTGAGCTATTTGGTGTGATCCAAAATCCTTCAGCACAAATCATGACTGTAAGATAAAATGTACAAGTGAAGGGGAGGGTGCCCTGCTACCCTTTAAATACTTCATTCTTTTAAACCCACACTTGCAAAGGAAAAAGAAAATGCTATCACAGTAAAGAGGAATTTCTTTTAGTCACTGTTGTTTAACGTTGAAAGTTTTCGTCCTGCTTTGATCATCCCACACAGTCTATCCCAACTTTATTCTCCTCCCACCCCCTGCAAATTCCTGCTTTGTACTCTTGATAAAATGATAGATATTATTCACTCTATGTATATCAAACTCCTTACACATGTTCAAGCTGGAACTAATAGAATGGGAATGATTTATTAAACAACATGTGTATAAATTATTTAGGATCAATCAAACCAAAATAGTTAAGGTTGTGTCTTGCATACCATAGTCTAGGATAGAAGGGACCCCATCTTTTTATACTTAAACTTTTGTGACAAGTCTTTATGAAGAAAAGTTTTGCATTAGCTCTTGATAATCTATCCATTTTTAAATAGCTATGAAAACCAGGTCTGGGCTGAAAAAAATCTGGCTGACCACTAGATGGTAGCAAAAGGGTATAACATGTTGGAATCACTTATACATTTGTAGCCCAGAATCAGTAGCTTTGTATACATTCTCAATGGCAGTTTTCTATTTGAACATCCATAAGAAAGTTAAGAATCCCTGAGATTCGTTATAAATATTCTGACAAGAATTAATCACATGGCAATACAGAGTCAACAACAAATTATCAAAACACCAAGACTAGTCAACATTGCAGAGAACAGAAAATAAATAAATGATTGAACATACAAATATGCACACCAGAGGTGGTATTCAGCAGGTTCTGACCAGTTCTGGAGAACCGGTAGCGGAAGTTTTGAGTAGTTCGGAGAACTGGCAAATACCACCTCTGGCTGGAGATTTTACAGTATCCTTCCCCTGCCACGCCCACCAAGCCCACAGAACCAGTACTAAAAAATTTTGAATCCCACCACTGATGCACACATCAGAACTGATTTTGAATAAGGGTTTGGGCTCACGTAAACACAGCACCTGTTTACCCACACGTCTTGGCTTAAAAAGAAAGGCAGCTGCCTTAAGAATTGCCTTGTCTTTACTGCATCAATTCCATAAAGCAGCTTTAAAAATCTTCCTTCTATTGACTCTGCTTGCAAAGTAATTTAAGGAAGCTGAGCAAGGCAGTCAGTTTACCACTGTTAAATAGCATAACCAAATCTGAGAAAAGAAAAGATACAAGATGCCCAGACAATGCAGCTCCACCCAATGCCATGGACTTTAGGTAGGAAGTGCATCCTGGGAACTGGGTAATCCCTGGGAGAACAGATTCAGATGGATTGTCTCAACAGCATTTCCACTAGTCAGTCAGTCAGTCCCCCTCTCTCTCTCATACAAAGGCAGCTCTCCCACCGAGTCAGCAATAATTGTCTATCCAGTTGCATTGGAGGAACTAGATATTTCTCTTACTTCAAATGCTGAAGATCAAAAGTGGAGACAAGTAGGAAAGCAACAGAAATGTTCTTAATCATACATTCTCCCATCAATCGCAGAATGGATAAAAAAAATGCAAGAATCAAATATTTGCCACCTCCAAGTCTACCATCCCTTTTCTAGTCTGTTTTAGCTTGATGATTTCTTGCATTTTTCCCCTAATGCTAAAATTTGTAGATGAGATGTTTTGCTTTTTGGAGTTTTTAGTTTCATCAAGTCTTTTTCTACTATATAACAATGATTTTTTTAAAAAGAATGTGGGTTTAGAAATGGAGGATATGTTGTCTGTGAGAAAAGTAAACAGGTGTGTGTGTGTGTGTGTGTGTGTGTGTAGAGATAGATAGATATAGATATTGTGTATATGTGTGTATCACACACATAACCAAAAAGGTGGGTTTAGAAGCCACTTCAACTTAATCTTTGTTGCACATGAGGCAACACTATGCAGTGGAATGTCCTTAAAGGCAGTTTTCTATCAAAATAAGCAAGTAAAACAGTAATTTCAGGATGAAGGAGTTTAGACTGGTTTCACTCTGACTGAGCAATGGGATGGCAACAAGGGTGATGATGCAGTGTAAAAAGTTACCTTCAGTACACAGTGAGTCTCCTTTATACTGCAGCAACAAGAACATATAGTTGAATCTAAAGATCTGATCTGATTTCTATCACTGTCCCTTTTGGCCAACAGGTTTTCAAGGAATGAAGTGCTGGTTAAGTCATGTTCCCAACAAAACAGTCCCCACTGTCTGGGCAGACTGACTAAAACCAGACATGATATTTCTCTGGGTTTTTTTTTCAGTCATTAACCTTCAGAAATCAGGTAGGGGGGAAGAGTGGGAGGGAAAAGGAAGAGAGGGAAAGAGAGAGGACAACCCTTATGCTGTTTAAGAAGCAGCTAAATCATTAAATGAAATAGAAATTAATGAATGGAATAGGTATGATTCACATTTCTTTCTCTGCTTCCTGAAAAAAGATCCATATAATAGTTATAATATCTAACTATAAACTCATATGATGCAAGCCATGATGAAAATAATTAATCTCTGTGGATGACCTTTTTTTTCCTTCTATTTGCTTCTCTCTTTGGTAAATAAATGATCAAAAGCTGCAGTTTTAACTTGCATTTTTAGTCTAGATTAAACAGAGCTGAGGATATACATTGAAAAGTGAATTCAAAGTGCCACCTGGCTCAGGAGTGGAGCCCTTTATTGAATGGTTTGCACAGATGTACTATTAGAGCTTAATTCCAAAGGCTATCAATATGACCTTGACAGAATTGGTTCTCTGTGGCCTTTTAACATGTCATCAAGGAATGGAAGGAAAAAGTGTTTAGCTGTTGGCACAATACCTGGGTCTTCGTGGAATTTATTTCCCTTGCACACATGCCAACTTCCATCTGAATACCTACAATTATCAACCATCCTTAGATAGATTGAGCTTCATCCAGGGAATCTAATAATCAATTTACCATTAGGAGACCCATGTGCCAGACATTTTTGAATGAATCCAGGATCAATGAACAAGAACTAATTGTGGAAGTACATTTAAGATATTTTATCTGTTGGCAAATGTTTAAAATATAGGTTCCAGTGATCTATATACATATATCTTCCTATGGATTATTAAAGCCACTTAAGTTTCATCAAATCTAAGTCTAGTTGCGGTCAGTGGATCTTGATTCTTTTAAATGCTACTCTTTATCAGTTGTAAGCAGTTCATGTAATATTTTTAAGTGGATCAACATTGACCTATGTTGTAATGTTAATGTACAAAATGAAAATAACTTATTATTTAAGCATGTTTGAGTGGAATGTAAGATGTTTATTATGTCAGATCAGCATCCCTTCCAAACACCCACATGCATCTAAAAGCATCCCAGAATTATGCTGCCTCCATTGTTGGATTTTAGTATCATCTTTTAAAAGTTAAAGTAATGGTTATTGGAAGGTCAATTGCTCCTATTCTCATCTTCAAGCCCTCACTCAAATTCCTCAGAAAATGAAAAGATAGTCCAAAAAAATTTCAGTCCTGGACCTAGATCAAGAAACTAAACTGCTTTGTGGAAAGCATTTTCTATTCCTGCTTCAAATTTAGAGAAGAATTAACCAAGACTTTAATTTCTGCTTGGTTCACAGGAAAGTCTAATCCATTTATATTACCCAGACTGTGAACAAATAAACTAGTTGCATCTTTCAGAAGGCTTGTGCAGCTATTTCTAAGATTGTGCCCCAAGGGTTTAGGCATATGGATATGCACATAAACCACTTCCACTGGTGCTGTCAGTGGAGAAAGGTTTTTCCAAAGTTAATAAATATTTGAACACTTCATAGAAAACTGTTTCATTCATTCTAATGTATTTTACATTGCGCTCATATGAATAATCCCACTGCAAACTATTAGTACAATTGGTTTGGCCCACTGAATTGTTTTGAAGCACATCTTATGAAATCTGCTGCCATATTTTAATCCACTTATAATCCACTAATCATTTATAGCCCACATTTCAAGTAAATGCTTTCCATCTGACTCAGGTGTTCCCTATTCGTAGAACTAGGCCTTTTCTGTGACTGCTCTGTCCTTTGAAACAGCTGATCACCTGAGATTTTTAAAAGGCCTGTCCCCTTCCAGCCTTCCAGCAAATAGCCTTCCAGTTAAACCTTGGCTTTTTTAAAAAAACCAAACTTTTGGTGATAAACAGCTGGGAAAAATTGGGATCATCATTGGTAGTTCTTTATGTGTGTGAGAGAGTGTGTGTGTGTGTATGGGTTAATGTTGCTTGTGATATGTTTTGATTTTGTGCACTTGCTACACCGTCTAATGATTAAAAACTCCCATGTTAAATGCAAGTCATATTTCAACCATCTGACAATGCTTTTATATGCCTACTCTAGCAACTAATGCATTAGGCATGTGATGGCATTATTAAAGGAGATAAACCTTTCTTAGAGCCAACAAAAACTATAGATGTAACAAAAAGACACAGCAGCCCTGAGAAAAACGAATACTCTCCTTCAGAAGCTCCAAATTAAGTAATTTGAGATGGTTAGTAAATATCATATTGGGATTATTTCTGAAGAACTTTTGTAATTAACATGTCATACCGGAAAGAATTTGCTGCCGATTGGATAAGGGGAATTTGCAAAATTAGCTATGTACAGTTTTTTCCTTCAAAGTCAAAAGGACCGCAGAGAAAAAATTGCAAAAACATATCAAAGCATGTACTGAACTTTCCACTGCCTCTGTGCTATAGGGCTTGACATCTCTCAAAACCACAAGAGTGAATGTGGTGACAATTTTTCCAAAGGCAATGTTGAAAGGGGGGGGGGGAATCTAAGGTGAAAGTTACCCTTAGCATCATGTTGTAGCAGGGGAAAAAAAACTAGAAACACGTACATCCCTAGAAATATCAGACTTTCTCAGACAAACATCTCCAGGCTCTTTATAGAATAATTTTAACAGGACTTCTTTTAAATGTTACCTCTTCTATCAATGCACAGGTATTGTGCGCCCTCTAGTGGAACAGTAGTGTACTTCTAAGCATTTCAATCCATCAGTCACAACGGGATTGTTTTGCCTATCTTTTATGCACTGTTCTAATTAGGCTTTAACTAAATACAATAGGTGAGCTTATTAATAATCAGGTAGTTGCTGAGTGGATACATTAACAGTTGAATTATCTGGCTGTGATAGCAGTGACTTGCATATGCAACCGTGCTTTGGTAAGGATTCAATTTTAATGAAGGTCACTAACTCCATTTTTATACAATATGTTTATTCATTTGTAATAAAGGAAGGCTTATAGAGACCCTGGGGACTGAGCATTAGTTCACCTGCTCCATCGCATGGAATGACACTGGCATCAGTTCAAGGCCAGCAGCTACCATTGTGACTGGCACATCTGTGGTGTCCCTGAATGTGCATCTGAGAAAAGGATGGTGTTATACTGCTGGTAATGTTTTTGCCATTCCAGCTATAAGCCAGGACTAAAAGGCTAAATGGCCTGTCAGTTTTCATTTCAAAATCAGGGTCTTTTTCCCCCTGCTAAAATACACTCTTGGATGTTTTTATCCGTGCTCTTTTCATTGGCACTGTTTGCTTAGTAGAAGAAGGAACTGGACAGCCGTGTAAAGGCAGAGGAAGAAGCAATTTGTGCAACTGGATTTTATTTTGTTCAAGCCAAATCCCAAAGCTGCAATTTTAAAAGAGAGTTAGAAGAGGATGTAGTGAGAAAGGTACTTGTGAGACAGACATGTCGAATAAGAAAAGCTGCCTGGACTACTAGCATGGGATGATGACAGAAAGGAGTTTTAGCTTGTGTTGCAAAATAAAAAGCAGTTCCATTCCAGTTGAAAGAGATCATGGTAATAAATAATATTGGGAGATTTATTGGGAGACTTTGAAAGAACTATTGATGACTTAATATTTGGCAGCTGCTGCTGTTTCTGCTTAAATCACTAGCAATAGCACAGACTTATATGCTGCTTTATAGTGCTTTACAGCTCTCTCTAAGTGGTGTACAGAGTCAGCATATTGCTGCCCTCAACAATTTGGGTTCTCATTTTACTCACCTAGGAAAGATGGAAGGCTGAGTCAACCTTGAGCCTGGTGAGATTTGAACTGCCAAATTGCAGGCAACTGGCAGGCAGCAGAAGTAGCCGACAGTACTGAACTCTAACCAATGTGCCACTAAGGTTCTAGTCATTTAATGGTAAATAACAATGACAAATGATAATCATGCTTTGTCATAATAGATAAGCATAATATTTCCAGTATATGACTGGAGCCATTACACAAATGTCTGGTTGATCTCACAGGCAGCCAGATTTTTAGACTAGATTTGGCATTTTCATCCATCTAACAAGTCTTTCCCATGGACCTGGATAGCTTCAAATGTTTTGAGATAATAATAATAATAATAATAATAATAATAATAATAATAATAATAATAATAATAATAATAATAATAATAATAATAATAATAATAATAATGAGAAGGAGAAGGAGAAGGAGAAGGAGAAGGAGAAGAAGAAGAAGAAGAAGAAGAAGAAGAAGAAGAAGAAGAAGAAGAAGAAGAAGAAGAAGAAGAAGAAGAAGAAGAAGAAGAAGAAGAAGAAGAAGAACAACTTTATTGTCATTGTACAAGTACAACAAAACTGTGGAAGCACCCCAGCAACTGTTCGCAATACAATAAAACCAGAACACTTAAAAATGAAGTTAAGAAAAATAGAGTACCCACGTCTCCATTTGCAATTAGAGAATACAATATCTACGAATATAAACAAAATATACATCCAACACTGACTGTGACGCTTTGCCAAGTATAATACACAAGAGATGGATTGTACTGTAATATGTTATTATACATCTGAATGAGGTATTGCGATTTCACATCTTTTCACATCTTAATAAGGTAGTGACTTTGTGTTTATTTGCAATTCGGATGGCCCAGGAAAAGAAACTATTTGTTAGTCTAGTGGTATGGGATTTTATTGACCTAAAGCGCTGTCCAGACGGCAGCAGATCAAAAAGATAATTGCCAGGGTGTGAGGGGTTTTCTATGATGGCCTTGATTCTGCTTTGGCAGCGGGACCTGGCTAAGTCTTCCGGGGGGGGGCAGAGAGCAACCAATGATAGTAGCAATAGTAGTAAAGGTTTTCCTGCCCAGTCATGTCAGTCCAGTCCCAGTTGATGCAATACTCATCTCCATTTCTTAACCAAAGGAGCAGCAGTAATAGTAGTAATCTACAATTAGATTCACAGTTTATGACTGGTAAAAACTACTATTAGTACAATATTATAATAGGTTTTTCTTACACAATGAGTACATTTCCAAGGAAAATGCTGAGGATTCAGATTAAAGGAAATGGGGGCTTTTGTGAATGATGGTGTCTTTAAAATTTGACACCAGTACTTACAACACATTAAGAAAAATAAATATCCACAAAGATACATGTAGAGGGGAAAAGGAAGTTTTAATCTTCCTCCTAGATTTTTCTAAAAAATAGTCATTTTGGTGAAACTAAGTTCAAACTTTATCATAGACTTTTAGATAGGTGTCTGCAAGAGAAGCAATATTGTTCATATCATTTTTTCATTATAGATGATGCAAATTAATATATATGCATAATTTCTACTATAATATAACTCATGCAAATTACATACAAATTATATAATTTTCTCACCTTGTGTGGTGATATTACAATAAGCCTATGGACCAGGGGTGGGATCCGACCAGTGTTAACTACCGGTTCGGTGATTTACAATTTGCTGCACGGGCATGTGAATTGTCGTCAGCTAGCTTCCTGGACAGTGCTGCGCAAGGGTGTGCAGCAGTTGAAAAAGCACTTTTTTCCTGCTTTTTCAACCGCAGCTATGCTGCGCAAAGCAGCTGAGGTTGGAAAAGCAGGAAATAAAGGTCAGGTAAGGTGGGCCAAAACAGCAGCAGACATAGAACTGGTTCTATGTCAGCTGCTCTTCAGAGCTGCCGGTTCTACAGAGCCGGTAGAATCCCACCCCTGCTATGGACAAATGTTCTGATTGTGTGCAATACATAGCTTTACAATTCCCCTTGCAGGATCTGTAGCATAATCACTTTCAATTACTAAGTAGAAAGACTGTAAAGCAGAAAGTGTGTAATTCTTTATTAATATATTCCATTCTTGATTACTTCCATCTTTCTTGCAATGTATAGCTCTAGAGTTAGAGATCATCCAGCGAAATTGAATACTGGAAGAATAAGAACAGACAAAATGATTTATTATATATATATATATATACAACACATTATAAAACTTTGGAATTCATTATTATGAGATGTGGTGCCAGCCAGTGGCTGGGCTGGGCTGAAAAAAAGGGGTGGATCAATTCATGAAAGTTGTAGAGATCACTGGGAGATCAATGAATTTCCTTGTGTAAATGATTAGCCACTTTTCCATTCCCTACTAATTGACTGCTGTACTAAACTATTTCTCTTTTTACTGTACTCTTTTATTATAAAGGCTGGCCAAAGACTGCAATAAAGATATTTGATTTGATTAGGCCACTGTCAAAACAGACTGCTAGATCAGTGATCTGATCTAGCAGGGCATTTCTTATGTTCTGTCTCTCAGCATGATACATAAGAATTAGATACCCTTTTGACCACCTTTTAGTCTTAATGCCCATCACTGCAATTTAAATTCTTTTTAAAAAATATGTAATGCTACTATAAAAAGTCTATGATTGATAGACTGATAGACCGATCATGACTCCAAAAGGAAATTTTCTTAAAACGTTTAGCTATTCCAGGGACTCCAAACAATTTGAATCCCTGGTGGTGTCAGATATTTTATTAATTCTGATATCCTCAAGGCATTGAATTAAAATGTTGGAAGAGGAGATCTTTTGGTCCAAACTCCTGCTCAAAGAATGAATCTTTGGACCATATTGGAGTCCAGTTCCCATCATTCTCATCAAGCATGGTGAATAATTATGCTGGCTGGGGAAGGATTGAAATACATCTGGAGAACATCAGATCAGCTAGAAATGATCTGTGATAAATACATTTAAAAGCATTTAAAACAATGATGTACAATTTTGGGGAACCATAACTTCATGTTTTAGCACCTGTCTATGGTAATATTCCAAAAATTGGCAGGACCAGAACAAACATTAGAACAAAAAATAAATTTGATTCAATTCAAATGTAATTTAATGTGATAAAAGGCACCTAACATCATTACTGATTCTCTGATTATCTAATTCTCTGTGGTTTTTTTAAAGCACTGTCATTAACTGCACACAGAGATCAATGTACACCAGTCTTTTACTGGGATGATAACTTGATTCATCATAATTCCATTCTTCTTGTCTAATATTTTAAAGCATTGTTGCAGGGGGGTACATTGGTCTCGACACACAGTATTATTCTTCATCTGAAGTCTCCCAAATCCATCAGCCATTACGGTATTTTCTAATCATCATAGGCCTACAATTCTATGCATATTTATTTGAAGTATAACAGTTATCCAACTTAGTAGGATTTACTTTTCAGTGGAAATAGAAATATTTTGTGCCTATATCTTGCACTCAGATTAGTTTTGGCTCTATCATGCTAATTTTCTCTAAGACAATAGTTTTAAAACAATGTATGTTTCAAGAAACAGTTCAAATTATCCACACAGTGGTGGATTTGCTTCAGAAAGTTAGATTTTACCAAGTTGGCAAGCTAAGTTTTAAATTAAAGCACAACTCACTTCAGATCAATGAATTGATTTGCATGCATTTCAAGCAGGACTGCTTTCTTTGGATTTTGAGTGCTCAGTGGCACTGCAGTTGAAGCCTCTGCATAATTAAATCTATATTTGCTACATTTACCAAGGTGTTGAAACAGGAATTTTAAAAGGCAGAAAGTATCATTTGTACAATAGTTAACACAATATTTTACAAAAGTATTTCCAGTTTGAGTTTGGAAACTATTTATTAATGCAAAAATGCTGCTATGAAACTGCTTAGTATAACATGGATAAAGTAAATTTTAGCCATATATTGTATTTTACAATTGAGATCCACATGATCTTTTTAAAACCCTTTTTAAAACCACCTCTGAGTAGCAACAATCAAATAAGCATATTTTGGCAATGCAGAACATTTCTATTAAATTGTGTATTTGTAGATGGAGTTTTCAATTACTAGTTTTCAAAGGAAAACATCTAAAGAGCTGTCTTAAATTCAAAAAAGAATTTCAGAAGAAACATGTACAATTATATGTGAGAGCCAGTAAATAGCATTTTCACTAAATGAAGTGGATCATCATAAATTCAAACACTAGTTTTGAAAGAATAAAAGTTTCTGCTCTACTTTCAAAGAAAGATAAATCCAGGACTTATTAATGTCCTGGAGAGGGAGATCCTTAGAAAGTGATGAGGAGCAAGTCTCAACACAGCAAAAATCACTTGGGAAGAAATAGAACTTTATTTATTTATTTATTTATTTATTTATTTATTTATTTATTTGATTTGCCAATTGTTTACAAGATAATAAGTATAAATGTATACATAGTTGTGAATACATGAAATGGGTACATATAAGAAAATAAAAGAATAAGAGAAACAATAGGACAGGGACGGTAGGCACGTTGGTGCGCTTATGCACGCCCCTACAGGCCTCTTAGGAAAGGGGTGAGGTCAATAGTAGACAGTCTAAGGTTAAAGTTTTTGGGGTTTGGGGAAGAAACTACAGAGTCGGGTAGAGTATTCCAGACATTGACCACTCTATTGCTGAAGTCGTATTTCCTGCAATCAAGTTTGGTGCGGTTTACTTTGAGTTTGTATCTATTGTGTGCTCTTGTGTTGTTATGGTTGAAGCTGAAGTATTCATTGACAGGTAGGACATTGCAATGTATGATTTTATATACCATGCTTAAGTCAGACCAAGACGGCGTAATTCAAGGTTTTCAAGTTCTAGAATTTCAAGTCTGGTGGCATAAGGTATTCTACAACGAGTAGAGGAGTGGAGAACTCTTCTTGTGAAATATTTCTGGACTTTCTCAATTGTGCTAATATCAGATACGTAGTGTGGGTTCCAGACTGATGAACTGTATTCGAGTATTGGTCTAGCAAATGTTTTGTATGCTCTGGTTAGTAGTGTGATATTACCAGAGAAAAAGCTACGTAGGATTAGGTTAACAACTCTTAATGCCTTTTTGGCTATGTAGTTGCAGTGGGCTCTAGCACTTAGATCATTAGAGGTGAGTATTCCAAGGTCCTTTACAGAGCTTGAGTCATCAACAAGATCTTGACTATTCAGCTTGTATTTTATTTTCTGATTTTTTTTGCCAATATGTAAGACAGAGCATTTATTTGTTGAGATTTGAAGTTGCCATTTGTTTGACCACTCTGATACATAGTCAAGATCTTTTGTAGGGTAGCAGTATTGTCTGTGGTATTGAACAGCTTTACATCATCAGCGAAGAGAACGCAATTGCTCTTAATATGATCACAGAGGTCATTTATGTAGAGTATGAAGAGAGTTGGTCCTAGAACACTGCCTTGGGGAACACCACTATTGACAGGTACTGGATTTGATAGTACGCTCCGATTTTGACCATTTGTTGTCTGTTTGACAGGAATGCTTCTATCCAGTTATTCAGTTGTCCAGAGATACCATAGGATTTTATTTTTAGAGTAGTTTGTCGTGTACCACTGAATCAAAGGCTTTACAGAAGTCTATGTAGATTGCGTCTATTGCTTTGCCCTGGTCGAGTTGTCCATATGTTTTTGCAGTGTAAGAGTTGCAGATTACAGGATAGTTTTTTCTGAAACCAAATTGTTTATTGGAGAGTAGGTTATTTGTCTCTAAGTGAAGGATGATGGATTGGTTAATAATTGATTCCATGACTTTACAGGTGACGAGCATAAGGAGATTGGCCTGTAATTTTCAACTAGGCTTGGGTCTCCTTTTGAAGATGGGGATGACTGTGGCTTGTGACCATAGGTTAGGCAAGGAGCTGGTTCTGAAAGATTTTTCAAAGATTATGCTTAGAGGTTTGGCTATGGCAGTGGATAGCTTTCTTAAGAAGTAGGCACATATTCCATCCGTCCAATAGATAGAGATGGTTTTAGGTTGCGTAGTGCTTTTTCAACATTGTCTTCTGTGAAATCGATACGTATTAGATCATTGTTGTTATCTGTGGTACGGCTAGGAAATACTGGGCATGATCCATTGCTGTTTACAAATACTGAACTTTACGTGTCCTAGATTCAAGCTTAGTCAAAATGAATGAATATTTTTATTATGGTCACTGACCTCATTAAAAATGAGAAAGATGATGGTGGTGATGATGGGGGAAAGGAGGAGGAGGAGAAGAAGATATTGCAGTTGGTATTGGGTTTGTCAATGGATAATCAAAGTGTGCCTAATATTAGAGGCAGTACAAACAACAAATTTTAGCTACATTCAAGGAGACTGAATCATACTGATCTGATGACAACTGCACGTAAAAAAGATCAGAACTTTCCAAGTTATTTTTTTACCAAGTATGGTGTTATGAGGTGGATCCTTGAATATAAAGAACACAGCTTAGTAGGATGTATGCTATAATTTCAACAGCCCCTTATGCACAGGCCCATAGTCTCAGTTCATAGGGTACTTTTATGTATTGGTCCTGCAAAATTACCGTTGGAGGAGCATTGAAGCGTGCTAAGATTAGATCTCTACATTTGGACCAGCTGAAAGCTCATGAATATTTTTCAAAAGCAGCTCCATATTCAGTTCATTGCTGCAAACAAAACATATGTAGTAATCATATAGCATAAATATTGAGGCATATGTAAGTATGTCAGTCCAAGACCATTTTCTCCAGACAAAGACACAGTTGAGGCACCAAGCTAAGTTGATCAAAAACTCTGCTGGCACATCTTCCATCTGAAAATCTGGGAGCAAAGCCAGGTCCAGGAATGCTTCCAAATTGCAAACTTCTTCCTTGAAGATGACTGCAACATTCTCCATAAAGGTAAATAATTAAATTTTACTATCACATAAGCAAACAACAAACTGAGATTTCAGGCACTCCCCAAAATTACTGTTTCATTAAAACCTATGGGGAACAGCAAACTGACAAATAATACTGTATATCCAACGTAATGCTTCTAGTTTTCAATTCCCTTTACAATGCCTAATTAGCAAAAGCAGGAGACATTTCAATGTTTTTGCTTAATTTGAAATTATTTGGAATTTAACATATTTCTTTATCTGATTAATTTTATACATTAATATATACAAGAGGATGTAGTCCCACATATTTAGAGGATATTAAGTAGGGAAAAGTTGTTATAAGAAATAATATTAATACACATTTATTTAGAAAGTCATTTTCAACACAAGCTCTTGTCTCACCTTCCTTCAACAACTGACCATCTCTGCTTTGATATATTTTTACATTTTTTTTTAAATGTAATTGTGTTTATTTCTCATTTGGATTAATTTGTGTGTATTTAAGGGAGAGAAGTAACATTGAGATTTATGAAATGAAAGTCTTTCAAGATCTATAGTGTGACCCCTCCTAGGAGAGGGAGTTAAGAACAGTATGATACCCAGAAATATTCTTCTCTCAGATTTCAGAGAAATTCTTCCAGAGCTAAGTAAACATAATTTGATTTTGTGGAGAATTACAGACATCATTTATACTAAAAGGTAATACAACTTTCCCAAATTGATGGCTCCTAAATATACTGAAATTTCAACTCCCCAAATTCCAGTCCTAGTATGAAATTCTTGATAATTGTAAAACCAACATATGTGGGTAGGAGCAGCTTGGTATAATGGCACACATTAATCACCATTTAAGAAAATCTTACTTGATTTTTTTCAAATCAGAAAACACTACTCACCAAGGTTCATTTCCTCTAAGTTTCATGGAAAAAATAGATTTATAAACACTCTATTATAAACATAAATTTAGTAAAATTGATGTTTATATAAGGCTTTACAAAGTGGGGGAAAGGGACTAAAAATAAAAAAGACACCAAAGACGCAATATTTTGGAGGAATATTTTGTTTTAAAAAAATACTCAGGCTCCTTTTAGAAAAGAGAGGTCAACAATTAACTAATGCATCTATTAGGAAATATCTGTTTTCCTGAAAGGTAAACTTTTTGCTGTTTTCATATTTTTAAAGCTGCTTTTGCTAATAGAATAAAACTGGGCACAAAATATCCATCTCTAAAAACTTCAGGTATCTGCTGGAGGCTGTTTTTTATAGCAGAAAGACTGGGGCTGTTTTCTGCCTTTAAGAGCATGTTTCTCTATTTCTCCTTTGGGAAAATATTCTATCCTGCCTCTTTTAATGTTAAAAATAAAGAATATTTTAAGGGGGAGGGGGGCTTCCTACAGCATTTATATATTTGAAAGGAACAAAACCCTACCCTTCATTGGCAGTCAGCATCCACTTTTTCCCAGCCTTGAATAAATCAAATCTCTCTTAAAATAATGGGAAAAAATAATGAAAATAATTATCTAATTTGATTGCATTGAAATCATTGTATCCCAGATATAAGATCAGAGACCAAGCTGTCCAAAATTATCCGAGTCAAAGTACTAAAAGTTAATAAAGTAATCTGAAATAAGATTAATTTAAATCAATCACAATCTACACATGGAAAACATGAAAATCCCCGATGAATTAACAGGAAAATGCAATTTAATCTAGTGGGAATCCTGCTGCTTCTGGGAAGCCAATACACAACAAAAGATTTAGCAAAAACTTAAAGACCCATAAGCGCACCAACGCCTACCGTCCCTGTCCTATTGTTTCTCTTATTCTTTTTTTCATAAACCTTTCATGTATTCACAACTATGTATACATTTATATATTATCTTGTAAACAATTGGCAAATCAAACAAATAAAATAAAATAAATCTCTGTGTGTGTTTTTCTATCGTTTTCAATAAGCTTCTGAGTCTTTTCTTTTTGAAAATATGCAAACTATCATGAAGACAACATGCCACATCGATTGTTTATTCTACTTGTCTTCTCATAATGAATTCATTAGGAAAGCATTTCAGCCTCAGCATATCTTTCGTTAAATCATCCAAAATAAATATTAATTTGCAGCGAAGTCGATGAATGCTTCCATAGAAATACAACCTACCAGGACATCGGAGGCTGTTAGGGAAAGTAAAGAATTTGCAAAACAACGAACCAACCAACTGCTGTTGTCCGCGGACAATTCTTTAAACGAAGCCTTTATTTTATTTATATTTTATTATTTAGATAACGTGAGGCCATGCACAATAAAAGCATCCGCCTTCGTCTCTGTGTGTAATCGATTATGAATACTGTCTGTACGGCTGCTGAACGGATTTCTTTGAGGAAGAAACTACAATTCCCAGGATGCAACGCTTGACGCTGGAGGCGTCTCCGGAAGGACGCCGTGCAGGTAATCGCAGCAGAGTAGAGGTAACGGAAAGTCTCCGAGGGACTTTTATCTTTCTTGGGCTGCTTTTCCCCGCCCACTCCTTTCCTGGACTTAACCGCACTCCCCTTCCCCCTAGTTCCGCAGATCCTCTTCATCGTCCGTTAAAACGAACCCAAATTTATTGCTGGGGCCCCGTGTGGACCTTTCTCCAAGTCTGAGCCTGCAGGCAAAAGCCTTTACCAGGCGTCCATTTCCCAGTTTCTTGCGGTGAATGGAAAAACGAAGGGGAAGCTTGTTAAAGTTACAGAGGGAAATCCAGTATTGTTTTCAGGCAAGAAAAGTGAAAATGTTGGGCTGATGTATAAATGCCATTTTCTGGATTGGAAATGACCCTCATTTGACCTGGAAAAACTAAGGATCGGTCTGGGATGGGAGGCCACGAGGAAATCCTAAGGATGTAGGCTTGGAGGCAACTTCAATTATTACAGCCAAGAACATTTGAAGTTGAGTATTTTTAATCACAGACTGACTCCCTGCCTGGCAAATAAACTCACTAAAAGCCTGGTTCATATGAAATAAGGCCCTGGTTTGTTTGAGGACTGAGTACTTGTGTGGTTTATTTTCAGACACAATGCAAGGTTGCGGTGGGGTGCGAGTGGGGGGGAGAGGTGACTTTGAATCAGTTTTGTATCTTAGTGACTTTGCAAGGATTTTGGAATTGATTTGTCACTGCTTGTTTAGGACTGAAAGTAAGCGATTGGCTCAAAGCCACCTGCTTGGCATCTATGGCAAAGACATGATTTGAACTTAAAACTCCTTGCTCCTAGTCTAGTACTTTAACCACCAAACAAAACCGGTTCTGTTACTAATGCTTAAGGGGCATTAGCTTACATCAAGCAGATCCTATAAAATCACTTTGTATCAGAGGTGGTATTCAACAGGTTCTGACCAGTTCTGGTCAGGAAAACTGGTAGTGAAAATTTTGAGTAGTTCAGAGAACCGGCAAATACCACCTCTGGCTGGCCCTGCCCCCATCTATTCTCTGCCTCCCGAGTCCCAACTGGCTGGGTCTTCTTTTGTTGCCCTGCACAGGAGTATGGAGCTGGAAAGCAGGTTATTGGGGGGTGGGGGGAATGGGATTTTGCAGTAACCTTCCCCCAGGAGTGGGGAGGGAATGGAGATTTTACAGTATATCCTTCCCCTGCCATGCCTACCAAGCCACGCACGCCACGCCATGCCATGCCCACCGAACTGGTAGTAAAATATTTTGATCCCATCACTGCTTTGTATCCTACTGAATTTATTCCAATACTAAATGTGTTAAAATCTAAGGAATTTCAAAAACAATACATCCTGATCTCAGAAACACATCTGTTATTCCTGCAGAGCAGAATAAAGCATTTTGATGTTTGAATGTGCTGAGGTAGTACAGTTTTCAATGTGAGTCCCAGAGAAGTAGCAATAATGTTTTTATTACATCTGATTAAGCCATGTGAAATATGAAGTCCTAGTATGTTATTTCTGTATTAGTAAGTTATACGTAGAACAGCCATAATGGCTATGAGACCTAACATTGAGCTAACAGCTAGCAAGAGAAGGGATTTATCTTTGATAGAAGTACTGCAGCAACCAAGAATTAATCAAAAGTGCAGTCCAAATTAAGCAGCCTACATAAGAAGAGACGTGGTAATTTAAAAATAGAATACAAACTACAACTGGTACTTTTCAGTTCTTCTTTTGTTAGATTTTTGTTTGTCGCTCATTAACTAGCAATCTTTATTCCAGAAGAATCACTTTGGTTTTTTTTTCTTGTAGCTTCTTGTTTTGGTGAATCATTTTATAGGCTAGGTCTATTGTATATTGCCTTTTGAATTTGGTTATCCTATAACTGTGAAATCAGAAAAATATAATGTGCTTTGATCCAGTTTTTCTGCCTCTGTTACATTTTTAACTGAACAGATTATGGAGGATAGTGAAGGAAATCCAAAAAAGCAGCTGATTTCTGAGCTTCACCAGCTTGCGGCTGATGGAAACAAAGCCAGACTTACAGCACTTCTGGATCGTTCTCCTTCGCTTATCAATGAAACTGCTAGGAATGGTTGGACAGCCCTAATGTATGCAACTAGAAATGGTCACTTTGATGTTGTGCAGGTTCTTCTTGATAAGGGGTAAGGGAAAAAAAGAAAAATAATATTGTTCAACTTGTCTAAAGTTACCACCTTGTTGAAAGTTACTACTCTGTAGAGGTTATTCTATTTGCTAGAGCAATACATTCATTTAGATTCACGGTTAAAATGAACAAAGCAAAAATTACCTTAAATGCAACTAAAATGAAAAAAAAACCATGTATATTTTGCCTTTTCACTGGAAATTCAAGGCACACTGGGTTTCATCTCATTTTATTAAGTTATCGGCAATAGCGTGAAGTAAGCTGAGATAGTGACTAGTTCAAATCATGACTGAGTGATGTGAACCTGGGCTTACATAGAATTGAGTCAGAGGTGGTGTTCAGCAGGTTCTGACCAGTTCTGGAGAACCGGTAGCAGAAATTTTGAGTAGTTTGAAGAACCGGCAAATACCGCCCCTGACTGGAGATTGTACAGTATCCTTCCCCTGCCATGCCCACCAAGCCACACCCACAGAGCCGGTAGTAAAAAAAAATTGAATCCCACCACTGAATTGAGTCCTGGGAAAGTGTAAAGCATGATAAAGAAACCAAAACTTCCTGAATCTTGATTTTATTTGGTATAAAATGGAGTCGAAAAAAAACTAGCAGATTGTGAAGGTTTTGATACTACACCTGGAATTCTTATCATGTCTAATTGTTAACCTGGCTTACTTCAAAAGGCTAACAGTTTTGAAAGGCTGTCAGAATTATTTTCAGCTACTTTGTCATGCTTGTTGAGGTAATTCCCTGTTAGAATGAGCGCATACAGGGAGACGTATTTGAGAGTAGTGTTTGAATAATACACACACAGCACACAGATACACTGTACAGTAAATGTAGGTTTTTACTTCTAGAAACTTTTAAGCAAAGTTCAAAATAAGCAGTCCAAAATCATTCACAGTCAGTCAGTTTTTAGTCCAGGGATAATCCAATAACAAAGTCCAGTGTCAAAAACAGTTCAGTATCAGACTTACATCAAATCCAAAAATATCAGTCAATTAGAAGGAATAGCAAAACTCTCCAACAGAGGGAAACAGAGACTCACTGAGACTTCTTCTGAGACTAAGACCAAGACAACCCAGGTTTCTGGTCCATCTTACGGCCATTTGAGAAACCACATGCAATTACACTTTTAGGATTCTCTTAAAGAGACAGTATTAAAATGTCTATCCTGGTTTATGTATTTCTAACCCAAATACCTGTTAGGTGACTTACATTCCCAACAATGCTTTCTACTTTCTAAGGACTGAGTTGTGTTTTTGCTTCTTTAATGAACATCCATTCCTTTTCTCTACCTGTTGTTTTATATCTTCTTGTTCCTTACGTTCTGCAATGAAAACTTGTGGTAGTTCAAAATCCTAACTGGGCTATTACATACTCTACTGTGTTCAGTGTTGATATTATATCATCTGTGAGTTTAGGATATTTTTATATTACTTGATATCATATGATATTCTGTCTGAAAATGTTACCCCAAAATAACTTTTTGATTTTTTTTGTTTGTTTTAAAGGTGTGACAGGTTTAGAACCAATACTTCAAACCAGACTGCATTGGATATTGCTAGATTTTGGGGCTATAAAAACATAGCCAATTTATTAGCAAATATGGAAGGTGGATTGGAACCATTTTTCTTCACTTATCAAGTCAAAGAACAGGAGCATTATTTTTGCAGGACATTTTTGGATAGGAAGAGTGAGAAGAGAGTAGATTCAAAGTGGCTGAGCATGAAACAGAAGGAACCAACAACCATATATATCATTTTTTCACATTTAAATCCTTTGGTTACATCAGATGATGATGAACATAGTTTCCAGTATCCAAAGGTTAAGCTTTGTAAATTTTTCTATAAGGATATAAAGACATATCTGGAGCAGACTAAAACTATCACTATAATTTTTATGGGAGTGGAACCTCAAAGAATAAATGCAAAAGATCCGAATACAGGCAAAGAAGATGAGAATGGCCTGATTACCTGGTTTGCACTTAGTATAGATTCTACAGTGGTTGATAATTTTTTACAAGAGCATCCAGGCTGTTACTTTCTTCGTCCACCAATGCCTGCACTGCTCCAATTCTCTGAAAATGAAGCAGGTAAGGTTCTGTTTATGTGGTGGGGTAAAAGTAAGAAAAGTCTTTTGTAACATTCCTAATTGGGTCAATTTGTTGGTATTTCACTTTACTTCGTGCAAAATCAGTCTAAAAATCCCTGTTTTGATTTAGGATTTAAGGGATTCTGATGCACATCTTTAGTTGTTTCTAGCTGAACTACCTATAACAAGCATTAGCTCATGTTATCATATGTAATCTGTATGTGTTTATTATACTCCACTATAATAAATTGTCTTAATTTTTAATGTATTTGCAAGTCTACAAATTAGGCATTGATAATCTATTTAAAGAAATTGCTTGCCTTTCTTGTATCATTTTCTCTTTCGTTAAATTTTCTTTATTTATTTTTTTCTTATGGTTTAGGATTATGTTTTTGTTAATAGCTGAATGTCAGAGGATTGTTCTGGTTACACTTTTATTGATAATTTTTAGCACGCTATTATTTAAGAACTAGACTATTTCAATGTTCTGGAATGTCACAAATGTAAAGGTAATGAAGAAAAAAAAATCTTCCCAACAGTACACAAACTATTAAAAGCTAATGTTTTCATTGGTTTTAGTGATACATTGAAAAGTTGGTGTTGTAGTATTTGCAGAAAAGAAGTTAGGTATTGACTGAATGTTTATATGACCATTTTTAGGAATCATTGCCCAGGCTAGATCTGTGCTAGCATGGGATAACCGGTATCAATTTTGCCCAACATGTGGCAGTGCAACTAAATTAGAAGATGGAGGCTACAGGAAATCATGCTTAAAAGAAGACTGCCCCAGCCATCAGGGAATTCATAATACATGCTTCCCAAGAGTTGGTAAGAGAATTGCTAGCATGTTGATATTTCTTTGCTAATGGCAGTTAAAAAGAAATCAGAGTAATATATAGCAATATGGATTCTGACTTGTCTCTGAACTCATGCATTAAACTAAAAATTACAGCTGTATCTACAGCAGGGATGTTAAACTGGATTTCTTTGAGGGCCAGATCAGCATTGAAGTTCTCTGCGGGCCAGCAGGTGGAATGTGGTGTGGTGTGGCGTGGGCGTGGCAGGGGGCAGGATGGATGCCTCCTGCAGCACCCTGCTAGCCAAAACGGGGTGAGGAGGGTCCACACGTGGCCCCCTGTACCTCATTTTTGTCCTCCATGGCTTCCTGCAGCACTCTGCTGGCAGAAAATGGGCCACATGGCCCTTTTTCGGCCGTTTTTAGCCTGTTTCGGGTCCGGTTTCTTAAGTATGATCATTTTTCATACATACAACCATTATAGCTTCCCCATGGTCATGGGTTCAAAATTCAGAAATTTGACAACTGACTCATATTTATGATGGTTGCACTGTTTCAGGGTCATGTGATCATCTTTTGCAACCTTCTGACAAGCAAAGTCAATGGAGAAGCCAGATTCATGTAACAACCGTATTGCTAATTTAACAAATGCAGTGATTCACTTAACTGTGGCAAAAGAAGACGTAAAATGGGGCAAAACTCACTTAACAAATGTCTCACTTTGCAACAGAAATTTTGCTCTCAATTGTGTTGTAAATCTAGAACTATCTGTATAAGTAGAATTTCTATGAGAGTAACAATGGCCTCAAAATCAGATGTACAATTCAACTATCCAGACAATAGCCTCTGGCATTGTTTCATGCAGATCTTCTCAGGCAGGGGTAGGGAAACTTGGCTCTTTTATCACTTATAGACTTCAACTCCAAGAATTCCTGAGTGAGCCATAAAAGGTTCCCCATCCCTGACCTACTGGTTTTTCAGTTGTGGGGGAAATCAATTTTTGACTTGAATGGGACATATGTCCTACATTTGTATATTAAACAGTCCCATTCAAGTCAAAAATTGATTTCTCCCACAACTGAAAAACCAGTAGGCCAGGGATGGGGAACCTTTTATGGCTCACTCAGGAATTCTGGGAGTTGAAGTCCATAAGTGATAGAAGAGCCAAGTTTCCCTACCCCTGTTCTAGGGAACCAGAGAGCATACATTGTGGACAATCTTGCATAACATGTTTAATAGTTGTCATATTAGCACCACAATCTCAACAAGGGAAATTTTTCCTTCCCCACTGATACAGAGCAGAGGCACTTTTTCCAGAATCAGACTTAATTCTGGTCAGTTTCAATCAGACAAAGCAAGTCAAGTCAAAATAAGGGGGTTTAGCAGAGGGATCACAAATGATCAGGGTCACAAAAAGTTACCTTGGACCATTCCTTTCTCCAAGTATTCTCAGGGTTAAACTAGATAGAGGTTATGTGAATAGCTATTTTCCCAGCTGGCCTATGAGATTTCAATCTTGTGATGAGCTGGTGAATTCGGAGGACCTTGTTCAGCATCCTAAAGCATAGCAAAATGAGAGCTTGCTGTCTTCTAATGTGGGGCGGTATGAGATTGCTAAGGAGTGGAATGCAATGTGCCAGAGTGCAATGTGCATAGGAGTGGGATGCAATGTGCCAGAGATTATACATATTATCTGTGGACTTGTCCATCAACCATTTGGGTGTGGATGCTTCTAAGTCACATGTTGGCAAAATATTTAGCTATGGAATAAACCAAAGCCAAGGCTGCTGTTCATAGGGTGTTAGCCTCAGCCCCCAAGGATGTTCAGTAAATTGTTATGGCTTTTCCATTTTTATAGATGTTTTTTCTAGTTGTTATGGGAAAGTTAGTGGATATGTCCAGTATTACCCCAGGTACTTCCGAGAATCATTACATTGTAAAATACAATTCTAGGACTTAATAACTAGAGAATACAAAACATTTGCTAGACCAATACTAGAATAAAGCTCATCAGTCTGGAACCCACATTACGTATCTGATATTAACACAGTTGAGAAAGTCCAGAAATATTTCACAAAAGTTCTCCACTCCTCTACTCGTTGCAAAATACCTTATGCCACCAGACTCGAAATTCTAGACCTAGAAAACCTAGAACTACGCTGCCTTCAGTCCGATCTAAGTATAGTATATAAAATCATACATTGCAATGTCCTACCTGTCAATGAATACTTCAGCTTCAACCATAACAACACAACAGCAAACACTAAATACAAACACAAGGTTAATCGCACCAAACTTGATTGCAGGAAATACGACTTCAGCAACAGAGTGGTCAATATCTGGAATACTCTACCTGACTCTGTGGTTTCTTCCCCAAACCCCAAAAACTTTAACCTTAGACTGTTTACTATTGACCTCACCCCTTTCTTAAGAGGTCTGTAGGGGGCGTGCATAAGCGTACCAATGTGCCTACCGTCCCTGTCCTATTGTTTCTTTTATTTCTTTATTTTTCTTATATGTATCCATGTATTCATAACTATGTTTTTACTTATACCTATTATCTTGTAAGCAATTGACAAAAATAAATAAATAAATAAATAAACTTCACTGAAGGCTGATAATTTGCGTATCTATTACTGGGGTAGAATATGGCTACTTCTGTTTTTTAAGCTTGGTTAAGCTTGGTTGTAAGTGCCAACAAAGAGTTCCGTTGGTTTAAAGTATTTAAATAATCATTCTACTATATACTGTATTACCTGGCTTGTTTTCATCCTTACATATTTATTTGCAGTTCATTTTAAAATATACATTTATATCTTTATTTAGATCAGTTTTATATATCTGCTTAATATTAATTTTCTGTTTATTTTTTGTTAACTACTTCATCTCATTCGCAAAATGTATTATAAATGTGTTCCTTTTCTTTTTCTTTTCCTTTTGGATCTTGGTTGGTGCACATTCTTTACATTTCCTACAAGTTAGTTGAAAGTAAGAGTAAATATCTATTATATATCAAAATAAAAATGTGATCAGGATGAGATATGCAAGATCGCTGAGTCAACAGTTGGTAATTCCAATAAAATTTCTTTAACAAAACAAGTAGTCAGCAAAATTTGAAACTCCTGCTCAATACTTTGCAGCATATAAATTTGCCACAGGTCATCAGTCTTTGAAGCATATTTACCTGATGGGATTGTTACATGTGTCAGTTTGAGAGGATAAGATGAGAAGCCAACAAAAAGGGGGGAAAGTGAAACGAGAATATTGAATATAAAAGTATGAAGGAACTGGGTTGCTTATCTATACTTTTAAAAAAAATCATTAAAAATGCAAGTTCTGAGACACATTTTTTAAAACATACCTTTTGTCTGTTTTCTTTTACCATACCTGCAAATCCTACAGATAGGCAAAAGAAAGAGTGGACAAAAGGAATGGTCTATGTAGGGATCACTGGTTGAAATTTCTTTCAATCTCTTTTTTAATTTTTTGGGAAGACATCTTTCTGAATGAAAATGTCAAAATGCAGTAAAAGAGATAGGACAATGTAGCAAACGCAGGTATTAAGATTGTGGGAAACGATTGTTGGAAGAAGAGAGGAAAAAGTGGGGAGAAGATAGAATGGGAGGAACTAAGGAGAAAAAAATGATGATACAATGCAGAGCTGTTATATGTAGCATGTTTTAGAAAATAATATTCCTGGAAGGGCTACAGTAATAGAAGTGCAGCAGCTCTGATTTAAGTCGTGTGTTTTCAGCCAGTTGTTTTTGGATTCTACCAAATCTGTTGTGTTTCTGTCTATAGAAACAAGCAGGTTGCCATGTTTTTTTCCATTATTTTCTTCTTTTTGTTATTAACAGACCATCTACATGTTGCCGTTTTGCTTCAATAATTAATGTCCAAAGACTGGTCTGATTAAAATTATAATTAAGGGAAAACTACAAATTATCATATACTAACTAAATCTTATTGTCCTTTAAACATTGCATTTGGAAATCAAAACATTGTCACCAAACCATTTGTCAATAACTGGAAATTGCTGAAAGCAAAAATTCCTGCTGATTAAATTGCTGATATATATAACTGGGTCACTTATTCCAGTGTTTTTATCAAAATCATGCAGCAGCTCAGGAAATTTCCCTCCTGAAATTTTGCTTTTGGCCTCGGTAGGTACATTCCCAGAAGGCATCAATGTTTTTAAAAAAACATGTGTTTTTTTTTTAAAAAAATCCTGCAGTAAGTTTGCCTATCTACAGGGCTTCTTGTGAGAACTGATTCAAGCATTAAAAGGAGATAGCAATGCTAAATAAGAACATATAGGCTTATGCTCCTTGCTGCTTTTTGTAAAAGGGATTTAAATATTTATACCTCTCCTTAATTTCTGTTTCTAGATCCTGTAGTAATAATGCAAGTCATTCATCCAGAAGGCAATCACTGCCTTTTGGGAAGAAAAAAAAGATTTCCCCCAGGCATGTTCACTTGCCTTGCTGGATTTGTAGAACCTGGTAAGTTTTCTTTATATGTATAATGTCAGTTTTAAAACTTTTGGGGGGGGCAGGGGGTGTGGGGAGGGGATGACAGGGCAACAATATTGAACTACCAGATTTATCGGCGTATAACACGCACTTTTTCCCCCTGAAAATAGGGGGCAATGATGTATGCGTGTTATACGCCGATATAATGTTAAGAAGCCTTCGTGAATGCTGCTGGGATCGGGGATCAAGGACACAAATGAAAGAAGGGGAGGGAGGAAGCAACCAAGCCTGTCCTTCTCTCTGGGTCAGCTCTCTCAGTCGCTCTCTCGCTCCTCCACCAGCACAGGAAGAAACTGCTTCAAAGAAGCGGGGGCTTTTCCTATCGCCGCAGCTTCCTGAAGCGCCCGTTCTCCCCCACCCCGTCCGCCCGCCCGCCCGCCCGCAGTGCTCCGTTCTGCCTGCCTGCCTGCCTTCGTTAATGGTTGAATCGAACAGCTTCGGCTGAGTAAAAGAGGCGAATAGTTATTATTCTCAGCCAAGCTGCTCCCAAACAACCAGAAACTAAGGCAGGCAGGCAGGCAGGCAGAATGGGACACTGTGGATTGAAGCGCGCGCTGGTGGGAGTGGGGGTGAAACGGGCGCTCGGAATAGCTGCGGCGACAGGAAAAGCCCCCCGCTTCTTTGAAGCAGTTTCTTCCTTGGATGGTGGAGCAGCGAGAGCGAAGCCTCCTTCTCTTCTTCCCCCGGTCCTTGCAAAAATTTTCTGCTTGAAACCGGTCCCTGGTACAAAAAGGTTGGGGACCACTGATTTACCTTATAAGTGGTAATAATATTAATAAAAAAGTTCTGAGCTACCCTTATTTTGCTTCAAAGTTTTTATTTAGAAATTTAATTTTTTCCCTGAAATTTCCCTCTTAAAATGAAGATGCGTGTTATACGCCTGTGCGTGTTATACGCCGATAAATACGGTAATTTCTAAGTACCACTTTCTTTAACAAAAGCATGTTACCATTTCTGCTCCAGAGAAATGACTGAAGTTCTAGAGTATCTTCAGATTTATATCCTACTTTCATTCAGGCACAGTGGCTCAGTAGTTTAAAAGACACCGGAAAAGGTATATACTTCAGCGGTTTTAATCTGACCACCACATGATCGAACGAGCTCCCCTCACTTGCCTCGATTCCTGCCAACTTAGCAGCTCGAAAGCATGTATATGCAAGTTGATAAATAGTTACTACTTTGGTGGGAAGATAACAATGGATTGGTATTTCACCGTACGCTTTGTACTGGTGCGTGATGTCATGCTGACCAGTGTTGTGGAAATGTCTTTGGACAGTGCTGCCTTAATGGCTTAAAGCAAGGGTGTCAAACTCACTGTGTCACGGCAGTGTCACGTGCTGTATTGGGACTTTTTTCCCTTCGCTAAATCAGGTGTGGGCATGGCCAGTGTGTAACACATTTGACAGTCCTGGCTTAAAGAAACAGAGCTAAGAACTGCCCCCTAAAATCGGCTATGACTAGCAGGAAATTTGCAGGCAGGCATGGGATTCTACCGGTTCTATCCAGTTGTATAGAACCCCTTGTTAACTTTGTAAGCAGTTCAGACAACTGGTAGAAGCAATCTCCTTTTGTTTTGTTTTTCACCCTTATTACATTCTTGGCAGACAGCCTAGACTTACTGTCTCCGGAGCTTTTGCAGCTTGTCTTTCTTAAAGGGGAAGGGTTGTTATAAGATTTTTACACTGCTGTTGGGAGGAAATACTTCCCTTGACAATCAGCCCTTTGAAGAAATAATTGAATAATGAAGCGAAGCTTTTAGTGACACGGAACCAAGATGAGTAACATTCAGCAAGGCTTCTTGGCTAACTAGAAAAATTGACATTCAAATGTGAGTTTACATACCCTTCTGAGTTTTGGTCTAAGACTGGTTTTTGGTGAAGGTTAATTCTGTGCTTGGTGACGTTTAATCCTGTGTTTATTGATGGGATAATTTTCCCTATTCAGCTTCAACAAGCAACAGATACTGTTGTGATTTAATTATTTTTATTGTGTTTGAATTTTTTCTTGCCTTATGGTTTCTTTTTCTATCTGTGGAAGGGGTCTTCCTCACTGCTTTAGTACTATCTGGCACTGTCCTTTTGGGGTATACTTCCAAGAGGCAGGATGCAAGCTTGGCAATGATTTTTTTACTGCCTTTCTGGGGGCATGTGACCTTTCCTTAAATCTGGATGATTTCCTTAGGATATCTTGTGAGGTGAGTGAGACCAGCTGGTATTTTTAAGTGGTGCAAATGGATCTAAGGATTGCTTTTCCTGGGTGTGCTTTTTCTGGAGAGCTTAAATTACCTCTCTGCTAAAGGGATTCACTTTGTGAGCAAGAGTTGGCTGCTTGATAGTTATCACTGCATTTTAACTATTTTCATTCCTCAAGGTGCTCTGGCACCCTGCCTGATTTGTAACTCCGGCTTGCAGCTAATGATTGGTATTTAGGGCAGCTTTTTGCAAGCAAAGAAGCTTTTTGTATTTTTGTACAGGTAATCCTTGACTTACAACAATTCATTTAGTGACAAAGTTACAATGGCACTGAAAAAAGTGACTTATGACCATTTTTCACACTTATGACCGTTACAGCATCCCCACTGTCATGAGAGGCCAGGTGAGGAGAAGCACCCTTTGACATTAGTGATGTCAAGTTAGCCATGACCACCCAGTCACATGACCACCAAGCCACACCCACCAGCTAAGCCATGCCCACAGAACCGGTTGTTAAAAAAACTGAATCCCACCCCTGCTCACAGGGACTCTTTCTTTACCTTCATTCAGGAACTGAAGGTAACATACATAGTCTTCATTTCACAGAGTGACAATTCTCTGAAGTACCTTGGCTAAGGAAGTTGACTGGCCACCAGTTACCCATATGTGGTTGTGGGTAGACTAGAACCAGGGTCACTCTTCAGCACTTCCTTCACCTTCTTATTAACACAGCGACACACACAGAAGCACAGAAGAACTCAAATATTCAATGATTAAACTGTAAAAGTGAGATGAGAATTCAAGTCAGAATACAGGATGAAATGAAATGCAAGTAGTATAAATTACAATTGGAAAATAGGGAGCTAATGTTTGGGCACTAATTATATGAGCACGGTTGGGATCTCTAGTAATTTAGAAAGGGATTGCTAAAAAAATCTTAGTTTAATCAATTTGTGGTCATCTGCTAGTTAGCTGGTGAATCCCAATTCAGCTTTTTAGAGACAATATGAATTGCCAAATACCATTTGTCAATTCAGATAGATCGACTAAAGATCTTGTACATCAGTGTGTCATCCTTGCATATTAAAACCTCAAATTTTAAGGTAGACACTGTATTTGAGAAATCCTTTGAAATGTTTTTAAGTTTATATTTCATTATATTATTCAAATTCAGACACTGAACAACTTCATTGCAGCTTTCTTGGCAGTTTTTCTCCTTTTTTCTCGTATTCCCTGCAGAGGAATAAATAAGAAATATTTCTCCATATTGATAGTATCTGGTTCTAATTGGGAAGCAAGATTTGGATCTCTTGGGGATAATACAAGAACAGTGTGGCAGAAGTTTTGTCATATGCTGATTCAAATAAAAATGAATAAAATGGGTTTGCAGGGAAAGTAATTAACATTCTTTTACGCAGAAGGCACAAAAACAGAAATCATATTTAATTGTGCCTTGAATAGATTCATCAGAGTCAAAATAGCGTCCTGCTCACTGATAGGACTTGAGAATAGGTAAGACAGCAAAATAATTTGGAAATATATAACTCTTTTATGACTAGCAGCTTTATAAGTTTGAATAAGATCAAAATAAGTTTGATGGGCATGCTTTATTTATTTGGGCAGTTGAAAGTTGTAGAAGATGGGCCAGTAATATCTTTTAGTGCAGCAGGTTTTTTTAATTTATCCACTCATTCATTCATTCATTTATTTAACCTTCCAGAATTCTGCAAGTTTGAGAAGCACAGCTTTAGTAGATTGGACTGGAATTTCAGAGAGGTGGTTGTTGTTTGAATCTGGTATTCATTGGGAGAGAAGTCCTTCCAAATGCCCCAATATTCCTATTTCAAAGATTTAATGATGAAAAATGTCAGGAACTAATTTGAGCTATGGATTGTTGTCAGAATATATGGTGATATTTCTAGAGTATGATAAATTTCAGAAATGTTGCTGATCTTGATTTTTTATATGGCTTTTATTGTTGAAATAACAAAGAGTTCTCCTGAACTCTTTCAGATTTGCTGCAGTTTGGCAGTAGTAAAACCCAGAATATTTTATTCATTCTAGGTTTAATCTAAAACATATCAACATATTAATCTGTGGCATATCACAGTAATTTTTGCAGGGAAAGAAGGACTTCTCAATTTTCCCAACCATATCTCCCTGGACATCTCATCCTTAGTCTTCCCAACATCTTCCCTAATGTTCTCCCTCACCTCTCTTCATTGCCAATCAATACATTGGCATCTGTGCTGCTCTCTTTCTGATAGCAATAGGGAGCAGGCCCCAAAGCAGAATATCCCATTTTCTTGCCTGCCAGTGATTTTCTCTTTATCCTTCCCCACCTGCCCTCAGTTCCTGCTTTTCATGCTATGTATCCTACTGCACCGATCTTCTCACTGCTTTCTCTTCCCTGCTTCAGATGTCCTTGCGTGACATGGCCAGGAAAGCCCCTTTACCATGCCCTTTTCCTCTTCTTATTTTGCTCCTGCCTCAACGTTGAACTATTGTGCTTCGATCGATTTTTGGAACAAAACAGTCCTGTTTCAATCCAAATGCAGACCAGAATATTCCCCCGTCCCTGATTACAGATAAAGGGGACGGGGGAAGGTAAACCATTCAGAACAGGATCATGCTTTTTGCATATTCCTAAAATATTTATTATTTGGCTGAAGAGATGCTTAGAAAAGACATATAAGGCCTATATGGTGCTATTTGGGTCCATTGAGAGATAGTTATGGAATAATACATCCAGTTCTCTTGAGGGACATGAGGATACCCAGTAATAAGCATTGCTTTGACAATTACTAGACCAGGATTATTAGTTATGGGGGTAAATGTGGAGGAAACACCAACCACTAGAAAAGTCCTATGATCACTGGATTGTTTTTCCTATATATCAGTGTATGCAGCCTCCAGAATCTTCCCCATATAATATTATTAAACTTTATAGCAAGCTGTCAGAATTCAATTGCAAACTGTCATTTTAAGTACTCTACTACTACTAGTGTTGTTTTTTATTTGAATGTCTTGGGGTTGTTGTTTTTAGATTTAGATAATTCCCTGCCCTCCTTCAGCTATGTCAATTTTTGACTGTACCATATATCTATCATTTAGTTGGACAGTTTGGTTCTCAGCATGAAAATGATCGTTCAGTTCTGCTATATATTAAAAGTGCCATCAATAAAGGTCCATGTGTATCTAAAAGCATTTCATTACTTCAAACTTAATAGATGCACTGAGCTAAAAATTAAAGAAATATTAAAATATTTGCATAATTACAATCTATAGCAGTTATTCTCAAAGTAGTTTGTAAGTCCTCCTTTATTTCAATTGGAACTGTCAACATGCTTTGAAATGCAAAGATCCCAAGTGTCAACTCTTGAAAAATGATGTTCGGATAATTAAAAATGAGATTTGAAATCTGTAAAGCCAAACAAGTAATTGAAAGCTCATTGCAGTCTTTAATTAAGATTAGCATAAAAATTACAATTTCCATTAAAATGAGTTTTGTACATCTTTTTCAAAATGGGTCTGTTCTTTAGAAATTTAAGTTATTAAAACTTATTCCAAACCTTAAGATGCTACAAGACATTTGTTGTTGCAAGTATTCCCTCCCCTTCCTAGGAACAGCCTGTTACTCTCATTTTCAGAGGATCCCATGAGCTGTGTGAATTCATTCTCTTTATCTTGCTGGATATGAGTTATCCATGCACAGTAAAACTGGGGGGAAAGGTATCAAAATAATTTAAGTAGGTTTGAAAATACACTCATTGGTAAAAGCAGTGACAAGGGACCAAAGATGTGCAATCAGTTTACAACTTTTGAAATTATTAACTTACATTGCTTTGACGTTCTTTTTTTTGGTTGAAAATGCTTTATGCTCTGATGTTTGAATAGCCACAAATGATTGCACAAGAAAGTTTCATATCTTTTGGGGTACTTTAAAGCACAAGGTACAATCTTTGCCTTAAGCTTTGTCAATTAACTGTTCTGTTCTTTCTTTGATTAGGTGAGACAATTGAAAATGCTGTTCGAAGGGAAGTAGAAGAGGAAAGTGGAGTTAAAGTGGGCCGTGTTGAGTATGTCTCTTGTCAACCATGGCCAATGCCCTCCTCACTAATGATTGGATGCATAGCAGCTGCAATGTCTACCGAAATTAAAGTTGACAACATTGAAATAGAAGATGCCCGCTGGTTCAGTAGAGAACAGGTAAAGTTCAATTTAATTTCCTTTTCTTATTGATTGTCCTCAGAATGCATTGGTTAGGGCATACAATATGGATGTGCTTTTTCACTCAAACAAATTAAACTTCTTACTCTCCTTATTGTACAGTGATTACACTGAAATTGAAAATTATATGTTGGTCAAAGAATTGATACAAGCAATTGTTTCTCTGTTGAGCCCATAGATCTTGCCAGTAAGTTGTTAGGTACATTTCATTGAAGACTATTAGAAATACATGGCTTTCACTCAAAGAGTAATGATCTTCTTGATTCAGTGTTACAATATTGTCTTCTTGGAGATATCAGATGAATAAGGTGACCATTTTTATTAGAACAAGTTCTATTTCCATGAAATATTTCAGGCTATTGGTGATGAGGTAAAATATTGCTAAAACAATTATTTCATAAAGTGATTTGCCTCCCATGTTTCTTCCTTCATATTTCTTTTTAGTTATTTTCTCCATTACCAACCTTGATGACCTGGCAGAGTGATCAGTTACGTTCTCTGGTTTTAATGGCTGCTTTCCATCTGTTCATTTTAAGAGTGAAAAATTATTAGCGGATATACCGTATTTATCGGCGTATAACACGCACAGGCGTATAACACGCATCTTCATTTTAAGAGGGAAATTTCAGGAAAAAAATTAAATTTCTAAATAAAAACTTTGAAGCAAAATAAGGGTAGCTCAGAACTTTTTTTTTATTAATATTATTACCACTTATAAGGTAAATCAGTGGTCCCCAACCTTTTTGTACCAGGGACCGGTTTCAAGCAGAAAATTTTTGCAAGGACCGGGGGAAGAGAAGAGAAGGAGGCTTCGCTCTCTCGCTGCTCCACCATCCAAGGAAGAAACTGCTTCAAAGAAGCGGGGAGCTTTTCCTGTCGCCGCAGCTATTCCGAGCGCCCGTTTCACCCCACTCCCACCCGCGCGCTTCAATCCACAGTGTCCCATTCTGCCTGCCTGCCTGCCTGCCTTAGTTTCTGGTTGTTTGGGAGCAGCTTCGGCTGAGAATAATAACTATTCGCCTCTTTTACTCAGCCGAAGCTGTTCCGATTCAACCATTAACGAAGGCAGGCAGGCAGGCAGAACGGAGCACTGCGGGCGGGCGGGCGGGCGGACGGGGTGGGGTGGGGAGAACGGGCGCTTCAGGGAAGCTGCGGCGACAGGAAAAGCCCCCCGCTTCTTTGAAGCAGTTTCTTCCTGTGCTGGTGGAGGAGCGAGAGAGCGACTGAGAGAGCTGACCCAGAGAGAAGGACAGGCTTCAGTTGCTTCCTCCCTCCCCTTTCATTTGTGTCCTTGATCCCGATCCCAGCAGCATTCACCGAAGGCTTCTTAACATTATATCGGCGTATAACACGCATACATCATTTGCCCCTATTTTCAGGGGGAAAAAAGTGCGTGTTATACGCCGATAAATACGGTACATTATTTGTTTTTTTTTAAACTTAGCTTAGCTTTTTGAAACATATTGGGAAATAATATTACATTGATGTTTCAAAAAAGGGACCAATGCTTTTAATCTGTGGCTTTCCCTTCACCAATTTTAGAAATAAAAAAGTGAGTAGATCATTCCAGAAATAGCAAACACCATCTGTATAAGAAGTAATGGACAGATATGAGATTTGCCCAATGTCTTCTATCAAAAACAATTGGGTATTGATCTTAACTACTGATTTTCAATTACTATATAGTGTGTTTCTTGTTCTGATTTTTTTTCTTTTGCATTTCAGATAATAGAGATCCTCAACAAAAAGAACAAAAATATTTTTGTGCCACCACATCAGGCCATTGCTCATCAGTTGATAAAACACTGGATTGGAATGAATGCTAATCTTTAAATTCAGCAAGCTATATATTTGCATTGCATCATAACTGCATCTTTTAAGATAAAATTAAACTTAATGTAATTATAGTAGTAATTTTAGATTTTCAATTCTTTCATTCCCCACACTCCTGTAATTACTCCTTGTAATATTTATACGTACAGTTCTTTTTAGAAATTTTGTCAAACGTTGGCTAATTGATAAATAGGCTGATAAAAGTGTATTTGATTAGGAAATAAGTTGGGTGTTCTAGCAAGTACTGTACATATAGTACCTATGATAACCTGGTTAGACCTGTTGACCTCCAAAGGTTTTTTTTTTTAATGTTATTAAAAATTTAAATGAGAAGTGCCCAAAAAATCTCGTAAGCCAGATCTTACAAAATCTCTAAATTGTTATCCAAGCTCATATGAAAAGTTGGGGGGGGGGGTGTTTCATAAAATTGCACAAGAATGACACACTTGTAATGATTTTTGATGCCTGGTATAGAATATTAAGTAGTATTTTATCATTAGTTCATTAAACATAGCAAAATTGTCAATATAGTATCAGTATAATATTCTTACCAATGTACTATGCAATTCTTTAAACAAAATTGTAAAAATCCTATTAAAAGAATAGACATTGCATTACCAATGTGAACTAAAATCTCATTCTTATAAGAAGATTGCTGTTTTGAACAGCATTACCATTAGCATTACTAAATCATAAAGCTATAATTTGGAGTTTCTGGATATATTTGCATTAAGCAGATCCTTATTAAGAAAATGTGTCATCAATATTATATTAATATTATTAACTGTTTAAATTGAGAGAAGTTTTGAGTTAGCAAGCTGACTTTTGGCTTTTTTGTCCCCTGGAGCTCTTTAATAAAGTCTTCCTAAACCCTTCAGCTGTGTGACATCTATTAAAAAGATTTTGCCTCCGTAGAGAGTTCACTAACAAAGTTGTTCTCTGCATTTTCTTCGCTCAATACCCCTAGTCCAATTATATCAAATTGAAGTTAAATATATTGCAGACTAACACTGAAACAAAAGTGCAGGAAGTAGAACAAATGGCACAATCCAAGTTTTAACCAGCAGCTATGAACCTGGTTTTCTTTTTATACTGCAAGATGAAGGATGCTGTCTGTGGAACTCGGGGGAAAAAATGGAAATGTGGCTTAACCATGAGTGCTGCAGGTATCATTACCTTTTGTCACTGAGTAACAGAGATGTGGTCTTTTTGAGAAACTGGAAGGTATAGCCTGCAGTTATTTCTATTTCTGTTTCTTTTTTGATTGCCAATTTGGGTCTTTCCTAACTTTCCCATGGGAGAGCTGAGCTGTCTTTTTTTTTTTTTTTCAAGTAATCTGGATATAATTCCAATCAAACAACTTCCTTTGTTAGGCTGAATGGGTCCTGCCATTTCCAGACAGTCCATTTAAAACCCCGTAAGTATCATAGTTTCTCCATACCCATAAAAAGTAGTTACAATCAGGGATGAGATTCAAATTTCTTAACAACCAGTTCTGTGGGCATGGCCTAATTTGTGGCTTGGTGGGCATGTGACTGGCTGGGCATTGCTTGTATGTAAATATAAATATGTAAATATTGAATTTTTTATAATTTAAAATTTGCTTGCACGCAAACTCTAAAATTTGCTAGCAAGCAAACTCACAAAATTAACTCACAACCATGTATGTAAATACTGATTTTTTTATTAAAAAAGAGCAACTTTTACCCAAAATCAGGCAAAGCAGGCAGGCAGATTGAGTTGCTCACAGAATCACATATTCACTCAGAGATCTGCCATTCTGTAATCTGCTACCTGAATCACATAAAATTTGCTTGCAAGCAAACTTACAAAATTAACTCACACACCATGTATGTAAATATTGAATTTTTTATTAAAGAGCAACTTTTAATAATTAGGCAAAGCGAGCTTCCAGAATCACAGATTCACTCAGAGATCTACCATTCTGCAATCTGCTATCTGAGTCTGCATTGAAAAATAGAGCTTTAGTCCTAAGGAAGGTTCAGCTCTGCCTTTAGATTAGCTAAAAAGCAAGAAATCCAACTATTTCCTGCTTTCCAGCTAATCTAAATCTCCCGGCACAGCAGAACAGCTGATGGTCGGGGGGGGGGGAGGAAAAATAGCAACTTGCCAAATGCAGGCAAGTTGGATGGCGTGCATGCCAGGTAAGGAGGGAGGGGGAGGGGAGGGGCCAGCCAATGGTGCAATTTGTCGGTTCTCTGAACTGCACAGAATCAGCAATCGGTTCTATAGAACTGGTCCGACCAGGTAGAATCCCATTCCTGGTTACAATCCATTCCAATTTAGTTAGGCTGTTCTACAATTTCATTCCATTCATTCAATTACTATGGTTGAAGACTAATCTTATTGCACAACATTTGTACTCTATACTGTGTGTATTCTTTCTAAAATGCTGAAATGCATAAGACTAAGAAAGTATGAGTGAAACTTATCCCAGCTGCCATTCTTTCAACATTTATTCTGTTTTTTAAAGCAGTGTCTATATTTTGAACCACAGTCCTTTAATTAGTTGTACTGTCCTAGTCGCAACATCACAGGAGCAATCCTTAGCAGAGAAAATTTATACATGATTACTGGAAAGGAAGCCCCATTAAATTCAGTGAAACTTCTTCCCAGCCTTAAATATTTCCTTCTTCTTGTTGTTCTGCTATACCAAGGCAGGAATGTCCATTAGGCGGTTAAAAAAGTCAAGATGGCAGATGACACAATCTGCCAGGGCTAAATCACCAGCTGTATACCCCATCTAGGCTTTTTTGACCCTCCATGGATAGGTCAAAATGGATAAACTCCATGGATGCTCCACTATAATAGGCAAAAAAACGACAAAGTAGCAGTCAAGCGTGAATTGGCTGCTGCATAATATTCATTGTCTTTAAAATGTTTCTAAAAATTACATTTGATTAATTTTCAAACATAGTACAAGAAGAAAAAATACTCCGTTCTGAATCTGTCTATACACGTGAGGGGAAAAAAGAGTAGGTATTTGTAGGCTGATTAAAGGTAGACCATTAATAATCTCAGGAATTAAATAGCTTAATCCGATTCTGAGTTTAAGGAACAAGAATAGAAATATAAAGAAATAGAACAAGCCAATCAGGCTTAAGATTTGACTAGTCTTTCCTCTGAATGCAAAGTCTTCCTTTCAGAAAAATAGGAAGATGATACCATTTGCATAGGTGAGTTGCTTGCCCATTGCTTATGGTGCTGGGGGGGGTATAATTTAGACAGATAATAATTCAAACCTTTACTCCAATAAAAAAGACTATAGCTACATGTATGTGTTGTTATTAGTGTTCTGCATTGATAATACAGAAAATAAATAAAAGAAGAAGAAAATGAGATGGGTGAGGGTTTTGAACTGTGTTTTGTAATCTTTATGATACCACAATTATTTTGTTCTTTCCAATGTGGTGATCAGAACACGGCTGTACTAAATCAATGAAATTGATTTTAATGCTTAGGCTTTGTAAATATTTACACAAATCTATTCATTATCTAGGTTATTAACAAAATGCCAGCTACATTTGCTGTCATAGAATTTCACAAGATTTGTTCCAATAAAGAAATATTCTATATTTTCCACTCAAAATAGGCTAGTTTCTTTAGCATTACTTGGAACCATATGATTCTAAAGTTGTAAGATTGAATTCTGAGTAGAGATAAAGTTCTAGGCTACACATCAAGTGAGGATAAGAGTTTCTTAAAATTTTATTTCATAAAGGTGTATGTGTGTGTGTGTATACATACACACACACACACACACTATATATATATATGTACAAAAAATGTGTATATAGATGTCAAGGTACAGGAACAATAGATTTCTTCAATCGGGTGTATTTTTTTTTTGTCTTTTGAGGGGGAAATCTTTACATTAATAGAATTTCTTTTTAAATATATTTTAATTGCTTTACTTCTATTTCCAAAATGTATTTACTCTGAAGTAGGTAATTTATTTTGAATGTTTAAGATTATATTGGAGTCCCACTGATTTTTTTCCTTTATGAATATACTGTACATTATGATAAAGTATTAATATTAGAAGTACTAGTGGCAAAATTATTTGATGGTTTTGCTAGCCTGAACTGTATTTTCTCAGAGAATCTACATTTAGAAATTCTTCAGACTTTAAGTGAATTCTAATCATTCAAGAAAATACCATTTTACCTTCAATTTTTTTCTACTTTTATCTGCCCTTGATGACAGTTTGTGATGTTTAGCTTATTTTAAGATATTCTAAATCCATAATTTATAATTAAATGGAAAATAATAATGTAATGTAATAACTGATTAATGTTTCAGTTGGAAAGAATGTTTATTGTCTGAAGTAATGGTGATGAATGATGATACTGTTTTTGGATTGGATTCTGTGGATGGTGGAAAAACCATTCTGCTAATTTATCAAACTCTTTGAAGTTCCCACAGCCAACTGTCATTATGTCCTGGAAGAGCCTTTAAGCATCCAAAAACTATTTTTGTGGTCAATGAAAGCTACAGAACCAGAACAAAACTGAGTGAATTTTTTTTGAACCAAGCTACATTTAGAAATCAGTATTAAAAATCACATCAACTGATGTAAGTCACATAAAGAAGATCAACTAAAAGTGGATGTAAAAAAAGGAATAAAGATTGGTAAAACTATATGCAATTTCTAAGCTCAAGATGATTCCCTCTTTATTCTAGAATAGCAAGAAATCTTTGATTAAGTTAGTTTATATTGCATAATGAAGGAAAAATGTTTTATTAGCTTCATTTGTCCTATTTTAGCAAGATCTCTGCATCACAATTCAATGAACATGATATTGATAGACATATCAAAAGGCTATGGATTTTTAGTGCTATAATTTATAGTAAGTTGTAGGCTTCTCTTCCATTGATGGCCTTTTATTAAACTGAACATAAGTCACAGCTTATCAGCCTATTTAATTTCCTATTGTCCTTCAGTTAGGTTTTTTGTTTTATTGTTAAGCAATGTCAATTAAAGAGGTTACACTGTATTATTTCATTTACGTCTGACCATGATTATGTATGCATTTTTTAAATGTACATTAACAGTTCAACATCAAAATAATCTCTACAAAATAATGGTGAAAATATAAAATCAGAAAATGGATGTTGTGTCTGCTTTCTCTTCACTTTTTTGATACATTCATGTGTTCCCTCAATTTAATATACCTGGAAGCCATAAAAATGCAGTGATAAATTTCACCAACAGATTTTTGATTAAAGACCTTTTGCAGCTATAAGATTCATATAGTTAACCTTCTTTGGCATGTTATATAGCCCATTTAAAAAGTTATTCACGAAGTAAAAAAGACATTTGGGAAAAGGGGTTAAGAATTAGAGTGCCTGTTCAGTCTCTAAGAATGATGAATTATGGTGTTATTTATATGGAGCTTTCAGAATTGTCAATTTAAGTTGGTCCTTTTAAGATAGCTGTGCATTTAGGATATATATATATCCTAAATATATCCTAAATATATATATCCCAAAAGTGTTCATCAAATGAACACAATACAGAAGCCTGATTATGGCAGATGAGATTCTGCCAAAACGTTGCTACAACTTTAAAAGCACAACTATAATGACGTGGGAAAATACCCGAACAAAGCTGAATACCATACATGTAAGTACCCGCAAAAACTTAAGAATGAAAATATATATATATATATATATATATATATATATATATATATATATATATATATATATATATATAGAGAGAGAGAGAGAGAGAGAGAGAGAGAGAGAGAGAGAGAGAGAGAGAGAGCTAGCTAGCTGTAAAACTGCTAAGATTTTTGGCAGTGAATGGGGAACAAACAAACTGTTCTTTCATTATCTGACAGTTTAAAGTGTTCCATTTTTAAAAATAGAGATTTTCTAAGTGTCACGTCAACACATGCAATACAGATAAAAAATTTCCTATCAACACCTTTAAAAAATATATTTTGTCTGTTCCATTGCAGCAATACACACACTCACACACACTCCACACACACACACACACAGACACACACACTCCACAATACACACACAGAGACACATTTTTTCTAGCAATACTATCAATTAACTTCTTTGCTATCTCAGATTTTAAAATCGCATTGCCAGCAGATGACTTTAATAATCTTCCCAAATTATAGCCAGAACTGCAGTTGGCAAGTTCCTAAACTTTATATGATTTTAATCAGTAATTTTAAACACTATGTTCAATACTCCAAAGGTGTTTTTTCAAGAGGTAACTTTATTGCATTGTCTTTGAAGATGTTTCATTTCTCATCCAAAAAGTTTCTTTAGCTGAAGAAGCTTCTTGGATGAGAAGCTAAACATCTTCAAAGAAAAACAAAGTCCATTTGCCTCTTGAAAAAGCACCTTTGGGACAACTATGACCTGGATAACTGAGAATCTCCACAAACATTTAACTATGTTCATTGCTATACAAACAGAAAAGGTCAAAAAATACAGTAAGAGGCCTGATGGATCAAGAATAGAAAAGTAGGTTATTCATCTGAGAGTAGCTATTCATATGCTCTCAAGACCAGACATGTCTGATCTATGATCATTGCTGTCTAAAAACATCCTGAACAAAAGAGTGAAGCACTATGATTTCTTTCCTCAAGCTTCAGCAGCTTCAGCTCAAATCCTAGCTTGGGCTGCTAAACAATTTCCCAAAGACAATGTTAGGAAATTAGACACTTCCATTCTAGAGGTGAGATATGTTCTAGTGTGAACATCTTGGTTTCATTCAAGTCCTGACTGACAATACAATATTCCTCTTAAGGAACAAATTATACATACAATATTCCTCTTAAGGAACAAATTATACATTACACCATTTTGATCTCATTTAAAATGTATTATGCGTTTATAGAATGTGGTAATAAGATTAAACACAGAGAGACTATTACCCAGTATATTGTCCTTTGTACTTTATCCATGTGTTCATTAATTCTCCATGTTCTCCCCTACCAATACGTATATATATCCTACAATTATATAGAGATGTGATTTCATATTTTATTACATTTTTAAATGTGAATTCAATAGATTATAATCAAAATATCTAACTTTATTGGGAAAGAAGCATAGAGGAATTTACATAAGTCAATAAAGTTGACTTTTTCTTGATCCAAATTAAAGCAACAGACTTTCCCAGCTTGGTGATCTGCCATGGTTCAAGTTACTTATAAATTATGATTACTGGGAACCCTGACTGTTGTATTCCAACATATCTGGGATTTCCTGCTTTTCCAAGTAAAAATATATAATAAAAATATATTGGAATAAACTTAAGCAAACAATCAGCATGCATGGACATCAATCACAGTTGTTCCATACAACTGTGGTGGCGCAGTGGTTAGAATGCAGTATTGCAGGCTAATTCTGCCGAATGCCAGCAGTTCGATTCTTACCAGCTCAAGGTTGACTCAGCCTTCCATCCTTCCAATGTCAGATTGTTGGGTGCAATATGCTGACTGCCAACCGCTTAGAGAAGGCTGTAAAATACTGTGAAGCAGTATATAAGTCTAAGTGCTATTGCTATTACTAAAGTACAGTAGTTAAGTAACAAGATATTAAAAAGAGGAACAGAAAGCATTTACATGAGTAATACACTCATTTCCAGAACATTAATGTAAAGGTTGCTATTAAGCATTGTTGAAACACTGGGGAGGAAAAGCTGCTACTTAAGTCTATTGTTTGTGTCAGGATATTTATTAGGTCATGATCTTAATACTTAATACTGAATGTTTTGCTAAAAATGTAAACTAACAGGATTGAACACAGTATGTAAATCAACAAATTGAAGATGGCAGCTATGGTCATGGGTTTATTGGCATCCGTCTTTCTAACATGAATTGCAATGGCACACATAAAATGGGTGAAAGGCTTCATGTGATAACCTGTTCTGGGACTGATACCTTCCATGCTGCTTGTGTATGTATGACTGTGTTATCCTATTGCATACTTGACACACAGTGAAGTTAAAAATGTAGACTAATGTGCATAATGCAGACTACAAGAAAATACAGATTATGCAATGAAGAGCCACTCATATAAGACCATACATGGGCAGAGAAACAGTGAAAAGAAACCCCTCTTATAAAATGTATATATTGGCGGAAATGAAAACATTGAAATTATTGGGCAGACTGAGCACAGAAACTAACATACTGGACAAAATGACAAAATGAGTTACTGGATAAGGAGATAAGAATGTGGAAGACAGAGTCTGCAATGGGGTGACATATTTATGTCACTCAAAGCACTCGATCTCTTCTACTTTTGCAATGCCAGAAAAATTACGAAATCTGCAAATCACCTTTGAATGTCAAAGGTTTATCCAAGTGTCAATTCCAATATTTCTTTTGAAGGAGTGATGTGTCCTGGAATCGAATAACCTTTTCTCAGTTTTATACTATCCTAAACTACAAGTGGTGGACCGTGGCATTTTAATGAGGTTTAGGGGACCATACAAACTGTGCTGTACCAGCTGATAGTTTCAGTCCAGGATGATTCCTACATCTTTTTGAAAAGAAAGCAACCACCAGCAAGTTGTAATTATCAGAATTGCAGTAGCATCAGGGTACACTAAGAGCATTGCATCCTTTTGTAATCCATTAAAAATTATCATTGACCTGCCTAATATGTTTAAGCAGCCTTACTTTCAGACTAGTAACAGAATTAATTCTTCTCTTATTTTTATTCTTCAGATAAGTATCAACTGATGCCAGCAGAACATTGAAAACGGGACAGGTGACAATCCAAGAAACACCTGATTTCATCCATGAAGCAACGTGTTTGCAATATCTGATTGAAGTGGAAACCATCTTTCTTATACAGAGTGGAAAAGGAAATAACACTGATTTTTTTTGAGGCAATATCTGATAGTTGAAAAAAAGGAAAGTGAGGATAAGATTGTCCTGCTAATACTCTTTTCTGCTCAGCAAATGACATTGTTACATGTAAATGATGATTTTCTAAGTTCTTAGAAAAGACATCAAAATGATATACTACAATGGAATATAATTCTGTGGTCTGCTGTACAGAGAAGTGAAATATGATTTCTTGAGTATGGAAATGACTATTGTGATCCTCATGATGAACCACTGTATGGCTTGAAAGTCAAAACATTTTTTTTAAAGTCATTACAAAGAACACTGTTACAAGTGACAAAAAGGCCACTAATTTATTGACTAATTTTTCTGAAGAATCTGAAACATCCAAATTGCAAGTCCATCGATAAAAATAAGTGTTGGTAGGAAGGAAAATATATTGGTGGAAAGAAGTTATCCATTAATTCTGAGCCTGGTGACAAAGTAAATATGCTTGGGCTCACAGTTCACGTAATTTTGAAACTATGTGAAAAAATTGTGTTTCACATTTTTAATCATTAAAGTGTCTTGTCATTCAAATTTTGAGTCAAATTTTGACTTTCAGGAGAAATATTTTTAAGTTGCATAAATTTAGAATGGTATATTCTTACATCTCCTCCAGCTTTATTTGCTGATTGTGCGGAAGCTGCTTAAGTATTACAATTAAGATTATTAAATCCTTAAGAAGACAAAATGGATGTACCAGATACTTACTCAGTTGCCTTAAACTGGGGAAAAGAAAATGCTTCCTGCCAAGGGAATATGAAGGACTGCACAAAGGGAAAAGATTTCTATAAAGAAATGGCTTTTTCTGAATTCAGCTATTCTACAGAAACACCACAAGAAAATTACAGTTCCCAAGAAATCAATTTTAGAAAGAAACATAATAAAGAGATGAGTAATGTGCTACAAATAAGGAACAACAGCTTATTTGAAACAGGGACTGCTATGCTAATTTCATCCAAGAAATCAAAAAACATAAGAAGATATTCTGTTCCAGTCACATCTATTGACGTATTGCCATTGCCTCAGCTTAGAAGAGACTCGGGTTTTTATTCCATGCCATCTTTATCTTTAAAACTCCTTTCCACCCCATTCAAAGTAGTAACTACTTATAAAATAAGTACTAATAGATGTGTCAGCTATACAAAACCTTATTCAAGTTTCACATCATTGTTTGGTACTGTCACAGATCTTAAATCCTCACACTGTTATGCTTTTGCTTCATATGATCACAATATGAATGTGTGTCATACTAAATTAGAAAGCAAGTTCGGCTATACTTTTTCAGAGGATAACTGTTTAGAATACAGACAGAGTAGTAAGGAAACAGGGCAGAATTCTATTATGAATTCTTGTCAAGCTCAAAAGGAGAAATATAGGTCCACTGAGACACCAACAACCCCAAAAGGAGGTGAAGAACATATTACCTTTGAAAAAGATGGTTTTGTTTGTGAGGAAGTTCTAAGGAGCAAAGACCAACAAGTTCAACTCCATGAAAAACTACCAAACAAAGTAACTGCAAATCAAGACTTTTTGCTTTCCGAAAGGCTATCAAGTGACAATAGTGATAATAACATTTCTGCTAAGCTTTCTGTAGAAGACATTCAGGGTCAAGAATCAGTAACACAATCAAACAAAAATCTTCTGCAAAATATTTTTGAGTCTAAAGAAATGAAAAAAACCCAGAAAAAATCAGTCAGGATTGTAATAACTGGAGAATTGGAACAGAAGCTCATCATTCCTGGTGACATTAAATCTATGGCAAATTCATTTCGCTTGGCAATAAAAAAAGAGCCCAGCAGCAAAAAGGAAATAGTATTTATGTTGCCTCTTTTGGATACTGAAGAATCAAACCGAGTTAATGAATTCCAAAATTGTACTGACATTCAGAAAGTGTTTGAAAACATTCCGGAAGATTCTGGTTGCCAAGATTATTTTATACAAACTGAGCATCTTTTAACTGGGGACTCTTTCACAGATGCTCCAGAGGTGTTGTCTAGTGAACAACACATAAGTCTGTCTCATCGTTCTGGAAGTCATTTAGCAGATCTTCAGACAGAGACGTTATTCAAACCCAGCTCTGAAAAACAAGATGAAGAAAGAGAAGCAAATATGAATGTAATCATAACCTCAGCCACATTCCCACCAGTAAATCAAGATGATCAGATAGGCAAGTAATTTTAGCTTTCTCTGAAACAGTAAAGGCAATCTCTGTAAAAGCAAAGGGTGACAATAACAAAGGAATGATGATTTTTAAATGGTCATCAGATTTTTGATTCATATATAGAATCTGTTCAAATAACCTGTGCAGTTTTTAGTGCTGTTCATGATGTGGTGAACTATATATTTGCCCCAACTATTAATTTATGATGATATTTTAAGAACATCTAAATAAATTTTACATTAACGCAAACTCATATATTGAACTCTTTGAACTCTGTCATTCTATTTCTATTCTATTCTGTTCTGTTCTGTTCTGTTCTGTTCTGTTCTGTTCCGTTCCGTTCCATTCCATTCTATTCAAAAAATTGTGATGGCGCAGTAGTTAGAATACATCTACTTGACTGCTGGCTGACTGCAATTTGGTAGTTCAAATCTCACCAGGCTCAAGGTTGACTCAGCTTTCCATCTTTCTGAGGTTGGTAAAATGAGGACCCAGACTGTTGAGGGCAATATGCTGACTATGTGAACCATTTAAAGAGGGTTATAAAGCACAGTGAAGTGGTATTTAAGTCTAAATGCTATTGCTATTGCTATTGCTATTCTATTTTCTATTCTATTTGTTTTATTTTATCTTATTTTCTATCTGTTCTGTTTTCTACTCTACTCACTCTGCTTCACTCCATTCCACTCCTCTCTTCTCCATTCTATTCTATTCTGTTTTGAAAGAGTGGAAGAAATAATTGCTTTTATTAAAAAAAAATCAATTGTGAAATATAACCTCCCAAAGGTAAGACATCAGTACAAAAAAAAACCTATATATAGACATTTCAGAAATTAATAAAGAATACATCATATTCACCAATTTTTAACATTCAGTCTGGAAATTGCTTTCCAATTCAATACCAAACCCTAAATTCAATTGCCTCATGAGAGTTCTTCACAAACATTCATATTGGGGGGGAGGGGGACGTCTGTCTGTTGTCTGTAAATATACCCAAAGTAAGAAACACCATCGCTGCCACAAATATGCTTCCTGTTAAGTATGGTTGGTGGGTCCCATTGAGAGGCGAGGCTCAAGTAGTGAACAACATTAAGGAAGCAGATTCTGAGACAAAAATCCCAGCCGCGGCAGCTCTTTTTATAGAGCTGGCCGTGGCTAGGCAGCCTATGACAGACTTTTGAGCTAGCCACACTTGGTTTTACCCAATCGCGGCAAACCATATGCGAACCAATCAGGATTGCTTTATATCGTCCAATCACGGCCCGGCTCTTCTGGACCAATAGGAATGCAGGCCTTCAAGCCTGCTAGTATGGAACACCCCTCCCCTCTTGGTTCCGTCCAAGGGGCGGGGTAACGTAGTCACGCAAGTAGGCGGGTCTTTGTACCTGCCTACTAGACTTGCGCAGTTCACAATGTCTCTGTTCGCCATTGGGTTCGGACGGGCTCCACCTCGCTCTCAAGCTACTCGATGGAACTGCCTGGAAGGGTGAGCCGGACCTATAGCTGCAACTCCCACCTGATGATTCCGGGTCGGTTGAGTTGTTTGCTCTGTTGCTCCCGCCTGGGTTCTCTGGGCTGGTAGAGCTTGTCCGGCTGCTGCTTCCAGGCGAAGCACCTGTCTGCCACGAGTCCCTTCTGGCTGGTAAGTATTGTTGGTTCTTATTTAATGTGTGTGTGGAGTGTTCTGCTTGCACAGGTGTCAGTTCTTTCTCTGAATTTGAAGTCCCCCCTCTGATTTCTTGGTTAGAGTCTATGAGGGGAGAATTGTCCAGCCTGGATCTTAGCTGGTCAATATGACGTTTCCAGGACCTCCCATCGGTGGTCTCGAGCCAGTAGGAGCGGGGGCCTGTGATTTGGGTGATTTTTGCAGGGAGCCAAAGTGGGTCCCCCATAAAGTTTTTGGCAAAAACAGTGTCTCCTACCTTGAAGGCGCGGTGCTTGCTGCTGGAGCCAAGTGGTTTTTCTGGGGTGTAAGCAGGGTGCAGGCGGTCCAGAGGTGACCTGAGTCTTCTGCCCATTAGCAGTTCTGCTGGGCTCTTGTTGGTAGTGGAGTTCGGTGTGATGTGTTGTAGTAGAAGCATTTTGGTGACTTTCTCGTGGATGTTGCCATGTTCCATTTTTTGAAGAGTTTTTTTTGTAAATTGAACCATGCGTTCAGCTCTACCATTCGCCACCGGGTGAGCTGGCAATGTCAATGCGTGTCGGATGCCACGGTCTGCCAAGTATTGTTCAAAAGCCAAGGCGGTAAATTGTGGGCCATTGTCAGATACTATCACATCTGGCAGACCATGCGTGGCAAAAAGTCTAATTTCTTGATGACAGCTTCCGTGGTGGTTGTCTTCATTTTGCTCACTTCGAGCCAATTCGAATAAGCGTCAACAGTGATTAAGAAGGTATGCCCCTTGGTCGGCCCTGCGAAGTCAATATGGATGCGCGACCAAGGACCTCTGGGTGTCTCCCATTCTAATGGTGGGGCTTTTGGGGGAGCCGAGCGAGTCTCTTGGCATCTGTTACAAGCGGTGACCCAGGTTTCAATTTGCTTGTCCATGCCTGGCCACCAAGCATAGCTCCTGGCCAGGGCTTTCATACGTACAATACCAGGGTGCCCGTCATGCAGTAAGTTTAAAACATTTTTCTGTAGTGTCTCCGGTATTACTACCCGGTCTCCCCACAACATGCAACCCCTTTGTGAAAAGAGTTCAGTTTGCCGGTTTTTAAACGGTTTAAAAAGTTCGTTTGGCTTGTTTTTTGGCCATCCCCTCTCCACCCAGCTGAGAACTTGCGCCAAGCGTTTGTCCTTTCTAGTTTCGTGGGCGATGTCTTGCGCAGTTACTGGTGGCATGGGTATCGTTTCAATTTGCAAAATTGGTAATGTGGGTGCTGGGTCAGCTTGCAAGTCTGGCAAGGGGGAGCGGCTTAACGCATCGGCGTGCGAGATAGTCTTGCCCGGGCGGTGTATCAATTGGTAATTATAAGCGGCGAGAAATTCAGACCATCTTGTCATTCTAGGTGACAAGATGTGTGGAGTAGGTTTGTTACCCACCAATATGCCAAGTAGGGGCTTATGGTCTGTAATAATGGAAAACGTCCTACCATAAATGTATTCGTGGAATCTCTTTACTGCGGAAACGATGGCGAGGGCTTCTTTGTCCAGCTGGCTGTAGTTCCTCTCTGGCTTGGACAAGGTTCTGGAGAAGAATGCAATGGGAGCTTCTGTTCCATTCAGCAAAATGTGGCTCAGGATGGCGCCAACCCTGAAGGGTGATGCGTCGCAAGTAACAGTCAGTGGTAGTGTTTCATTATATTGAATGAGGACTGCGTCTGAAGTCAAAAGGTTTTTTATTTGTTGAAAGGCGTGCTCTTCTCGCCGTCCCCATATCCAGGAAGCCTTTTTATCAAGGAGTCTATGCAGGGGTTCCGCGACAGTCGCTTTCTGGGGTAGGAAAATGTTATAGAAATTAATGAGTCCGAGGAAAGCTTGGAGGTCCGTTTTGTTTTTTGGTCTGGGGGCGTCTTTGATTGCTTTTAACTTTTTGTCAGTAGGGTGAATTCCTTGTTTGTCAAGGAAGTATCCAAGAAATTCAACCCTTTCAGTACATAATTGGCACTTCTCCTTTTTTACCTTGAGGCCGGAGTCTTTAAATTTCTGTAGGACTGCCCTCAGTCATTTTTCCAATTGTTTTTTAGTGGGGGCTGCTACTAAAACGTCATCGAAATAGGGCACGACTCCTTTAATTCCCTGCAGCAATCTTTCCATTAGGCTTTGGAAAAACCCCGGTGCGACGCTGACCCCAAATTGGAGTCGGTTACATTTGAATGCCCCTCTATGTGTCACGATTGTTTGGGCTTCGGCAGTTTCAGCATCGACCGGTAGTTGTTGATAGGCTTGTGCCAGGTCGAGCTTTGCAAAGATTCTGCCACCCCCCAGTGAGTGTAGGAGGTGCTGGACTACTGGCACAGGGTAGGCACTTTGCTGCAGGGCATGGTTGAGGGTGGCCTTGTAGTCTCCACAAATTCTCAGGGAGCCATCTGGCTTGATGGGGGTGACAATTGGTGTTTCCCATCGGGCATGGTCAATAGGTTCTAATACACCTTGCTCTATGAGCTTATTTAATTGCTCATCTATCATAGGCTTGAGTGCAAATGGCACTCGGCGCGGTTTAAGGTGGATGGGAGCGATGTCAGGGCTGAGATTAAAGGAGATTGGAGACCCCTTGTACTTGCCTAGGGTGCCATCAAAGACCTCTTGGAAGTCCCGAATGAGTGCTGCTTCCCAGTCTTCATCTTCTGTGTGGTTGATGCCTGCCATTTCGATTCCCAGCGGTGCGAACCATTGCAACCCGAGTAGGCTGGGTCGGTCTTTATCAACGATTGTGAGTGGTAGGATGGTGGTGTGGCTTTTGAAGGAAACTTTAAAATGTCCAGTGCCAGCGACCGGAATTCGGTTACCTTGATAGTCTCTCAATATTAGTTTCTGGTCGCTTAGCTCTTGGCGGCGTATGCTGGGAATTAGTCGTTTTATGGTCCTCCAGGAGACCATAGAGAGGGATGAGCCAGAGTCTACTTCCATGGTGCAAGGTTGATTCTCGATGGTGACCTCTACACGTATCTTTTGTGCGTCTATCGATGAAGCGTGGACGATGATGACTGTTTGGTGCGTTTCTTCTCTTCTTGGTGCATCTATGAATTTCCTGGGTCGGCTGTCCCGGTTCCATCGGCTGTCATTTGGGCGGTCCCGGTTTATGGTGGGGGTGCCATCTATTCTTTTCGGGCTATTTCCCCGGCATCGAGGACTGGAATTTCGTTTGTTGCGGCATACTTTGGCGATATGCCCTCGTTTTTTGCAAAAACGGCAAACAGCGTCCAAGAACTTGCTGGCTGGGTTGAACGGTGCAGGTGGCACGGCGCTGCTGGCCATCTTGCTGGTCGTCTCTGCGCTATTCGCCACGTGCTAATCAGTCTAGTTGTCTCAGAATCCCATCCTCGTCGCCAGTGTTAAGTATGGTCGGTGGGTCCCATTGAGAGGCGAGGCTCAAGTAGTGAACAACAGCTCTTTATTAAGGAAGCAGATTCTGAGACAAAAATCCCAGCCGCGGCAGCTCTTTTTATAGAGCTGGCCGTGGCTAGGCAGCCTATGACAGACTTTTGAGCTTGCCGCGCTTGGTTTTACCCAATCGCGGCAAACCATATGCGAACCAATCAGGATTGCTTTATATCGTCCAATCACGGCCCAGCTCTTCCGGACCAATAGGAATGCAGGCCTTCAAGCCTGCTAGTATGGAACACTTCCCTTGATCATGATGGCATTGTTTGCCAATGCCCTCTTTTTTCTAATGTTTTTGTCCACCAGAAAATAGGAATGTATTTGTTCTGACCCAAACCTTGTTCTAAGGAAACAAACACAAAACAGAGGTAACAGCAAAACCTTTTAATAATTATTTATGAATTACATTCCTTCATGGTTAAAAGGCTGTTTCAAACTAATTGTCTCTGATAAGAACAAGCCTTGCCAAGGTTGTGCAAGACTGCCAAGAACACTAGATAAAGTTACTAAAAAATATTTCAAACACAAAGAGTCTCCAAACACCAACCAAGATATTCTGAATGTTCACCAGGCTTGAGTGCAAAAACTTCTTTGCTTCCTGCAAAGAATTCCGGTTACTCAGCTGGCTTTTATCTCTTAAGGGAGGGGCCATTACCTTGCAGCCTTACTCCCATGTTGCCCGTGCTGCTGCAGCTGCTCTTTCCTTCAAGCGGCCCTGTGCACAATGGACACAAGCTCCCCGGGGACCTCTTCATCACTGCTGCCAGCATCCACAATCTCCGAAGGCAGCATTCCACTCCCTGATGGTCCTGGCTCCATCCCTTCATAATACATAAGCCCCTCATCTGAGTCCTCACTCTCCGAGACCTCAACCATCTGCACCTGCTGCCGGCGAACCACAGCAGTATTTTGAAAAATACAGATACCCAAATACAGATCCAGTTAGAGTGGAAAATATATTTGGCACACTGGAACTTTATACAAGGTGGTACTTTCCATTTTTTATAAAATGATTCTTTTAGTTTGTATTTTCAGTAACTGATATTAAGTTAACATATTTGCAACTTATATAAAGTAGAGTATTATAAAAGGTAATCTGGTATTAAATGTTGTTAGGTGTATAGAGTGTTTCTTTTTTTCTCCCCACAAAATATAGCTAAGTCACTGAAAGACACAAGCACAGGATTATCAAGGGACAAAGTGCTGAAAGATGCAAGGACAAACAATAGTTCCCAAGAGGAAGAAGAACCAGACCATTGGGCTAGACGAAGGAAATGGTTCAAAAACAGCAGAAGATACCCTTCAGCTAGAAAGAGCTCTAAGAATAGCAGCTTCACCAAAGGATCCAGTAAGTACTGCATTTAGTTGGTGATATGAAGAAAAAAATTGCTAAAGATTTGCAGATAAATTCATCACTTGTCCCATGGGAGTTGTCCCATTGCAGAATATATAGGTCTAGAGGTAAAATTGTAAAAAGCAATGTATTTAGAATAAGGGCCATGGCCATATTAAAGAGCTTACTATGGCTCCAGATACCTCTAAAATCGGTTCCTAGATTATAATTTTTAAAAGGAAACTGAATAAAGAGGAGATGATTAAATACAAGCTAGAAGAGCAATCATAAAATTTTATTTACATTTAAATGTTAATGAAATAAATTTTAACTTTAGTCTCTCTCAACATCCCGTGTATGATTCATTATAGTGGAATCTTTAGCACATTATTCAGAGCCCAGGATGCAGAGGTGGTATTCAGCAGGTTCTGACCAGTTCTGGAGAGCCAGTAGCGGAAATTTTGAGTAGTTCGGAGAACCGGCAAATACCACCTCTGACTGGCCCCATCCCCAACTATTCTCTGCCTCCTGAGTTCCAGCTGATCAGCTGGGTCTTCTTTTGTTGCCCTGCACAGGAAGACACAGCTGAAAAGCAGATTAGTGAAGTGGTGGTATTCAAATTTTGGAGCTGGAAAGTGGGGTGGGGAGGGAATGGGGATTTTGCAGTAAACTTCCCCCAGGAGTGGGGAGGGAATGGAGATTTTACAGTATTCTTCCCCTGCCATGCCCACCAAGCCATACCCACCAAGCCACATCATGCCACGCCCGAACTGGTAGTAAAAAATTTTGAATCCCACCACTGCCAGGATGCTTCTTGATCCAAAAAAGTTGGATTCCCTGTTTAGATAAACTATCACAGAAATACCCAAGCTGTATGTGAGAAGAGAACCATAAACCTGCCACTAACAATATTTTTACACTCTAGTAATTGCACATGAACAATCAGGTGCCTTTTGACATGATTCAGCTCTTTAGTGTGCTTCAGTTTAATTTGGGAGGTTTTAAGCTGGCCCTTCAAAATGAAGAAACTGTTTTAAATAGCTGATGCTAAATATAAGGAAAAGACAGCAAATATTCATGGTTTGAGATATTACTAAAGGTTTGCTGTATTTTTAATATCACAGAAAAACCAGTGATTTTCTGTCATAGATTAGGGGGGCAAAAATAAACAGTACAATAAAAACATAGATTAAGAAAAACAAAAACAAAATCCTCCCAGCCCTTTATATCTATCTATAATAGTCTAAATGAGGAAAAAAATAATTAAATGTTTTGAAAATGTATCTATCAGTAAAATAAGTATTTCATTTTTATTCCTTTTGCCAAAATATAAAGTTCATAAGTGTCTTTGAAAGGCATTCTTTCCCCAAAAGAAAATATTTCTGAAGCTATTTATTTGCAGTCTTTGCTTAAACTTGGCTAGACTTGACTAAGTCATACGCTTTCATGGTGCTATGACATAAACAATAACTTGTTGCTTGAAAGTGCTGTATTATGAATGCTGTTGTCCCTTATGTAACACAATGTTGATGAGTGCTTTCTGGAATGATTGAATTAACTGTGAATCATTCATCCATATGATGTAAGCTGCTCCTTGAAAACTCCTCCTCTCCTTAACTGTGGAACTAAAAAAAAAAAAAATTCATGGAGCTTTTAAATCAATGGTTTTTTATAAAGATCAGTCATAACACATGGACTTTCACGGGTCAAAAGGACAACAGAAAGGTAAGCTCACCTAGGCTTTTATGTGGAAGTCTGTCTGTAATTTTCTTTTCTGTGATCCAGCAATGGTAATGTTGAATAATTCATTTGAAGGGAGTTAATGGGAAGAAAAATCTGAGTCTTGGGGGGAAGGGAGAATCCCTTACGTTTTTCTGTAACATTCTGAACTAATAAGAGAAGATTATCAAATATTTTATATTGTATTAATCTGTAATGAAAATAACACAGGGTTCAGTATTAAATATATATATACATTTCTAAGGTGATGATGTTGAGACAAAGACATTCATATTTCTTTGTAAACATATTACAAGATAAAATGAGTTAATATGGAAGGAATATTAATCTAAAACCAGTGATTTTGATAAATTATTTTTTTAAACCTACATATGAAAATTAAAGTTAAAATGTATGTTCAAATATCAAAAGCCTCACTTGTGGTGTTACTTATTTTAGACTCTCCTTTTTGCTTCCCACACAAAATCCACAGCTTTGTGCTTTCTATTCTTAACATTAACAAGCATTCTGAATATTGGCTCATAAAACTAAACCTGCAGACCTCATCCGCTTTCCTAAGCAATAGGAAGGTATTTGAGCAAAAATATTCCTTACATAATTGGTAAAAGTTCAATAGGATAGAACAAACTTGGAAACCGTGTTTGTGATCAACTTTACGTGTTTTTATATGATCCTGAAATTTAATATGTGCTAGATTCTGGGTTCAAGAAAATAGCAACCTTTACTGTGTGATACAGATGGAGCTATTTTAAATGAATGACTTGAATTGATATGTGCCTTCTAATTGCCAGGCTGCATGCACTTCAGAGGTGGTATCCAGCAGGTTCTGACCAGTTCTGGAGAACTGGTAGCAGAAATTTTGAGTAGTTCAGAGAACTGGCAAATACCACCTCTGACTGGCCCCGCCCCCATCTCTTCTCTGCCTCCCGAGTCCCAGCTGATTGGCTGGGTTTTCTTTTGATGCCCTGCACAGGAGAATGGAGCTGGAAAGCAGGTTAGTGGGGTGGGGAGGGAATGTGGATTTTGCAGTAACCTTCCCTCAAGAGTGGGGAGGGAATGGAGATTTTACAGTATCCTTCCCCCGCCACGCCCACCAAGCCAGGCCCACAGAACCTGTAGTAAAAAAAATTTGAATCCCACCACTGATGTACTTGCTTGTCAAGTTCAATAGAATCTGGCTAAAAGTCCTTTTTGGCTGTTTATCTGGGACTACAGAAGCAATAGCAACAGCTAAGGTATAGCCAAGTCACAAATCAAAGGTTTAATTAGGGGACAGAAGCTGAATTATCAAAGCAAATCTTTTTACTTCTCTCTCTCTCTCTCTCTCTCCAATTGATGGAATGCAGATGTTCAGCATTTTTGGACACTCCCGAGGCCTCTCGTCCTGAAAGCCCATTGCCACTGATTTGAGCCTCCTAATCAGAGTCACATATCATTTCTAAGCATGGAGCAGTGGTGGGATTCATTTTTTTTTTACTACCAGTTCTGTGGGCATGGCTTGGTGGGCGTGATAGAGGAAGGATACTATAAAATCTCCAGTCACAGGTGGTATCTGACCTACTGGTTCTCCAGAACTGGTCAGAACCTGCTGAATACCATCTCTGGAATGGAGGCTCTGGCCTAGCCCAAAGGATGATCAGAATCACTCTTTCTGTTTCCTTCTGAAAGCTTGTGCTGATCAAATATATGGAAAGAAGGGTAAGGAAGTAGTTTTAGTGATAGGCAAAAGGAAGACTCACTTAATAAAAACGAAAGCCTTTGTCTGAAGTTGACACTAGTCCTCAAGCCAGATTATATTCATATTTTAAATATTTAATACCGGTAATAAAATATTTAATATAGCTTACAAAGTAATAAAAGAAGATGATATAAGAACAGGATGAAGGCTGAGTTGTAACAATGTTTGGTCTGGTGCCTAGGGGAAGGGAACCTTTGTTTTTAACCATGTTTTATTGTTTATTGTGAGTCACCTAGAGTTGTCATATGAGGGAGTCCTGGCCATATAAGTCTTGTAAATAAATAGCATAAATAAATAAATAAACAAAACTAAGATATAATTTTATAGAGACGGAAAGAACAAGACATTAAAATACTCAATTTATTCACAATAATGAGCAGAAAAATCATGACCAAGGCATGAATGGATCCTTTTTGTTTTTAAGAATTTTTCCCCACTTTTTAACCAGTAGATTCTAATTTATCTTCATCTTTTTTTGCTTTTAATAACTTTGTCACTTTCTTGATGACACCAACAAAAATCTTCCTTTTCCCAATTCTTGTTTTTTTCCAGTGAATTCACATGGTGGTCCCTTGGATCTGGGATCACACAGGGAAAGTGGCTTCTACACAGAAATGTTCCATTCAGCTTCATGGGTGTTTCAAGGGGATGATCCTAATGCAGATAATAACTTCAGATGTCTTAGCAAAAGGCCAGTCACTGGTAAGTTTAAAGGAGCATGATATGATAATGTCTTCAGAATAGGGCAAGTTAATGATTTTTGTCATTATCAATTGCAAGATACTATTGCTTATAAAAACAACGATAGATAGAAGATAGATAGATAGATAGATCTATGTCAGGAGGGATATAAAAAGACATTCAGGCATGTGATTTGAAGGGGATCTGTGAGAGATAAGAGGGAATAAAACAAAATCAAGATGGTAGCCAGGACTGCACAATCAAACTCCACTCTTTTTACATGAAATGCAATGGAAAAAAAACAATTAGAGTTCAGGGCCATCATCTTGACTATTGTTACAACCTTTTCAGACATTGTTGTAGAGTCCATATGTATAACCAGTTATTTACTTGAACCATGTACCTAAGTGTACCTTAAAAAGTTAAGTGTTTCAATGAAACACTATTGGGTATACTGTGTGTCTCATAAGAATGCAATCTCAATTACATTAAAGAAATGGTGGGATTGCCATCCCAGTAATGATTATTGTCCTTTTCTAATGAAGATATTAACATATTTGTTCTGTATCAAAATATAAGACTCTATAAGACCAAAGTTAAGTTGAGGCAAGTTTCATGTGAATAGGAAATTGGAAATTGGAAGCTAAGGATAATTTCTTAATAAACCTTAATCATAATCAATAATGAAATTAAAATAGAAAACATCACTCAGTTCTTTTTCTGCCCTGCCAGGCTTCAGCCAATGTACTCTTAGAATTATCAAAGCACCTTGTGATTACTATTTTATATTCTTGATTATTTCTTTGGATTTAATAATTTAATTAATGATTAAGATTTATTCATTGCTTTTTTTAAATCCATTTAATTGTAACTCCATAACAAGAAGTAGCCCATTCAGAATTATTTCTCATAGTCAACAAATGGCCCATAAAAATATGAACATGGGCATTTTACTTCACTTTTGTTTTCTTCGTTCTGTTTAGTTCGGGAGCGAACTGTGAGGATTCCTAAAGGAATGGGTGACTATCCTTGGGGATTCCGAATCCAGTTCTCAAACCCCATCTTGGTGACCGAAGTAGATTCCAGTAAGTGACATGATCATCCCCAAAGCTCACTTCCTTTGTGAAAAGATTCAAAGGAGTTTTAAACGATATGGTGTTTAAAATAGCCAGCAAAGAGATAGCAGGTGTTTCAACAATTCTGATTTTTTTTTTATTGTGATTACAATGAAGCATATTTTTTAGAATTCTATTGGATTTCTATAATACGGAGAAAATCTTGCTGTTACTCTTGCAAATAGACCTACCATTGTAATAAAAAAAATCCTTATGGGAACAGTTTTCTTCTTTTTTTCCACTCACTTATGGATGAATCATTCCTTGATTCTGACTTTCATTTAATCAAACTAAAAGGGTCAGCTCCTGCCTGAAGCAATTACTTCTCCTATGCTCTGCTTTATACCCTGCTAAAAAAAGATGATAATAATGACAAAAAAGGCCAGTGTGCCTTGGCAGTTAGGGGGAAAAAGTGGATTGCTTGTAGTTTTGCCTGTCTCTTTTTTGAATAAGATCATTTTTTAACACCTGACATCTTCTTGTGATAATTCAGTTTGACAGAACAAATGATTACTTGAATATCTGTCACCCTGACATGTATCTCTTTAGAAAATATTTGATATTGGGAGTATATCTTTCAGAGTCACCTGCTCTTTCTTCTCTTTTCCTTCCCCACATGAATTTAAAAATGTCCGTTTCAGGCTTACTTAATAGTTTGCCCACCAAACCTGATTTCAGGCCACTAGTTACACTTGTTTGGATTTATATGAAGTGTGGACATTATCCTTGCAAAAATTATTGTTTCTAGAAATGCACTTACATTCAGGTTTATTTGCTGCTAATAAATATTTGTAATTGCAGAAAATTGTAAATGAAGAAAAAGGATCTTGCTGGAGACTCATGCTTTACAGCAGGGGTGTCAAACTCACAGCCCACAGCCCGGATGCATCATGTACTGGCCACCCCCGTCCCCGTTTTAGTGAAGGGAAAAAAGTTGTGATATGTCACATAATGACAACATTACAACATGAGTTTTACGACACAGATAAGCAATCTATTACTTTCCAGATGTTTCGAGTTAATTCTGCATAAGTTGTAGATCAGGTATCTTATTCTTATTTCAGCATTACAATTACAATTTTGTAGGATACTGTTTCTTTGATGGAAACAGGTTGAAATCTAGTTCCTGACTGCACTATTGGTATTTATTTTCATTATCCACAGGTGCACCTGAAATATGTTGTGTGAAGAATTTTCTGTGGACTGTAAGAGTTTTATGGGTTGAGAAGCAATTTCAAAAGGCATTCACAAGTAAAACCCAGAGAAGTTCAGAAGTACAACATACTTTCTTTGACATTCCTTTCTGGCATTTTTAAAACTTTCTAAATGGCAGGAATGAATAAACCATGAGCCAGTTCCCTCAAAATGGCTTCTTTTCTCCAAACTGCAGTAAATGGAGATGGTGATAATAATAAAAGTTACCCCCCAAAAAACCTTCAAAAATATTGAAATGGCTTTGGAAATGTAATGTCAAATTTATGGATGTATCAGTCAAATGCAAGATATATTATTTGATGAGCTTTTATGAAAAGAGCAGAAGCTCCCAGAACTCCTGCACCTGTCATTTCTCTGCTAGCTTCTGATTTTTCTTTCCACTCCTTCAGAAAAGAGCTTTACACTGTTCAGATGCACTTTCTAAGGCACGGGGCATCAGAAAATTTAGAGTACTTGTATCAATTAAGGATTTCTGTGTTTGTGTTTTATGGAAGAAAATACTTCAGAATACATTATGACATTTAATTGTATGCTGGCAAGAGCTACAGAGGAAGAACGTTATTCTGAGAAACACTGAGGGATAATTCAAATCATAGTGACTTGATAGACCTGAATTGAACATATTTTCTACATTTTCTTCTGTCCCTAGCATGTCTTTACATAAAAGCAGGCTACATCCATCTGTACCACAGACATAATAGGGGTGGTGTTCTACTGGTTTGGCCCGGTTCTACCAAGTTGGTAGCAGTGATGAGCAGTGGAGACCCAACCAGTTCTGTCCACTGCTCTGCTGTTGAGCCCACCCGCCCACCCGGGCTCCCATACTCACTTTTATCTGTTGAATTTGAAGCGCAGCTGCTTTGTGCAGCACAGAAGAGTGCCGCGCAACAGTTGCTGAAGCAACTGGGATCGTGCAGGCTTGCAGGAGGTGAGTTAGAACGTCTCTGCGCCTGTGTGCAAATGCCGCTGCACCTGCGCAAAGTGCACATTTGGCGTACACTGCACGCAAAGTTTGTACACGCACACAAAGTGTGCCCACCAAGCCATGCCCACCAAACCAGTGGTAAAAATATTTGAATCCCACCACTGAGACATAATGTGCATGAATATTTAAGCTACTGATAATAATCCAGGGGATAATTTAGTACTTCTGGATCAGACATATTTTTATATGCTTTGAAATCCCACCAACTAGTTCTTTCCATAACAATTATTTTGAAGCTCTCAATTCTTCTAATGTTTGTTTAGCTCTGTGGGAATGCAAAGTGGTTAAGATATTAGATTAAGACTAGGTTCAATCGTATTCTCAGTCACTGACGCTCACTTGATGATTTTGTGTCAATCACTCTTAGCCCAGCTTACCTAACAGCACTGTTACTGTAGGGACAACAATTGTATTATAATCTTAGTCCAATTTATTATAGGGAATACTTGGAGAAGGGAAAGCTACACATGCTGCCTTGAGCTTCTGAAGAAATATCTGAGCATTTCCATAGAATGAACCATCAGGGCCCTCTGGCCTCAGAAATGCAATCTTGTTATCCTGCAACTACAGGTAGTCCTCAACGTATGACCATAATTGAGCCCAAAATTTCCATTGCTAAGCAAGACAATTGTTAAGTGATATTTCTTGCTCATGTTGTTAAGGGAATCACTGCAATTGTTAAGTTATTAAGTCATGGTTATTAAATGAATCTGTCTTCCCCATTAACTTAGCTGGTCAGAAGGTCACAAAAGGTTGATCACATGTCCCTGGGAAATTGCAACAGTCATAAATACCTGCCAGTTGCCATTTTGATCACATGACTAAGGGGATGGATGCTGCAATGGTTGTGTGAAAAAGGGTCATAAGTCACTTTTTTCAGTGCTGTTGTATCTTTGAACAGTCATTCAATGAATGGTTATAAGTTGAGGACTAACTATATTTGTTCTCCAATGAGTTGCCCAGCTCCTTCCAACTAAACATTAAAGGAAATCATAAAAAACCTGCAGTCAGAGCTTCACCTTCCCGTCTTCAACATTTTTATTTGATTTCACATCAAGCTAAAAACAAAAAAAAAGCAGAATCACAGATTACTTTTATTAATTCAGTTCACCTGTTATTTCTGGGCAATGTGTGAATTTCCTAACCAAGCACCCTGCCACAGATTAATAGAGTTGGAAGGGACTGTGCAGGTCATCTAGTCCAACCTTCCTCGCCCAAGCAGAAGACCCTACACCATTTCTGACAGATAGCCGTCCAGTCTCTTCTTGAAAACTTCCAGCAATTAAGCTCCCACAACTTCTGAAGGCCATTGGTTGATTGCTCTCAGTGTCAGAAAATTTCTCCTTTGTCTTCTAAGTATGTCTGTGAAATCTAGAGAGATTTCTGTAAATACAGCTTTAATTTGTACTTTGCCATAGGTTGAACATTGGAATATGGTAAAGAGCAATAACCTAGTAATATTAGGGAAATTCAAGAGGTATCCCTAGAAAAAAATAATCCCTTCTCTACTGCTCTTTTTCTTCTACCATTGCCTCTGCAATTCTTTTTTTAATGTGATAATATGATACCAGGATTGTATTACGGAGCCCATGGTTCATTGTTCATATTCTAGCCTTTTCAGATAATCAATGATGTCATTGTGTAATGACCTCATGCACTTAAAAATCAAGTGAATTCTGTTCAGGTTAGATTGCCTGTGAGTCTGACCTAATAAAAGAGGGGGGAGAGAATATAAATTACCTCCCACTATTCATTTTAATGAGCCTCAAGCGGAGAACCACAGACAGCAGTCTGCTTGACCCCAATATTAGACAAGTTCAACTTGGATTGCTTATGCAAAGCAAGGGAAAATCTTAGCCTTTTTCAACTTCTTGAGAAGTGGATTGCAGCAGTGGATGTAATGGGAAGGAGGTTGCCTTCCTTGTGTTGATACAGTATTAGCCAAATATTGCTAAATGCTGAGCATTTTTTTTTCGTTTTGTGGCAGATAGTACGGCAGAAGAAGCGGGCCTTCAGATTGGAGACATAGTGATGGCTGTCAATGGCACAGATGTCACTAGCATGCCTCATTCAGAGGCAGCAAACCTAGCAAGAAAAGGTAAGTCTGCTCAAAAATATGAACTTTTAACTGATGATTTGTAAATGGTGTGGAGACCCACAAGAATAAGAAATAATAGCTGCAGCACAGAGTGACAAAGTTTCATACAACTTTTTAAAAAAAAAACCTTGCTCAACATTAAAACTTTCATCTCATATTTCAGGAGACCACAGTCCTGAGGATTATTTTTTTTAAGTTTAAGACATATTGTAATGAATGCTGTTGTGATAGCATAAAGTTGAAATAAAAAGTCAAATCAAGGGGTAAAATGATGAGTTGGTTTTTCAGGCTGTGCTACTCGCCTATCAGGATATTTTAACACACCCAGTGAAGAGATCACAATCAGTACAAAAATCCTTGGTTTAGCTCTGACTGTGCTTACTCAAATTGGGGGCATTATCTTCTCAAAAATGACAAAATTGCACACTGTGCAAAAATAGAAAAAAAATTGAGGAGCATCTAACTCAACCATAAATATCAACATCAATAATAAATATTGGGCAGGCATCTTTTCTGCAACATCAAAGTACTACAAATATTAAGTCCCTGATTTTCTTACTATGTGCAGTATGACTAATCATATCCTTCAGTTTCCTTCAATTCAACACAAATTATTTTCGTCAGCCTTTTTTATTCTCAATGAAATACCATGAAGAAATTGCAGTTACGAGTCTTTCAGTTCTCTGCCTTCAAGCTGTCTGCCTTACAATAGTGGATAAGGTGCCATTGGATCATTTTTGGTTTGCCACTTCTCTAAGATTTTTGTCCTATCCACATTCCCGGTTCACGTACTTTCTAGAAATTCCTTATTTGTGGATCAGTTCTATGCTTGTCAAAATATGCTTTCTTTAGTCACACATGGAGCAGTCTACTAAGAGAAGAAGTAACTGATGAAAAGTTGTCAAGGAGAGATCCAACCTAGAATTAAGAAGAAATTTCCTGACAGTAAGAATAATCAATCAATGAAACAGCTTTCCTTCAAAAGGTGTGGGTGCTCCATCAGTACAGATTTTTTTAAGAAGAAATTGGACAGACATTTGTCTAAAATTTGTCTCCTGCTTGGGCAGGGAGTTGGACTATAAGACCTCCATGGTCTCTTCCAACTCTGTTATTCTGTATTCTGCTATTAGTTCTTAGCCAAAAGCCAGAAATACCCAGTCAAATTATTACAACAGAATGTTTTACATAATGCTTAGGAGTCTATTTGTGGGGTTCTCACCATTTTAGGATAACATGAAAATAGGAATTGTCTGTAGACAAGCCAGGTTGCTCTATTCAATTGAGAATTTAATTAATGACACAAGCAATTGGATAACTAGGCTGCTGCTTTCTTAGGCTTCTAGCTAGAAGAGATGTGGTAGTACCGTATTTTATTTATTTATTAGATTTTTGTGCTGCCCATCTCATGTATAGGCATCTCTGGGTATCTTACAAACATTAAAAGTGGTAAACATTAAAATAATAAACAATAAATAACAATAATAACCATTAGAATAAAAGATGGTAAGAAGAGGAGCATGAAGTACATGCAGTCTTCTCTTAATTTGATAGCCTCCAAAGTGATGCATCCCCATTAGGGGCCCCATACAAAATGGCAGAACCAGTTCTACATTCCCTTATGGAAGGTCAGGAGAATTGGTACAGATCTAACTTTGGAGGATATGATTTCCAAGGGGCAGAAGCCATAGTAGACCTCATAGTAGACCTCATAGTAGATGAAATTAGCCATAGTAGACCTCATAGTAGATGAAATTGTTTGACTGATGGCTTCCACAATATGCCCTTTCTGCTGGCATGAGTGGGGCAGACCAATCCCACTGGACTGAGATGTTATTCATAATGGAAAGGTATATTATCCATAAAAACACAAGAAGATGTGTTCAAGGCCATATAGATTGCTCTTAACCTATCTGACTTCTCAGTTCAGTTGGATTGTTAATTCAGTGCTATTCAATACAGGTCTTCCTCGACTTATGACATTTATGGATCCTGCCCATTTATGTTGGAAGTCAAGGACTATATTAAATGAAGCACATAACTAATGACCTCCTCTGTTCCTGCTTTCCCCAATACATTCATTAAACGAATGCATGAGGCATTAGGTAGAGCATGGGGTGACTCAGGGATGGGAGAAACTGAGGAAGGCCTAGTGCAGGCATTGGCACTCCCAGGAGGCCTCGCCCACCCTCTAAGATACCCCATGCCCTGCTTCCTGCCCCCCACTCCCTTGCTATGTCACGTGGCATAAAGAAGAAAAAATCCAATCTCTTTTGCTTCCATTATAATCCTTTCATCTCCAGCCAGGATAAACTAGTACAATTTCTTCTTAGCCCTGCCAGCGCTAGTTTTATGCTGATGGCACTAAAAAGATATCGTAGTGGTTTTTCCTGGCTGGGGAGGAAAGCATAGCTATGGAAACAAAAAAGATTGGATTTCTTCTTTGCTCTACAGCCCAAGACTAGCGTAAAGTTAGCGATGTTAGAGCAAAGAAGAAAATTGATCTCTTTTGCTTCCATTGCAATGTTTTCTTCTCCAGCCAGCATAAACTACTATGATTTCTTCTTAGCTCCACTGGCACTAATTTTATGCTGTTCGAGCTAAGAAGAAATCCAATCTCTTTTGTTTCCATGGCAATCCTTTCCTCCCTAGCCAGGGTAAACCACTATGATTTCTTCTTAGTGCCACTAGTGTAAAACTAGCACCACTGGAGCTAAGAAGAAATGCTGACTAGAGAGGAAGGGATTTCAAGGGAAGCAAAATAATGCATAGAACCCAGTGTATTGGCAAAGGAGACTAACATACTATGTTCTGGTGGCCTCCAAGGACCTGGCTGGACAAGATGGAAGGAAAAGAGATGGGTGAGTGTGCTGCAGCATCTCTGCAGTCAGTCGTAAGGGCGAATGACTGTGGCTGGGGGGAGAACTGCAAAATTTGTAACTTTGAAACATGTTAGTATTTAGCATTTAGGGTGTGCGTTGAAACTTCAAATGTTTGTTGAATGGATAGTTGTACCTGTTTAAAATTAGAGGAAAAATCAGTTTGAATTCATCTGAATCAAATCTCCAAAGTTGGAATAGCCTTAGCAAATATATATATATTTGAGATGCCATTGCCTTAAGCAGTGCACCACCATTTAAATACTTAAATGGTGCGCCACAGTGGTGCAATGGTTACAGTGCAGTACTGCAGGCTACTTCTGCTGACTGCCAGCTGACTGCAATTTGACAGTTCAAATCTCACCAGGCTCAAAGCTGACTCATCCTTCCATGGTGAGTAAAATGAGGACCCAAATTGTTGTGGGAAATATGCTGATTCTGTAAACTGCTTGGAGAGGGTTGTAAAGTATGGTAAAGTGATATATAAGTCTAAGTGCTATTTCTATTGCTAAACACAAGTAACTTTACATTGCAGTTCATTAACTCTTGTTTTTTTGAGATTTCCGTCCCCCAAATTGCAACAGGCAAGGAACATACCAAAGAGAGTTTAGAGAACATCAGCTGCCATTTCTATTGTCAGGGAAGTTGAAATTGCCATAAATACTGTATATCTCGTATCTATAAAACTCTTGAGAGAACAAAGTTATTTTTGAATAATATAATTCTGGTGCACTGAAAAAGCTGACTTTGACAATTAGGACAGATTTAGACACATGGTGACTGATGTGATAATATGGTAGTAATGATCCAAGAGGAAAATGTGAATTAGATTTTTTTAACAAAGTATTTTTCTGTATGTGCCAGTGATTACTATTGTTACCTTCCTACAGAATCACCTATATCTAGGCCAAATGTCAGACAGAAAGAGCACATTTAGGATTCAGAGAGATGAGACTTGAAAAGAGTGTCCAAGACATCAATCTACTATTTACGTCTGGTATTTTCTCTGGAGGAAAATTCATCGTTGGCTGAATTAATGCATTAGCTCTTAGCAATTCGGCCAACAAAAAAAGTTTTTCTGATAGTAAGAAAAAAAGGGTTCTTTGCCACCAGCAGAAACACAATAACATTCATATTAATATGAATTTTAGGGTATATTTAAAATTCAAACTATTTTTGGGTGAGGGCTAATTATACCCAAGGGATCTTAGTAACAGTAACGCTGTTTTGACAGAGATAAAAATATTTAGCAAATGCCAGTTATTTCTCAAGATACTGAGAAATTTATTTTAGTATATACCAATTTTTTAATTGTGGTGATGGAATTCACACTCTTCTCTAGAAAAACTAGAATTCTTTTTCTAATTATTAAGAGGAAGTTTGAGAATTCTCTGCTCTTGTTCACTGAATGTGAATGATACGAGCTCTTTTCCACCAGCAGAAGCACAGTAACATTCATATTAATATGTAATTTATTTTACATATTAGTCAAACTATTCTTGGGTATTGCTATTCAAAAACCATTTCAAACAAGAACTGAGATTCTGTCAAGGTTCCTGCTCCTCTTATTGGAATGACAAAAGCACATTTGATTGGAAGTTCTGTGTGTGAATTTTGACAGCACAATGCTATTTTGGTCAAACCCTATACACATAAGTACAGTACTGCAGACATGGCAGGACTGTGTTTAAAAGAATAATTTCCATATGACAGTCAAAGACACTCAAATTATATTTAGAGACACTTAGAGGCAGTCTTAGAAATATTCAAACATATATAGCAATTGTCATTTTTTAATCTCATGAATTAAAAAAATATCTATTACAATATGTAAAATATTTGGGGGAGGTAGGTTTGTAAAATGTGTGAAACACTGAAGCAGTTTGCTTACACATCCAACAGCTGGATCTTTTGGAAGGCTCAGCATGATGAGTTTGAAGATTTTTTCCAAGGTTGTCAGCACACACCTGTACCTGTATAGATAAGATAACTCTTCTACTAAGAATGCTGGCACAATGCAGGAACTATGCAGGAAGTTCTAGGAGATGACATGAAAAACCCCTCAAAACAGCCATATAGAGATGAAGCTTCTTCAATATTTGAGGAAAGGAACTTTAGTCATAGTAATTCATTTTGTTAAGAACCCCTTTAAGTGATTGATCTGCTGTTAAAATATTTTTTTATTTTTACTTTCTATCAGATGCTGTTGGACCAGGCCAGCAAAATAATGTTCCATATAAATAACTGACTATAAAAGCAAATATTTCTGTTTGCAATAATCGTTATTAACTCCATTACACACCAAACATCTTTCCCTAACTAAAGCCAGTCTTTAATTAAACATGCCATTCACATTCATGCCAATACATTCCATTGTTCTCTATTCTGACCTTCTAAATAAATTGATTAGAGATACCAAGTTGAATAAGGCACTTAGAGAATATAGCAGATAACATAAATCAAAAGGAGGAGGAGGATCACCCTGTCATAATTTCTATTACTCAAAGTTCAAGGTTGCAGCCTTCATCAGAGAAGAATGCTGCAGAATGATTGCAAGCCAGAGAAGTTTTGAGACACTGTATTTAGGTTGGATCTATAGGAAACATTAATATAAATAATGCATCAACAGCAATAAAAAGTTGGACAAGTACAGAGAAATATGACGTTTTCTAATAACAGGCTCATTCTGCTGCCTTATTACTATTATTATAGAAAATGCTATCTGTATCACTAACTTTGTTTGTTTCATATTGTATAGTTTGTTTGTTTCATATTGTATAGTTGTTTCATATTGTATAGACGCTATTCTAGGGAATAGCGTCTTTTTGTACATAATAAATCAGTGTCAATATGTTGATCGTTACCAATTTTTTTTATAAATATTAGATTTTTGAAAGCAGTTGAAGTTTTTATAGGAATAAAATGCAATAAATCTGTTTTGACAAGGCATTTTCTCAACATTTAGAGCTTTAGAGTAAAACTTTAGTATACATTTTCTATTATGTGCAATAGAAGAATCTGTTTTTTAATTTGCTATTATATACTCAAACATTTCAGGTCCTGATATCTTGAACTTATTGGTGGGTTCTGATATCAGTCGTTGCCCCAACATCCCTCGTCCAACATGTCGAGGATACCTCCACAAGCGGACCTACTCTGGAATCCTGAAGGGCTGGAGAAAGAGGTGGTTTGTATTAAAGCATGACGGTTACCTGTATTATTACAAAAACAAAAAGGTAAGAAAAGTGAAAACTTACTATCTACAATGCAAGGGTTTCAAGAGATTTAATATAGATCTACATTGTATCAAATAGACACTTAGCATATGTAAGACACTGTATAAAAAAGCATAAATGGTTTTTTGGAACAGGTTCTCCTAAAGATCTAGTTTTATTTAATACAGATGAAATTTTAGCATGCACTCGGTGTTCACATGCACGGAAACTTCTCATAATACCCAATTGGTATGGTATACCCATACCAATTAAATTATATACTGTGTTTAGGTACAAAACGAGGTTATCTTGAGTGCAGGATGCTCCGCTTTCATTATCTGTCATACCAATTTCAAAAGTATTGGGTAAAAAACTCTAATATATTTTTAAAAAATTATCTTAAGAGTAGATAATACTATGTTAGATCAAATATCAGTGTTAAACAATTTCTTATATTTCTTTTGAGACACTCTTGAGATACATATACTTATTAAAGATTTACTTAAAAGTATAGGTTGTTTATTAAATGAATTAACCTACCACAGACTCCATTATACAGCTGAAAGTTTTAATATGCTTGCCTGCTGTTTTGGTTTAATAGAATGAATGTTAAACCAAATCTGTTTTGTTCTTTTTATTGTTGTTGCACTCAACAGCAAGCACAATGTTACAAACTTAATAATTCAGATTGGCTTGAATATACATGCAAATTGGTTCAAGGGTACAAGTTAAAAAGATTTTTTTTCTTACACCTACAGATATACAATACTATTTCCTTTTGGGATGTTATGCAAAAATGCAGGAAGAAATTAAGAGTTAGCAAAAGAAATTGAGAAACACTTTAGTTAAAAGAAATTTAACTAAATCTAGTTTACACCAACACTATTAGCTATATCTCTCCATAACTTTCTGTCTTAGTAAATAATTTTCACTGGGTCCATACGCTGGTTCATATATTCATTTTTAAAACCTCATCTTTTTATGAACTTCATCCAGTCCTGACTTTCTACTCATTCCATTCCTCTCAACTTATTTATTCTTTCTTCATACCCTAGTTAAGTATCAAAGCCACAGAAATAGAGTCATACTCCTCTGGTTGATCTCTCTTAACAAATCAACTAGTAAACTAGTAAAATCCCCATCTCACTCTACTTGCTCTAATATTTTTCCATTTATAACTTGAACTTATTTCTTTTTGATACATTATTTTTCAGATGCATTATTTTTATTGCAACAAACATTATATTTATGTTGTGGATGCTTCACTTCCATCATATATTACTTTTATTCCATATAGCAAAAAAACTTCAGTACCACATTCGTACATGCCATTCTAGAATCATATACTTTTTTTTGTAAATTAACAGATACCACATTTTTTCATACATTCATACCTTCCTCACTGACCTGTTGAAAAGCAAAAATCTGGCCTGTACTGCACTTTCAAATTTTGTGCATTTTATTTCTCGGCTTCTTCTGATATTGCCAACATCTTTCCAGGTATACTTAACAAGGTAATCATTGCATGATTTTTGCACTCTTCTTAATTTTTCTCTTTTCATATGTTCTCTTTTCATATGTTCTCTTTTTATATGTTCTCTTTTCATTGTTAGGCACGAATGCAATCTTAACACACACTTTCAACAAATTTCCCAACCACTACAACCATGTATTACCATAGTTTTTCCAGTTTCACCATCCTCCCTTGCAACCTTACCTATTTTTTAAATTCTTATAGGATTTTTGATTTTCAAATATCCCTGTAATTTCAGTGTTCCTCTATATCTCTGACATCTATGTTTCAATCATCCACAACAAAGCAAAACTTTGTACTTCTTGCAATTTGCTGTAGCATTCCTATGATCCTACCATGGTGGAAACTCTTATTTCTGACAGAATCCTGAAGCTATTAAAACCACACATTTCTGTGTTGATCTCCTGGAAGAGGCTTCATAGTAAACAAAGAAATAAATTACAGTAGAGTATAAAATCATAATTACATCCAGGGTACATCTACAATATATGTGTTATCTTTTTCAGTATCTCATCCCTAATTTTAGCCTACAGTTTCCATGCCTTCATAACCTTAATTGTTATTTGGAATTCAGAATATCAAAAGTGAGTCAAATTTTGTTCCAAATGTATAAATGACTCTGAATCTTTTTCACTGTTGAATCTTTCACATTTCCTCATTCAGGGCTTTTTCTTTTCATCGTGAATAACGTGTTAGAGAAACTAGGTCTTGCATTTACTTGAAAATGGTATTCCAATAAGATTAAAGGGGTTACATCTTACCAACTCAGACAGAATTCTGTATCTTCTATTACAGTGATATGAATAATAATGATGCAAATCAAACCAACATATCCTATTCCTATCCTTTTTTGAACTTCAATTTGGTGGCTCAAGGAGAAAAGCCTTGTTTTCATTTTAATATCTGATTATCTACTTATCTGATTTATTCCAAATTTCAAACCATAAAATCTGATTTAAAAAGAACCATATCTAAACTATGATTAACTAATAAATATGGAGTTCTGGTACAACACAGCTAGAGGGCACTTTACTTCACTTTCAGCATGTATCCTTATTTATATACTGTGTACTGTAGTATTACAGTATAGTACTTTCTTAAAGATACCATGTTAATTACAAACAATGTCCAGCAGGTGGAGAACTTTGATAAGAAATATTTCTCAAAGCAAAATACAGGTAGTCCTCGACTTACGACCCCAGTTGAGCCCAACATTTATGTTACTAAGTGAGAAATTTAAGTGAGTTTTGCCCGGTTTAATGACTTTTCATGCCACATTTGTTAAGTGAATCACTGCAATTGTTAACTTAGTAACATCATGCTTAAGTGAATCTGGCTTGTCAGAAGGTCACAAAAGGTGATCACATGACCCCGGACATTGGAATTGGTTAAATAAATATAAATTTGAACCAGTTGTCAAGCATCCAAATGTAAATCACTTGACCATGGGGATGCTGCAATGGTCATAAGTGTAAAAAATGTTCATAAGTCATTTTTTTCAGTGCTGCTGTAACTTTGAACGATCACTAAATGAACCATTGTAAGTTGACGACTACCTGTATATATACTATCTCATATCAGATGGTACTATAATGCAAGAATGATGAAATTGGGAACTAGTAAATCAATATTCTGCAAGTACAACAGGACTTCTTGGTTCAAGATTAAGATCTTTAAACTGGAAACATTTGCACAATTAAGTACTGCTTATCTCCCAGCAATTCTTATTGGATATAATAAATCAGCTGAATAAGGATAGTATAATTCATCTCCTATTTTGCCATTTTTCTCTACTTTGGTAAAGTCAAGGCATGCTACATCCACATTCAACTATACTGGTCACTCACTCTATCAAAAAAAGAAGGAGGATCAGATTGATTTTGCATGCTTTTTTTTTTCTTGATAAACCTACTCTGGCTCCTTCCAAGCATTGCAGACTTTTCTGAAAGCTCATTGATTTGGTGCTTGATCTTCTGTTCCAAAAGTAAGGCAAATATTTGCATCAAGCAGACAGACTGTTGTTACAACCTCCCTCCCCCTTTTTTTTTAAAGATAGCAACAACATTTGCCTTTCTCCAATCCTCTGACATTATGACTGTTTTTACATAATTTCTCAAAGATCACCGAAAGATATTCTACTGCTGCATCTTTTATCTGGGCATCTGGTTTTTCCTGCTTACATATCTCTTCAATGCATATATAATCTTCAGTCTTTTGAGCTGTTCATAATTTAGCAGGCTTCTAGATCTGAGGTCTCCAATCCCCTGTCCGTGGACTGGCACCAGGCCCTGGCATGCCAGAAACTGGCCTGCACCCCCTTTGATCCACAGAAAAAAAAAAACCTCTCCACAGAACCGGCCCCTGGTGCCCAAAAGCCTGGGGGGTGCGGTTCTAGATGTTTCTCTAAATTTCTCTTCCACGTGCACATAAACAGATCACTTTTAGATCAGCATCCAGATATTCAAGAAGAGGACAGTGAAGTGGATCCCTTGGCAATTCTTTTTTTGTTATTTGATTCATGCTTAACTGAATGAAAAGGGAAATTGAGGGATTCATCTGTCAGACTGAAAAGCTCACAATCGTTTTTTTAGTGGGCAAGCATAGACAAAGCATTTCAATCATTTAAATGAGTTTTAGGCCAGTTCCAAAATCTTATATATCTATCTATATATATATTACATCCAGCATAAGACATTCCCAGCCAACATGGTATCTCTGTTGATGAGATTTGTCAATGTAAACATCTGGCGGGTAAATTACAGAGAAATCAGAGAACATTGTCCAATTCTAATCTATTTCATGTGCTATTTTCCCCAATCAAATTGAATAAATTAGCAATGCAATGCAACCTTTTTATTTTTTATGTTCAAGGAAAATCAGAGGAGATAATACTGCTTTATTGTATATAATCCTTTCACATTATTCCTCTCATGCCCTTCTTCCTTCAAGCCTCTATATTCATTGCTAAGTGCTTTTCCTTAAAAAGGGCTTAACTATAAATAGATTTTGGTCCACGCTGTTGCTCCAAAGAGATACAGTGTACATTTGCATTACATTCTGACAAAGAGCTTTATCCGCCACAGGCAGAGAGGCATCTATTCTTTACAAGCATCCTACTATCTATTTCATTTACAAAGCTTCTGAAATGGCCACTGCTTGTCAATAGATTTTCTAATTAATCTCTCAGAGTCTATCTGGGCTGTAATCCACAGAACTGTAAGTCACAATGTAGTTTCCAGTTGCCAAGACCTTTCTCTCCCTCCCTCCCTCCCTCCCTCCTTTTTTTCTTTCCCATCCTTTGTCTTATTAGGAAATTATTCATTTTCTTTATTGGTGGAAACCACAATGTACATTTTGAATGTTTGGCTTAGAAAGCAAATATATATATATATGAAATAATAAATTGGGATATCACTCTTTTCTCAAAGAGAGCGGGCCCCATTCATTCAAGTTTCTGAGTATCAGAAGGATTGCAAGCATTGAAGAAACTATTTTATATCCCAAATGAGTGGGCACTGTTATAGCATGATGTACATCATCATCATCCTCTTTTATTGACCTCATAATCCCTTGTGGGGTGGAGTCTGGGCAACTAAATGGAGCTGAGTGTTTACTGACCAGATGCCCGTCCTGACGCCAATGCGGGGTTGTTGTTTTTCCCAGCAGAAATATTCTCAGTGTGCCGAGAGAGAGAATCTGCCTCTACCCAGGATCTATCTCACAGCCTCCTGATTGTGAGGCAAGAGCTACACTTCTAGGCCACCGCACTACTCTATATCATGATGTACATTCATATTTTAATCATTGTAAATCTGCTTATTCATGGATAATAAATAACAGATAACAGATAATCAGAGTTGGAAGGGACCTTTTGGTCATCTAGCCCAAGCGGGAGACCCTATACCATTTCTGACAAATGGCAGTCCAATCTCTTCTTGAAAATCTCAAGTGATGGCGCTCCCACAACTTCCGAGGGCAAGCTGTTCCATTGGTTGATTGTTCTCACTGTCAGAAAGTTTCTCCTTATTTCCAGGTTGAATCTCTCCTTGTTCAGTTTCCATCCATTATTCCTTGTCTGGCCTTTCATTGGAAGCTAAGCACAAGCCCAGTTTTTCTCAACTTGTGCAGATTTTCTGAACATTTATACCTGTTTTGAAATATTAAAAAGGAAGACCAAGAATCCCACCATGAATCACTTGCATTTCTGCATTCTCCTTTTCTTGAGGCAAACAAATTCTGCTGAGATCATGTCTCACAGCATGTAATAATAACTGTAACAAATTAATCAAAACATGTAGATGACATACAGAAAATTATAGTTCAAATACTATATGTTGCTACAGCAAAATGTTTTGCTATAGCAAAATGTTCCATTGGAAACAGAATAGTTTAGTTTAGTTTATAGTTTAGTTTACCTTAGTTTAATTTAGCTTAGCTTAGTTTTGCTTATATAAATTAAATAGAAACAATCCTTGATTTGTTGTTGTTGCTGAAAACATATTTGGCCCATATAGTCTGGCAAAGTTTTCAACACTTTGTTTCCCAAATACAAGATCCCAAGATGAACTTTCATGGAAAAGCTAGTTAAAGCCACACTTCCTCATCTCTGCACACTGGTTTCCATCCAGACTGGATAGATATTAGAAGTAGAATCTGCCATTATAACCAGGAGTGGGATTCAAAATTGTTAACAACCAGTTCTGTGGGCATGGCTTAGGTGGCGGGTGTGGCTTGGTGGTCATGTGACTGGGTGGACATGGCTTGGTGGTCATATTATTGGCTGGGTGTGGCCAACTCAATATCACTCACATCGAGGCACGCATCTCCTTGCCTGGCCTCTCATGACTGTGGGGATGCTGCAACAGTCATAAGTGTGAAAAATTGACATAAGTCACTTTTTTCAGTGCCATTGTAACTTTAAATGGTCACTCCACACAAGCAAAGTACCAGCAAAGGAGGAAAAAAAAACTCCAGAGACTTTCCTGAGACAGGAAGTCTAGTCCTGCCAAGAATGTAATAAGAGTTAATGGAGAGGCAGTTTCTGTAAGCAACACCAGAATGTTTCCTTCCTGCCTTCCTTATAGGATTAGGCCAGTAATTTCTTCTAACAACCGGTTCTCCAAACTGCTTAGAATGTTAACAACCAGTTCTAGTGAATAGGTGTGAAGGGGTAGAATCTCACTCCTGATTATAATCCTTCCTCCTCTATTCTGTCTCTTGAACTGACTTCCTCATCTTGAGAGCCCTCCAGGGCTAAGGCCTCCCACTCCTATAATTACTTATCTAATGTAGCCATTACTAACAATTCTGCGAACATGAGCCTAAACTTCAAGTGAGCATCTGGGGTGGAGAGGCTGCACCTGACTACTTCTTAATCAGCCACCCAGGATCAAGTACTTTGTTTCTAAGCTGTTGTACATTCAGTAAGCACTTTGGATTTTCTTTACAGTCATTTATAGTGCAATCCTGAAAATTCTTTTTTTTTTTTTTTTTTTTGAAAATTTTATTTGGGTTTTCACAAAGAAAAAAAACATAATACAAATAAAACAGCTTTTTTTAAAAAAATAGCATGGTCCCGGCTTATCACTTCTTCATACAGACACAAACTCAATTTCATACTCATTTTTGTGTTCTATTCCATATCTTATTCCTGTTTTACATTTTGTACATAGTTTTTCCCCTTTTTTAATTTTCTCAACTTTATTTTGATTATCTCATCTCAATTCAAATCATTATATTATACTTTTGTCTGTCCTGTTTCAATTTCATATTATCTTTTCTCATTAAACAAATTTTCCTCTGTAGTTATTAATTAGAGTATGACACCTTTATATCTTTTAATTTTATCCATTCAACTCTTATTTAAGCTTCAATGTATACCTTTAAGATTATAACACTCAATATAATACATAACTTCCAATTGAATTCTGCTTGGTACATTCTTAAAATACACACTATATTCTTACAAAAAAGGTTATATACATATGAAAATAAAGCACTCATTCCATTCCAATTCAATTCTATCATTAATATTCATTAAAATCTTAACATCTTTATTAATAATAGTTAAAATGTTTCAATCCTTTCCTAATTTAATTCTCTCATTCACTTTATTTCATTTATTTATTAACAAACATTCCACTAGATTATGATAAATATTTTATCCATCATTTTAATCATATTTTCTAAAATTATTTCTATTTGTAATATAACAATACTGTCTTATGTACCTTTGCAGAATCCCTTTTACAATTAAGTTTTCACTCATTGTCTCTAAACAGGTTTATACTTTCAATTATTATACCTTTTCTCTGTTTCGCTATATCTTGTTTCTGATCTTTATAACTTCTTTTCCTTTCCTTCTTCCCCCTCTTCTTCTCCCTTCCCTTTTTATCTCCTTGTCTCTCTACTTCTAATTCTCTCTTCTGTAATCCCCTCTTCTGTTGCTTTCTTATATTATACTTATTTTTCAAACTATTCTTCTTTTTTTTGGTTGTTTTTTCAAATCTTAAACTTTTCATTCTCTTTCCCCCACTTTCCTTTTTTTCCCTCACATAAAATTACTTGATCATTAAAGATGGCTCCTTCCTTGTCCCAGTCTTCTTGTTCTACAAACGTTTCTTGTTGTTTCTCATAGTTCCAGATCTCAATTTCTAAGAGTTGAAATACGAAGCCAAAAGAACCTCTCCCTTCTTGTGCATCTTCTTTGTACTTTTTAAGTTCCATGTTCAGTTCTTTTAAAACTGGTGCCATTTTAAACACTTTTAAACAACCACCCGATTGATTTTAGTCATTTAAATGCAATAACCAAAAATCCAAAGATCGCCAAGTAATCCAAGTAATCCAAAGAATGTTTCTTCTTGCTTCTTTTTTCCAATTTCTCTTCCTAGGGTTCTATTACTTTGTTGCCAGGTTTCAGTTCAAATGTATCTTTTAGGAATCTTGTTGAGATTTCACTGTAAATTCCTTTTAATTCCAGGCAGTCTCCTCCATTTTTCCAGATCCTGCCCTTTTATTCTTTTTCTCTCCTTTCCTGCTTTTAAAAGCTTTTAAGTATCCAGAAATCTTTATTATCCCCTTGACATTTTATTTTCATCTTAAATGCCTATTGACGTCAAAGTGGTATTTTTTTTAAATTTCTTGCTTACGTCTCTTAGCTGTCAGTATAAGGAAGGAAAGGGGAAAAAAACAAGTCCTTTCCCTTCCCTCTCTCCTTCACTGCTTCAAAATCTTCTTTGGGAACAATGTTATTTTTTTTATATTTTAAATTCCAGGGTACCTTATGTTGTTTTTGCAGATTAACCCAGTCAACCAAAACTTTCTCTTCTTATCTTCCTCCTGCACATTCTTTTCCGGTCGAGTTCTTCTTTGAGGAGGCCATTTCTGACCACTGCTGCAACCACCTTCAGGAAAGGGAGTAATGGCCAGCTGAGGAGGAGAGATGCATCTCTCCTCAACCCTGCTGGCAATCTCCCCCCTCTTCACCACCTCTATGGGGTGGCTTAGCCCCAAAACCAGCTGGCTCGGGGCACTCCAGCGGTGAGCACGGATCGAAAATGCACACAATCGTGGTTTCAGTCTGTCAGCGAAGAGATTCAAACCAGTAGTCCTCAATCCTGTGAATTCATATTGAAATGTAACTAACACTAATCTTGGGAAACTCTATTCTCTAGCCAGGTGATACACAAAGGCTTATTAATATCTTAATCTCCCATGATTAATTCACAAAAAGTGTGAAACTGCTTTAATATTAAGAAATATGATTGGCTCCTTTAATTTTCAATTGTATAGAACAGTGTATCTCAACCTTAGCAGCTTTCAGATGGATGGACTTCAAGCTGGCTGGAGAATTCTGGAAGTTGGAGTCCAGCCATTTGTAAGCTGCCAAGATTGATAAATGCTGGCCTAGAAGTTGATCAGGAGAATCTCTGTTCCAATGTCACAAAAATGGGATAACTCACTATGTAAGTGATCTGATAAAGCACCTCCACTACCCCAGACAGCATTATTCAAATAACTTCTGTTCATAGGGAAAAAAATCTTGGCATTTGGGTTGCAAGTTTGTATGATTTCCATATGAAGCAGGAGCCTACATTATATAAGACAGCAACACTTCCATTTTATAAGTAGGACTCGTGACTCTTCAGGGAGTCAAGCAGATATCTTTTCAGATCTATCTCAAGATGTAAAGAATTAAATAGAGGACCTCTGGCATTTAAAACAGAAACTTTGTTATTGCTCTCATCTTCCTTCTGTGTCATTTTTCTTCATTTTTATTTCACTGTTGGTTTACATTTGGTTTCAGCAAATAAAGCTAAATATCTTGCGATAGTTTTTTTTTTAAAAAAATACAATAGCCTCATTGGGATTGTAAAGGGAGTTTTAAGAAAATAAAATCCTGTTCATAGCATTATAATAAAAATGTGCTGCTTATCTTTTGGAATTTTAGAAAAAGAAGAAGCATACTGTGCAAGCATCAAACAAAGCTCTTCACACTGATGAAGTCACAGCTGTTCAGTTTTATTATTTATTTTAGCTAAATATAATATTAGAGAAATAAAATGCCTTCTGAAACAACAGTAATCTGGCTAGAATTAACCACAAGATTTGTTTGTGCATCTGTGTGTATAAATGCATAAGCATTTGAAATTAACTACTTTCTACGAATTTATCTAGCCATTTTTTTTAAAATAAAACATCTCTTTAGTTTTTACATAGGAAAGCTGTACATCAAATTCAACTTATAAGAAACTTCATCAAAATCTGAAAGTGAACATTTTACAACTGGACACTTTTGCACAAATTATATTTTTACAGACAGCACACACACATACACACATACACAATTAACCTACCATATATGCTATGAGTACTAAATAAAACTAAGACAGATTTGAATAGACTACGAGCCATTCTAAAGCCTTTCTGGACCCATATATATTTATGCAATGTCACCAGTTTAAAATAGCAATGTCAATATATTTTTTATTAAGTGCTGCAGTAGCTTGAGGGAAAGGCATTATTTGAATGATGATTTCTCATCATCCAATTGGTCACCTGGAAGAAACACTGATTGGGTGATAGTGATGAGCATACATTTAGTGTTCAAAAGTTAGAGAATTGAACATGAACACATGGCCAGTTTTCAAATGGTTTCAAGAGACTATGGACTGAAAATGGAGATGGAACAAAGCAGTAAATTAAAATTCAATAAAGTAGAACATACACATTGTACTCAAATTTCATTCTGTATTTATAAAATGTGATGTAACATATTATCAGTACAGTTTTCACAGTACTTTGCTAAATCCATATGATATTGTTTGATCATTGCAATTCGGTCTCACAGAACCACTAGAGGAGAATAACTAGAGCAATGTTTCTAAACAAAATCCTAACGCTTTGTGCCATCAAATAGTTGTCTTAATTTATGCAACCTAGATGCAGTGTCTTTATTTTTTTTTAAATAAATCACTTTTTTACAGCTAAAAAAGGCATATAAATACTCTGGTTCCATGCCATATAAAGATGTATACATAATAATAAACAGCTTCTTAATTCTACCCAGAAGCAAATTGGGAGCCGAGGCATTTCACAGAGCAAAAGTGTAACATGGACTTAATGGACCATTTGAACCTTCTAAATGTTCTTCAGGGTCAGCCCTATATATAGTGCATAACAGTAGTCTATTTGGAGGGTTACCCAAGCATGAATGATCATGTATTGGGCTTTCTTATCCAGGAAGGGGAATAACAAAGCTGTGGAAAAGCCCCATGTCATATCTATTACCTGCTGTTCGTGGACCCCAAATTGTGCAATAATCCTGTCTGATGTAGAATTAAAGAGTGGAAATCATCAGCTCCAAGAGACCCTAAAACCCAAAGTACTCCATCTTGCTGTGGTTGAATTGTATCTTCTTCTTTCCATACAGAACCCACAGACCCCAGGCAATGAGATAAAACCTGCATTGCATCATTTGGTTATTCAGGGCAGAGATATGGAGCAGGGTATCATCAGTGTATTGATGACACCACATTTCAAGATGTTGAATGACCTTATATCCAGTGGCTTCAAGTAGTTAAACATGAGCAGGGAGACAGTTGAGCCTTGAGGCATTCCACACCATAGGAAATGTGAGACATCCCCATATCCCTCATTGACACTGACTGCAGAGGAAGGTTGAGAAGCAGCATAAAACAATGTCCCAATTCTAACTCCTGGAGCTGGTCCAGAAGGATACCAGAGTTAATGGTATCAAAGGTTGCTAAAATGAACACACTATCTCCATACTACTTTTTCCAGAGATTATTCATAGGTGCAATCAATGCTGTTTCATTCAGGGCCTTTTGATGGCAGGAGGCAAATATCTTTAAACAATGAAATTTTGTCCAAAACAAAATTTGTGTTTAGGAATCTTTCAAGAGGAGAGAGCATGCCCATAGTATCTTTAAAGGTCAGCAGAACTGCCTCCCTTACAAGGATGCATTCGTTAGACTTACCATACACTATTTCCCAGTCAGCCTTGGGTAGCGCAGAAGGATAAAAGTATATACTGAGATGGCTTTCAATTCTAAGAGTCCTGCCCACTTCCTCAAGATTAACAGGACCAAACTCATCCCTAATAACTGAGCTAGGATGTATTTCAAGTCTACTCCAAATGACATGCACTAAGGCTAAGATATAATTTATGCAACCCATAGTTAGGAATTCATTCTATAGTTTTAGGTTCAGATTTATACTTCCATTTTGTATCAGCTCAAGGCTCAGCTCTATAAAGTCATAAATGTATTTTCATTATACTGGTGGGACAGATTTTTGAAAGAGAGCCTTTCTTTTCAGTCCTAATTTTCTTAAAAAAATGTTTGCTGGCATCGAATCAAGTCATAGTTTTAAGTTACCCTAGTCCAAATAGTGGGTCTGTTTATTAAAAAAAGTGTTACGAATACTGACTATAATACTATTCAATTTGAGATCCTTCCCTTTCTCCCAATTATAAAAATATATATTTGATGGCAAAGATTTTGAGTTATGTTTGCTCCTGCTACTTCTTTGGTTAAATATTTATAACTTAATATTGATCAACAAACATCAACATGTAAAATGACCAGGATTGAGAAAGCAAAATTGATTGCCCATGAAACAGAACCTGTATAACATTTTGAAGAGATAGTTTTTCCTAATCACTCTTCTTAAATCCAACTGTAGGAGATTGGTTTGCTTAATAAGGGAGGAGGGGGCAAGATCTGTTATCCGTGGTCTATCAGATTCAATTTCAATTCCATATTGGACTAGTTTCTTACTTAAATTGTATTTTCTGACTGTATTTGGGGACCATGATTGATTTACAAACATGTTGCAATAACCTGTCAGTTATAAAATCAAATAACTATTGTCCAACTAGACTGAAAATATTAATAAGATTTGTGGTTACAAGGCAACATTATATGACCCATTGTCATCCACCATATTCTGTAAACTTTAAAAATATTATCATGGTGCTGATGATGAAAGTGGAGGAATGTGGCCAGAGAAATTGGCCTCCTTTTTCCAAGTTGTGCTATTAGAAAATATAGAATATTGAGATATCCAATGTGTAGGAACATTAGACAGAAGCATAAGTGTTTCACAATTTGTCTAAATTAGGATTAGATAAATTAGTATTAGTCTTGCTACATAAATAAGGCTATGCCTTTCAACCTCTGACAATTAAACTTGCATCACAAGCACTCTTTAAACTTGAATTTGTTGATTTTGTTTTAGGATGAAGGAAAATGCAGACCGTTGGAAGTAACAAAGGTCGAAGGTGCTGAAATTGGCGTGGATAACAGCCTGGGCAAGCCTTTTGCATTTAGATGTGTTCCTCGGGCTGGAAACAGGGTTTTTTATTTCTACGCTATATCAGCCCAAGAAATGAAGAGGTACATTCCAGTCATTAAATTAGTATGTTTTCGCTTAGTGTGTGTGTGTGTGTGTGTGTTGCATTTATTAAGTTATGTAACAGAAATACCCATCAGCCTGTTGTGGGAGTGAGGGAGAACAAGCATATGGCACTCAGACTTAATTACAGTTCTCTCTTTCTCTGGCAAGGATTGTCTCTGTTAGCATTCTCTTATTCCCAGTAGTTTGTTTGTTTTTTGGGGGGGGGTGGGGTGGGGTGGGGTGGGTGGAGTCATTTCTCTTTTTTCTTTAATATGGCAGTTCTGTTAGATCACATCAGAGTTATATCTGGTCCAAGATTCTATTTTTCACATGACCAACAAGAGCTCTATCAAAAGTTCAGAAGCAAAAGAAGGATTTAATGCTTTCTTCTATACCAGGGGTTTCAAACTCAATTTCATTCAGGGCCGCATCAGGGTTGTGTTTGACCTTGGGGGCCAGGTGGGCATGGCCAGCTTGTTGTCACTCGTGTCGGGATCGCCTGTGGCAACCCAAGCACTCTGCCAGCGAAAACAGAGCTCGGGAGGTTTCGACGGCCCTCTGCAACCATCTGCCAGTAAAAATGGAGCTCGGGAAGGACACCCCTCCTGAACTTCATTTTTGCTGGCAGAGGGTTGCAGGAAGCCGTTGAAACCTCCCGAGCTCTGTTTTCGCTGGCAAAGGCACCGCAGGCCGGTCCTTGGCTGTTTTCATAGCAGCCCTACAGGCCAGATCTAAACACCCCATGGGCCAGATTCAGCCCCTGGGCCTTGAGTTTAACACCACAGCTCTATACTATTCCTTGTCTGTTCATACATATGGTGTATATGCCAGAATTACCATTAGTGCATTTCCTTGGTGTCGTGTGTGTATGTGTACACACACACGCACAACTCCAGAAGCATCGTTCATGTTACTGACCATTAGCAGTACTGATGATCAAGATAATAACAAGGAGTGTTCCTTTCATTCCACTCTATCTCTACAAATAGCCCTCATTTAGTGACCACAACTGGAATCAGTAACTGGGTGGTTAAATGAAGTGGTTTTTAAGTGAAACTGTAGTTGTGCCTATGAACTTTTCTTTTGCTTTGCAGACTTGCAATGTTTGTAAATGTGAGGATGGGTCATAAAGTTACTTTTTCATCATCATCAGCAGCAGCAGCATTGCAATCAATTATTAAACAAGGCAGTTGCTAAATGAAGACTACTTGTACACTGCTTTTGTCTGATTGAAAGATTGATACTTTTAGGCACTGTCTTCAGTCTTCTAGCTACTGACAAAACAAAATACTTCTTCCTTCTCCTCTCCACACCCTCATAATGAGGATGAAAGCTTTACCTCAAAGCAAGTTTCTTAATAAAACAGATTTATTGTATTACCTAACACTAGATAATCTTAACTGCTATACTTGCACAAAATGGGGGTTTGTTTGTTTGCCTAGTGCTTTGAGTCAGTGTTGACTCATGGTAACTACTGGTTACATTTTTCCAGTTTCCTTGTCAATATTTTTGGAAGTGGTTTGCCATTGCTTGTTTCATAGAATTGACTGACAGTGACTGTCCCAAGGTCATCCAGTTAGCTTTATAGGCCAGGGGGTTGGGGTGGCTTGAACTTACAGCCTCTGAGATTCTAGCTATATGCCTTTAACCACCACATCAAGCTTACTCACTTCAGCAAATGTGTATGCTAAGTTCACAGCTCAGAGAAGGAACTAGGTGTTCCAGTGAGTTACCATCCATTCTTTTGCACTAGACAAATAGAGAAATATCAAATGTGCGCAGTTCAAGAGGCTTCAATCTTATCTTGCATAAGCCTTTCAATTGCTGTTAGTCGATGCATAATTCTTTTCTTCCCAACAAAACTATACCTTTTTGTACTTTTTTCCCAAAGGTGGGTAGATATCATGGAAAAAGCTGCACATCCTATTCATCAGGTAATATGGTTTCTAAAATATTAAATTTATTGTTTGATATAGAGGTTAGTGGAAACTGGAACCTCAGGGCAGATATGAAGGGATGCTGGGGCGGGGTCATTCACTTTTAAAGATGTTAGGCTCACTGTTTGAATTAAAATCCCAATTTCCAACTTACAGGAACAACTCTAAGAGCCAGGTAACAACTGGCTACAATTCCGGCTGTTGAATGCCAGATCACTCTAATAAAGCTGTCCTCATATATGATTTGATAATGGATGAGAGAGCTGACCTGGCTTGTATCATTGAAACCTGGGTAGGTCAAGACAGGGGTTTCCCCTCTCAGAGATGTGGCTACTTTGGTTTTATGTTGGCCCCTCAGAGGATCTGCCCTGTAGATAATCAAGTAAGAGACTATCTGAAGAAGACTGTTGCTGTTGTACTATCCTCCCTGCTGCACAGTATCTTCCCTGCCTGAGCTTCTGGTTCCATTGCTGGATTGGTGATTGAAAGCCTTGCAATACTTGGAAATTTCAATTTGCTGCCCAGTGATATTGAGTCTGGAGTAGCTTAGTTGGTCGTGATTTCCATGGCAACTATGGACCCAAGCATACTGAACATTACACACTGAAGCTAATTTTTGTTTTGGGGCAGTTTACATCAGGGGTCCCCAACCACCGGTCCGTGGACCGGCACCGGTCCGCGAACAAGTCCTACCGGGCCGCTGGTTGCTGGGCGCCGCCATCTTTTTTGATGAAAAGGGCTTCGGTGAGCTTTTCCGGGTAGAAAGCCATTTCTACCCGGAAAAGCTCACCGAGCGCTGAGCGCGCCATCTTTTTGATGAAAAAGTGCTTCCGTGAGGTCACCGGAAGCACTTTTTCATCAAAAAGATAGCAGCGCCAGCTGATGCCGGACCGGTCGCGGCGCCAGCTGATGCCGGTACCGGGCGCGGCATAAAAAGGTTGGGGATCACTGGTTTACATGATCTAGGTTTGGCAAACATAATCATCAATCCATTGTCAAGGTCAGATCACTTTTTGATTGATTTTTGGCTCATTGGTGCCACCCACCCACTGCAAGATGTAAAGTTCTGATACAATAGGGTTCTAAAAAGACTTTGAGCTTTTCCATGAGAGTCTGGTGGACTGTTAGGCTGAGATGGCATCCTGAAATGAGTATGTTGATGGGGCCTTAGATCAGATTGCCCCTACATAGCCCCTCTCCCTGTGCCAATATTGGGATACATCTTGATTTTCTGAGGAACTCCAGGAAATGAAGCATATAAAGAAATGCCTGGATCACTATTGAATGAAGACTAAGAATGAATCCAACCAAGCATGAGTAAGGATGCCAATTAGAGTTTACACTGTAGTTATAAAGATGTTAAAATGTTCTCATTTCTCCATCCTTATTGTATTTGCTAGTGCCTGCCTGGCAGACTGTTATAACAACCCAGTTGCTGATGAGGAAAGACAAGCCATAGTATCATCTCTAGGACTCTTATGAGGAATATTCTTGATATTTTACAAATAAACTTGCTCAGATCTGCTCAGTATTGGAATCCAACTGGTCAGTTCCAGTTGAAGTATTTGAGCAAAAGCCTTGTGAAGTTATCCGGAGTGAGTTTTATTCTGAGTTCCTGAGGAAATGGACCGAGTTCTTCCATCTGTTACCTTGACACATGTGTTGTTAGATCAAGCCCTATTGGATGGTCACCTGGGAAGTGACCTGTAATTTAGTTTATAGAAAGGTGTCAGCTTTTTTGAGTGAGGAAGTGGTGCCATTGGCTTTGAAGAAGTTCTAGTCCACATTCTCTTCAAAAACCCAGACCTAAGATTTGAAGGAAGTAGGATCTGTGATGGAGATGGGATGATTCATGTATCCTCATGTCCCTTGATTTTTTTGCAGCTTTCATTATCATTAACCATTATATTCTTTTCGATCAGCATCTTGGAGTGAGGGTGAGAGGCATTGTTTTACTGTGGTTCTCTTCCATTCTTTGGTTTCAATTAGTGTTAATTAGTAGGGAGAGATTCTGCATGACTCCTCATCTATGAGATCCTCAGGGTTTGACATTTTCACCAATTCACTCTGTGAGTGTGTATATGCATGTACTATGTAGAAACACACACACACACACACACACACACAAGCTGCCCAAAGGTATCTGAAGAGGGATGACCAGTAAATGCAATAAAAAATAAACTTCTGGAATTAATGGCCTTATTAATGGACTTGTTTTTTTCTTCCTAATGTTTTCCAACATATGCAGGGTCCCTCCTCCTTTTAAAAAAATAATAATTGAGTATTGATCCATTGGTTGCAACACGAATTGACTGACCAGCTTGTTTTTGAAACCTGAAGTTGTGGGCTAAGAAAGTGATTGTCTCATAGTAAACCTGAGGTTTTCTGGCCTAAGGCAGGACTAGAACTCAGTCTCCTGGGTTCTAGCTCAGTAACTTAACCATTATATTAAATTTGCTCAAAGCCTTTTATCCATTCTTGTTTCATACAGTAATCACATAAATGTGCCAATAAAAACTATGCTTTTTCTCAGAAGTGGCTTACCACTTATTTCCTGTCTGGAATAATACTAATAATAAAAAAGGAGATGATAACAAAAATACAAAAAGCTGCAAATAGAAATAGAACAACTGTGGTAGAACAAAGCAAAGGTGGTACCAATAGTAATAAATGCCTTGGGTGCAATCTCAACACAACAGGATTTGAACCATTTGAACACCATCAGCATTAACAAAATCACCACCAATAAATTGCAAAAGGCAGCTTTACTCAGAACAACTTACATCCTGCAATGATATTTGTAACACCATCAAACATCAACAGCTGCATAGTCCAGATCCTTGGGAAGAACTGAAAGGTGGATAAAAATGCCAAATCTAATCTGAACATCTGGCTGTACAACAAACCATAATAATATAAATGTTTATGAGTATTTCAGCTCAGGCTTGAAACGAGTCAGTAAAACAAAGCTCATCCTTGACAGTGAGAAATAACAGCAACTGGATGTTCAATCATATCAATGTGTCCATGACAGAGCTGCCCCTTAGAAACTTCTCAAACTTCTGTGACATTTTAAAGATCATGAAACTTATGTGCAATAAAATTTCATGCATTCAAGCTGCTTTATCAGCTGCAATCTACAGGAACTTATGATAAATGATTTCCCCCCCCAAGAAACTTAAATGTCATGAAATTCATTTATAAGCAAGCTCCAGAGTGAATGTTGATGCCTAAAAATAGTTTCTGAGGTTACATTTCAACTGCCTCATTTAAAGGTCCTATTTAGGAAGCACATTGAATAATTATCATTGAATTAAGAAGTAGCTTCATTTCACTACTTAAGAAAAATTTCTACTACCATTAGATATATTTCTCAATAAGTGTTTCTTGATGTCATGAAATGGTCACTTACTGTAAATATAATGATGTTTAAAAATTGAATGCACTAGACATTCTTATAATAGAAGGACACAAATTGGATATGACAGATGTTTAGCCCTAAAAATGAAAGGTATTTGTTGCATACTGAACAAATAATTGATTAGTCCGCTTTTAAAAACATGTAGAGATGTTTGCATGTCAGTAGTTTTGGTACAAGTGGGTAAAATTGACTTATTTTCTAATGTTAACAACAGAACCATGTGTGGGAAGATGTCACCATGCACAATACAAGCCTTCCGCCGCTTGCTATCAAAAACCCAGAGTGCTTGGGGCTCCTCCACCAGCTAGACAAAACCAAGAATATATGGGTTCAACATTATTGCATTTTGAAAGATGGCTGTTTATATTTTTATGCTAGCATACGTTCTACACATGCTGTTGGTAGGTGGCTCTGCCTTTCTGTTTTGCATTCTTTTTTCCCTTTAGAGAAATAGCATTTTTTCCATGAGTTACATAAAATAGTTTATAATATCTTGTAATATTGTATAAATGGTAATATTATAATTCTGTTATATAAACTTCCATAACCTTTTGAATTATGCTAGAAAAAGCAATGATCTTCTCCCACTAATTTATTTTATATCCTTCTTAAAATATGTAAGGTAGTTATATAACATACATATTTAGAAATCAGTATAGCAAGTGGGACAGTTGATTGCATCTTCCATATGCTAAATGTGTGAGGACAGTCTTCTATTTAGCCTTCTGTGTATAATAGAGCCGAAAAAAGATTCTGGTGAAACATAGAGAAATGTAGATGTGTAGATGGTGGCAATAACCACATGACTTAGAACATACGTATATTATTGCACATTTTATCTTATTTCTCTCTTTGGTTATTTTTTTCTCTGTTGTATTTTAGTTTGTTTTATATTGGGAATATAATATTGTAGTGTTGTTCTTTCACTGTGGTTAATTTCAGTCAGTTTTTGGCAGAAAGTAGCAGTCAGAGCCAAGAGCCCTGATTTGTGGGATCCTTCAGAACTATGGCATGCTTTGGAAGAAGAATAGAAGAAGAATGGAATTCTTTATTGGCCAAGTGTGATTGGACACACAAGGAATTTGGGTCCCATCTATTACACAAATCATCTCATGGGCTCCAAGAAGGCCATTATCTCTGCTGTCATAATTGTTACTTTGTTGTTCTAACTTTTTTTTTAAAAAAAAATTTGTTGGTTTTTAAGACAAACATAGACAAACAAAACATAAAAACATCAAGCCATCTTCCATATATATACATACAGTGTGTCGGTTGGTTTACAAATTGTTTTGTGCTTCCATTTCATAATCTTCAATTACAATTACATTGTATATATTCTCATATTTTCAATCAAATATTAAATACATTAATATCATTGTTAATCAATCATTTGACTATACTTTTATTCATTCATGTTTTACGAAATAATCCATATTTTACTTAATTTGTTTTATGAGTTCATATTATCATCTCAAATCTATCCTACAATCATTCTGTAGATATAATAAGAAAAGAATACATCTTTATATATTTATTATTTTCTAAGAATCTACATATTTCATTACCATGTTTTATTATCTAACCATTGATAGAATAGATCCCAAATTTTATAAAATTGTTTATCATCTTGTTCTCTGATTTCAAATGTCAATCTACTCATTTCAGCACATTCCAATATTTTCTTAATTATTTCCTCCTGTAATGGTATTTTCTCATTTTTCCAATTTTTAGCAAATACAATCCTAGCCACTGTTAATACAGTTACAATAAGGTATTTCGATTCTTTACTATATATTTCAGGTAAAATTCCCAATAAAAATATCTCTGGTTTCAAGTCTGTATGCTTTTTTGTCATTTTTTCCAACCACGTGTGGATTTTAGTCCAATATTTTTTGGCATCCACACAAGTCCACCACATATGGTAATATGAGCCAGGTATCTGATGACATTTCCAACATTTTCCAGATTTGTTCTTGAACATTCTTGCTATTTTTGTCAGGGGAAAATGCCACCTGTAAAACATCTTATACAAATTTTCTTTATATGCTGTTGACATTGTCATTTTATAATTTTGAGACCACAATTTTTGCCATTTCTCTAGATCAATCCCATATCCAAAATTCTTCCCCCAAGCAATCATAGTTTCTTTAACTTGTTCTTCTTCCAGTTTAATTTCTAATAAATATCCATACAATTTTTTAATCACCTTTTCATCAGTATTTGTCAAAATCTTACCTAAATCAGTCAATTTATCATAGAAACCTTCTGTTTTAGAATCTTTATCATACCTAGAATGTATTTGCGCATATGAAAACCAATTCATCTTTATACCTTGTTCCTCTAATTTTTGCATAGATTTAAGTTCACCCTTTTCATTCAATATTTCACCATATCTAACTGTTTGCTCCTTTTTATATATTATAGGATAAGAAAATGCTTCAATAGTCGATAGCCAGACTGGAATTTTCAAATAACATTGCCTTTTAGTCTTCTCCCAGTTTAACCACAGAGACTCCCGTATATAATGTCTTCTAAAATGCCCCTGTGTTTTAGTTCCTTTATACCATAGAAAAGCATGCCACCCCAAACAGATCATGTCCTTCTAGTGTCAACAATCTAGTATTTCTTAATGTTATCCATTCCTTAACCCACATCAAATTTGTAGCTTGGTAATACAACTCCCAATTAGGCAAACCAAATCCTCCTCTTATTCTAGCATCTTGCAAAAGTTTTAACTTTATTCTCGCTTTCTTACCTTGCCATATATATTTCAGCACAATTTTATTTAAATCTTCAAAATAATCTTTTCCAAGCCTAACTGAAATTGTTTGGAACAAATATAAAATTCTGGGTAGTATATTCATCCTGACTGTTGATATTCTCCCTATTAATGACAGTTGTAAATTTTCCCATTTTGCCAAATCTAGCGCTATCTGCTGTTTAAGTTTGATATAATTATTCTCTTTTAATGTACTACATCTTGCTGTCAAATATATCCCCAAGTACTTGATCTTATTCGTGACCTGAATTTTTAATACATCCGCCAGTTCTTCCTTTCGTCTTGATAGCATATTCTTTGTCAAGATCTTTGTTTTATCTTTATTTATTTTCAAACCAGCCACCTTTCCATATACCTCTATATTTTCTATCAATTTTGATGCTGTTTCTAGTGGGTCTTCTAAAATGAAAACCAGATCATCTTGAATGCTTGCAACTTAAATTCTTCCTTTTTAATTTTCATCCCTTTTATATCCTTTTCTTCTCTAATATTTCTGTTTAACACTTCCAAGGTTAACACAAACATCAAAGGTGATAGTGGGCACCCTTGTCTTGTTCCTTTTCTTATATCAATAGAGTCCTTCAGTTCTCCCTCTATCATTACCTTTGCCGTTTGGTTCTGATATATAGCTTCTATTGCTTGAATAAATTTTTTACCAAAGCCCATCTGTTCCAGCTGTAATAACATGAATCGTCAATTCACATTATCAAATGCCTTCTGTGCATCTAAAAATATCAAAGCCATTTGTTTTTCAGGGTGTGCCTTGTAGTATTCCAAAGTGTCCAAGATTACTCTCATATTGTCTTTAATTTGTCTCTTTGGCAAAATCCATTTTTGATCAGGATGGATAAAATTGTTTAAGTATTTTTTAAGTCTTTCTGCCAATATTGAAGCAAAAATTTTATAATCTGCATTTAGTAACGAAATAGGTCTATAGTTCTTGATTTGTAATGGATCGGCCTCCTCTTTTGGGACAAGTGTAATATAAGCTTCTGACCATGATTTGGGTATCTTCTGTAACATAACTTCATTCATAACTTCTAGCAATGGAAGGTTCAACGATTCTTGTAGTGTTTTATAAAATTCTGCTGGGAGTCCATCTGGGCCTGGTGCCTTTCCACTGTTTTGCTTCTTAAGTGCTTCAGTTAACTCCATCATTGTTATATTGCTTTCTAACATTGTTTCAATCTCTTTAGGTATCTGGGGTAGATTAGCATTCTGTAAGTACTGTTTAACTCTTTCCTCATCAATATTCTCTTGTGTGTATAGTTTCCCATAATAGTCTCGTATAATTTCCTTCTTCTCTTTACTACCATAGCAAACTTGGCCTTGGTCATCTATTAATTGCAATATTTTTCTTAATTCTTTCTCCTTTCTCAATTTATATGCTAACCATCTACCTAGTTTATTTGCATCTTAAAAATAGTTCTGTTTCGCACCTCTGATTTTCTGTGCTAGTTCTTCTTTTTCCATTAGTCCCATTTTATGTTTAATTATATCCATTTTTAACTTAATGTCCTTTTTCTGTGGCATTTTCTGTAGCTCTTTTTCAAGTCCTTTATACTCATCCTCTAATGCCTTAGAGACTAGTCTTTTCATGGTATTTCTTTTCCTTGTATAGTCTATTATCAAGCCTCTGGTATATGCCTTCATTGTATCCCATACGTTCTGCATTGATGTATCTTCTTTTTTGTTTTCTCTACAGAAGAAAGCCAGTTCTTTCTCCATCCACTGTATGGAGTTTTTTTCCTTTAATATAGTATTATTTAACGTCCATCTAGATCTTCTTTTTTGTCCTTTCCATTTAATTGTCATTGGATTGTGATCTGCCCAAGTACTTCATCTTTTCATCAGTTTTTCCTGTTCTTTGTTCAATGTTCTCTGTTCTCTTTTCAATATTCTTTGTTCTTATTTGTATATTTTCAATTCTTTGCATAGTCATCTGCAGTGACTTTCTGTTCTTTTCTTGCTGTAATAACCAATTGTGAAATAACCAATTATAATTCCAAGTAAAACTAGTGGGAAAAAAATTGAAGCCAAATAATAACCAATAATAATAACAATAATAAAATTTCTTCAGGTTCTTGTATACCTTAATCCAATCAATTGGTTAGATAGCAGTAAAAACTCAAAAATGGAAGAAAAGACCATAAACACACACAAAAAAGAAAAAATTGTTAAATCCTGAAAAAGGCAGAAAAGTAAAAAATAAAAAACTAAAGAAGAGAAAAGAAAAGTTCTTCAGGTTCTTCAACACCAATCCAATTAAAAGGTCTCAGGTATAAAAGGATGCATAAGAAAATAAAGAAAGCCACAAAAATAAAAAAAACAATATGGAAGGTAAATAGAAAAAAAATACAAGGGAGGGAGAGAGAAAAAAGAAAAGAGACTACTCCCTTAAAAAGAAAAAAAAAGGAAGGAAATCATTAATACTAAAGCTTTTCCTTTAAAATAAAATCCAAAGGTAAAAATTAGACTTCAAAAGACAAAAAGAAAGACAAAAACAAGTTCCAAAAGGCCAAAGATCCAAATAGCTATTACAAAAAGTAAGCTAGTAAGGAGGGGGTTTATTAAAGTAAGAAATAACCCAGCTTAAAAAAAGTAAAAAGAGCACACTGCACCTTGTTTGGTTATCCAAGGCTTTTGTTAAAGTTTATAACTCTCTTCTCCAGAGTCTTATCACCTTTTTTTTCTATAAACTTCAACACCAGACTCCAGCTATTGATAGAAACCCAGAAGAGCACCTGCAATAATACTCTCCCATGCTCTTCCCTCTATCTTATCAAACAGGCAATGTCCTTGAAAAGAAGTCTCAGTTCTTTCTCAGCTTTGTCTGGTCAAGAAAAAAAAAGAGGTAGAATATTTCCAAGCCTCTAGTTGGCAGTGCTACAAAGTTTCTTCTGCTTTCCCTTTCCCCCTCCTTTTCCAAACAAGATATAATAAAAATTAATTAAAAATGGAAAAAGATATTTAAAAAGATGACTATAAGGGAGTCTCTAGCCTAAAATATTATAAAGTCAAAAAGGAGAGAAATAATAGGTGGAAGAAGAAGAAAAAAACAGTCCAGTTTCAAGATATAAAATCATGTGTAAAAAATCCAGCAATGAGAAGAAAAAAAAATTACTTTGACATTCCTGTTTAAAATTGCCGCTTAATCACTTCTGTCAAAACTTTTACAGATTCTTTCTTTTCCTTAGGGTGTCCTTTCAAATCTTAAAGTAAAGAAAAAAATTCTCACCAAACCGGCACACTTTCTCTTTCCGTTCTCTTTCGTTTCGGAGCTGTCCCAACTTCAGCAGCTTTAATGGCTGCCTCTTTGCCACTGACAAAAAGAGTTTCTTCTGAATCTACCAGGGACTTTGTAGTGTCCCTGGGATCGACAGGCTGCGCTCTTTACATTCACCATCTCTTCGGGACGGTTTAGATCTGTTTGGACCGTCCAGGAGCAAAGATATCGTCAGCAATCTCAGACCTCCAAGATCGCATGCCGTATCGTTGCCAGCTTGTTTTAACTTTTATAAGCTGACCAGAGATTCATGGCTGAGTGACTAGCCAGAGAAATTAAATATTTAAATAAATAAAAATAATTAAATTAAGTTTAAGCTAGTCATGTTTATAAACCCATTTTATAATTTTTTTCCAGATTTTTCTTTCATAATCTCCTCAAAGCCCAGGTTCATATGTTCATTTTCCTCACATTGATGAAACAGTCTCTTGAGATAGAGGAACTCCTATTTCCATGGTAGAGTGGACTCTTGAGACAGGATAATTCTGTTTTAAAATACTAAAATTTAAAATTGCTGAATTCTGCAACTATCTGTATTTTATGAAGTAATTGTCTGCAAGTCAGCATGAAACTCTCATTCAAGAGTGCTTTCACAGATTGGTTTTCAGGCTTTTCATAGCCCAAATATAATAGCCTTTCCCATCACATCTTTTGGAGTTTTTCCAGTATTCTTTGCCATTTATTTACCATCTCCCCCACTTCCCCCAGGGGGCATTTACTTGCAGGGCTACACCGTGAGTGAACAAACCCTTGGTTCCAGAAGATCTGTGATTGAAGTACAGCCACCTTCAGAAGAGTTTACTACTTTCTACTTATGTGCCGAAAGTGTCAAGGAAAACCAAAGGTAAATCATTTCATCTTTTTTCCAACTATACGCCCCACCCACACCCACCCCCGGTATATTTCTGCTTGCCTGTTTATACTTCACTGTAGGTGCAGGAAAAAAAATTACACGGAAGTTCAACAGGATTTGAAAACATTGCCTGGACAATTAAGAATTTTCTTTTATTTATATAAGGATTGGCCCAAGGTCACTCAGCTTATGCCTAAGGTAGAAGTAGAACCCACAATCTTCCTGGTTCCAATCTGGTGCCTTGACTCCTAAACCAAATTGGCTCTCAAAGTATGAATACTATTACTCTATCTCTCTTACAAATATGGAGGCAAGGATAAATAATGGAAAAGCCTAGTTATTTAAAAGGAAGCTCTAATTGTTTTGCAATAAAAATATGAATATTGATACTTATACGAAAATAAATAATGTTGGTCTTTAAAAAAAAAAATTGTAGTTTTCATGGGCTGCAACTCACTTCATCAAATAGAAGCATTATCCACAACTGACAGATTTTATGTATTTATATGAAAGAGGTTTTAAATATCTTTCTCTATATATAAACTTACATGTGTATAAACAAATATTAGGAGTACCCTTCATGTACTCTTAATGCAATGCAAATAAGTATCTTATGTAATATCCAATTGCAAATAAATTCAGCAAGTTACTGTATGCAAAAGCACTAATTGAGTTACCATTATCCATGTACCTTAATCTAATATTTAACATTGAAAAATCAAGTAGAAGCACTAAGAGAGTGCAATCTGCTGACAAAATGTAATTTAATAGTTTCACAGCACAGTCTTCCTTCAAAGTTCTGCCTGGGTAAATGGTAACCTTGGACCAAGTCCAAGAACAAATGAAGAAATGTAAGCTCTTTGTGGCGGACAAAACAAAAATGCCTTTCAAATATTAAGTAGTCTAGGATACATTCATAGAAATGCTAGGAGATCTGCAAATGATTAGATTCGTTTTTCAAAACAAAGATCCTACAAGATATTAAAGATTAATAAACTGATTATGAACTAAGTTTTCCTGGAGAAATTCTTAAGCCAGGCTGGACAACCTTAGATCTAAGTGACAATGTGACCCCAAATTTCTTTTTCTCTTATATATACTCAGAAAGGACAGAAAGGACAGAAGTACACTATGTCCTGTTTGAATCAGAGTCATGAAAACTTAGCCAAACTATAACAAAACCAAGCCCACTTTGTAATATTCCTCTGTTCACTGCACCCCAAAACATTATTTTGCCCCTTTATGCTTTCATAGATTATCCTGCATAGAGTAGACTTGGTATTTTATTTATTTTATTTATTTTGATTTGTCAATCGCTTACAAGATAATAGGTATAAGTAAAAACATAGTTATGAATACATGAAATGGGTACATATAAGAAAAAGAAAAGAAACAATAGGACAGGGATGGTAGGCACGTTGGTGCGCTTATGCATGCCCCCTACAGACCTCTTAGGAAAGGGGTGAGGTCAATAGTAGACAGTCTAAGGTTAAAGTTTTTGGGGTTTGGGGAAGAAACTACAGAGTCAGGCAGAGTATTCCAGACATTGACCACTCTGTTGCTGAAGTCGTATTTCCTGCAATCAAGTTTCGTGCGGTTAACCTTGAGTTTGTATCTATTGTGTGCTCTTGTGTTGTTATGGTTGAAGCTGAAGTTCATTGACAGGTAGGACATTGCAATGTATGATTTTATATACCGTGTTTCTCACATAATAAGGCCGGGCCTTATTTTTTGAGCCCGAAAAACGGCTAGGCCGTCTTTTCGGGGGTAACTTAATTTTCCCCCCTTTCATCCTCATCTAGAGCGCCCGCGGGCAGCCTCGCCACCAGCTGCTCCTAAGGGCGATCATGGCGAAGCGCAGAGAGCTCCCTACTCCCACCAAACACCTTTGCTGCAGACCCAAGACCTTTGGCACCTGCCTCTGTTGCTTTCCCTTCTGCCCATTCCGCTGCCGTTTGGAGTGCCGTTGGAGCTGCTGCCGCCGTTTGGAGCTGCCTCTGCCGCTTGGAGCTGCCTCTGCCGTTTGGAGCCGCCGCCGCCGTTGAAGCTGCCGCTTCGCGTTTGGAGCACTACCGCTGTTTGAAGCACCACCGCCACTCCAAACACGGAAGCGGCAGCTCCAAACGTGACGGCGGCACTCCAAACGGCGGTGGCGGCTCCAAGCGGCAAAGGCAGCTCCAAACACGGAAGCGGAGCCACCGCCGCCATTTGGAGCTGCCGCCGCTGTTTGGAGTACCATTGGAGCTGCCTCTGCCGTTTGGAGCTGCTGCCGTCGTTTGGAGCCACCGCCGCCGTTTGAAGCTGCCGCTTCGGCGTTTGGAGCACTACCGCTGTTTGGAGCACCACCGCCACTCCAAACACGGCGGCAGCTCCAAACACGGAAGCAGCAGCTCCAAACGTGACGGCGGCACTCCAAACGGCGCCGGCAGCTCCAAACGGCGCCGGCAGCTCCAAACACGGAAGCGGAGCCACCGCCGCCGTTGGAGCTGCCGCCGTCACGTTTGGAGCTGCTGCTTCCGTGTTTGGAGCTGCTGCCGTGTTTGGAGTGGCGGTGGTGCTCCAAACAGCGGTAGTGCTCCAAACGCGAAGCGGCAGCTTCAAACGGCAGAGGCAGCTCCAAACGGCAGAGGCAGCTCCAATGGTACTCCAAACAGCGGCGGCAGCTCCAAACGGCGGCGGTGGCTCCGCTTCGTGTTTGGAGCTGCCTCTGCCGTTGAGCCGCCGGCGCCGTTTGGAGTGCCGCCGTCACGTTTGGAGCTGCTGCTTCCGTGTTTGAGCTGCCGCCGTGTTTGGAGTGGCGGTGGTGCTCCAAACAGCGGTAGTGCTCCAAACGCGGAAGCGGCAGCTTCAAACAGCGGCGGCGGCTCCAAACGGCGGCGGCAGCTCCAAACGGCAGAGGCAGCTCCAAACGGCGGCGGCGGCTCCAAATGGCAGAGGCAGCTCCAAATGGCGGCGGCGGCTCCAAACGGCAGAGGCAGCTCCAAGGGCACTCCAAATGGCGGTGGTAGCTCCAACGGCACTCCAAATGGCAAGTCCCCCCACCCTTCCCCCTATTTTGCATGTTTTAAACTAGGCCTAAATTTGGGGGAGGGGCTTAATTTGATTTTATGCCTAGAAAACATGCTGGGTCTTCCTATTGGTGGAGGCCGTATTGTTGGAGAAACACGGTACCATACTTAGATCAGACCGAAGACGGCGTAATTCAAGGTTTTCTAGATCTAGAATTTCAAGTCTGGTGGCATAAGGTATTCTACAACGAGTAGAGGAGTGGAGAACTCTTCTTGTGAAATATTTCTGGACTTTCTCAACTGTGCTAATATCAGATATGTAATGTGGGTTCCAGACTGATGAGCTGTATTCGAGTATTGGTCTAGCAAATGTTTTGTATGCTCTAGTTAGTAGTGTGATATTACCAGAGAAAAAGCTACATAGGATTAGGTTAACAACTCTTAATGCTTTTTTGGCTATGTAGTTACAGTGGGCTCTAGCACTTAGATCATTAGAGATGAGGATTCCAAGGTCCTTTACAGAGCTTGGATCATCAACAAGATCTTGACTATTCAGCTTGTATTTTATTTTCTGATTTTTTTTGCCAATATGAAAGACAGAGCATTTATTTGTTGAGATTTGAAGTTGCCATTTGTTTGACCATTCTGATACATAGTCAATATCTTTTTGAAGGGTAGCAGTATTGTCTGTGTTATTGAACAGCTTTACATCATCAGCAAAAAGAACGCAGTTGCTCTTAATATGATCACAGAGGTCATTTATGTAGAGTATGAAGAGAGTTGGTCGTAGAACACTGCCTTGGGGGACATCACTATTGACAGGTACAGAATTTGATAGGACATTCCCAATTTTGACCATTTGTTGTCTGTTTGCCAGGAATGCTTCTATCCATTTATGCAGTTGTCCAGAGATACCATAAGATTTTAGTTTTAGGAGTAGTTTGTCGTGTACCACTGAATCAAAGGCTTTACAGAAGTCTATGTAGATTGCGTCTATTGCTTTGCCCTGATCGAATTGTGTAGTCCATATGTTTTTGCAGTGTAAGAGTTGCAGATTACAGGATAGTTTTTTCCTGAAACCAAATTGTTTATTGGAGAGTAGGATGTTTGTCTCTAAGTGGAGGATAATGGATTGGTTAATAATTGATTCCATGACTTTACAGGTGACACAGCATAAGGAGATTGGTCTGTAATTTTCAACTAGGCTGGGGAAATTGGCAACGTGACCAGATTTGTTTTTCCACCAGAGTGATCTCTTTTTGGATTGAAGTTTCCTTATTGTTATGGGTAATCTGTTTTTTTGTTTTTGTTTTGGGAGTTGTTGTTGGTACATATAGTTTGATGACTCTTTTGACTTCAAGTACAAATATGTTGTAATGGTCTTCAACAGTATTGCATCCAGTGAATAGAGATTGCCAATCAAGGGATGAGAGATTGTCTATAAGATCATAGTTGCCTTTTTTGAAGTTATAATTGGGGATTACGTCATTGTGATCTTTTGTGTGGGCATATGTTGAGACAAAAGTCAATCATATTGTGGTCACTGCTGGAAAAGGGTTCTTTAGTTTGTATTCTGTAAATTAAATTCAAACTATTGCAGAAGATGAGATCGAGGTAGTTGTTTAGTCTAGTGTTGTTGGTTACTAGTTGTTCCAGTCCCAGATTTGTAACAGCATTGTAGAAGGTTGCGTGTATGGGTTCAGTTGTACATTCATTTAGGGTCCAGTCAATATGAGGTAGATTGAAGTCATCAAGAAAGATAAAAGCATGTGGGCAGGATGCTGCCCATGTTAGTAGTGTATTTAGCTTGTTTACATGTTCGATGTCATATCCCTCCCCAAGTGTTAGATTTCAGTTCCCTTGAATCAATGCTAGTAGACGTTTACTAGGGATTTTGGAGTGATTGTGATAGCAAAAGCTGGCATAATAAACCTAATGATATATTAGTATTTAAAAGGGATGTGTGTCTCATAATATAGATAGCTATACCCTTGAGAAGTCTTTCACACAGTCAACTGAATCCAGCTTTAACCATATTTACTTGGCATAGACCCAATTAAAATAATTTACATATTGTGGATTTAAATGGGTTTATACTAAGCTTGACTTAATCTGGATTCAACCCATCAACTCAGATGATTTTTTTTAAAAGTATTTAGTCAAGTGAATAATCATTTAAGCAAGCTAAGGTAGAGCCAGATCTGTGAAAGAGCAGGATGATTTTTTTCATCTCTTGCCTCAAATATATTAATGCTTATATATTTTCAAGGTAAGGCAGATATCTGCAGTAAGTAAAAATATTGCAACCTGTGCAATCTTTGCAAAGGTTAGCTACTTTCTGTAAACTGATCCAAAGAATGAAGTGTTGTGGTAACAAATGGATATGACGCATTTTGAAATTCTAGGTCAAGAATTCCAATCTTAGCAACTTCAAATGTATGGACTCCAGCTCCCAGAATTCCTGGCTGGGGAATTGAAGTCCACACATATTAAAGTTGCCAAGATTGTGAACTTCTGTTCTTGATGATACAGGTTTTTTTTTTAAAAGGTATGTTTGAGATCTCATTTACTATGTTGTAATTACGTGTGTTTTAATTTGCAGTTAGATAAAAGTCCATGCATTTAATTATCAGCTTTGGCTTGTCCTTTTTTCCAGGTGGATCAGTGCCTTGCAAGCTTCAGTCAGTAAATGGCTCCCTTGGAACAAAGTCCCAGAAGACTTCATGCATTGACTGCTATAAGACAAAGGTCTCCAAACTTGGCAACTTTAAGACTTGTAGACTTTAACTTCCAGAATTCCTCAGCCAGCTATGCTGGCTGAAGAATTCTGGAAGTCCACAAAGTCTTAAAGTTGCCAAGTTTGGGGACCCTTGCTATAAGAAGTACAACGTGAAAGGAAAACTGAGGCTTCTGTACAACTACTGGCACAGGCTTTTGTTATGAATTTTCAGAACATGAACGCAGCTGCTGGCATAAATTTTTGATTGTGTCCTGGTATCCCATGAGTAACAAATCCTCTATTCATTTTTTTGTGTTTTTTTTTTTTTTGAAGTATAATGAATTAAAGACTCGGATGTTCCTTTATTTATTTCAGCATCTTCTCTTTCATTATTTGAGACAATCCACTGAGTGTCTGTATCATTCGTATACAACTTGTTATACTCTGGTTTTCACAGTTAAGAACGTAATTCTCTGAGGAGGCTTGCTAGTTTCTCCTTGGAGGAGTTGTCATTTCCTTTTAGGGAGATTAAAATGAAATTTTCCTGAATAATATTGCTCATTTCCACTAGCCCCCTAGAGTTTTTAGTGTGTTCATGGGACAATAGTTGTTATAAATAGCAGCATATAATTTTGTGCTCATGCAGTGCTGCTGACTTAATTATAGGTATCTCTTGTTACTTGTAACATCTGATGTTTCTCACAGTAGTGGGATGGTATGCTCTCTTCACAGTTTCCTCCAAATTCTGATGAAATCATAAAGGATAGTTTTAATGTTTGGGGATGTATCCAAGGGTTGCTTGAGTAGAAGATAGCTCAATTGTCAGTTCTTTCTTTCAGCCCCTATCTTCTCCAGGCTGTAACATGAGAAAAAAGCGGGATCTTCTGTGACTTTTCACCCCTTCTGTTTTTTTTAAAATAAATTTATTAAAAATTTTAATTACATTAGTAAAAGATACTACAAACTAAAAGTTTTAAAAAACCAATATATAACATTTTTCCATTCCAGATATCAAAAGGTCAAAAGAGAACCACATCAAATAAAATATGTCCCATTGTAATGAACATTCCGTATCTCAACTCCTAATTATAAGCAAATCTACATTTAGAAGGCATAGGTAGTTCCAATATTCTAGTATGAACATTAAAATTTAACATGACAAAGAAGGATAATTTCTCCTTTAAAAAGAACAAGCTTACAAAAATTCTTCAGCTTAAAGGACAGATATAAAGCCAATTTAAATGTTATCAGATTAGGATTCATAAAGTAACTATAGGGGGAAAAACCATGTTAACTGAAAACAGATCTAATACAGAGTATTTTTCCAGTCCAGATGTCAGAAAATCCAAAAAGAACCACTCAGAATATGTCCCCATTTTAACCCTGATTAAATTAACTAACTTTGTGTTCCTTTGACATAAACCAATTTTGCTCTTTAATCCATTCAGATGATTGATGATTCTTGTTTTGAATTTCTTCAATATTTTAAAAACTTTTGTGGGTCCAGCAAAGGAAATTATTCTGATTGTTCTATGGGATTATCATTATATTTCCTTAAATCTTAATTCCTCATCCATTTTTTTAATGTCTAATGGCAAATCCTTGTTCAAATTCTTATTCACATTGTTTTTAGATGGACTTTGTTGCACATCTTTTTCTGTAACATCTTCTAGGAACAGACTGTTTTCAAGAAGACATAACACAGCTGATATTATTGATTCAAAATCATAATGCAGTTCCTCAAAAAAAAAAAAAAATTCTGCATGCCATTATAAATTGCTTGTCCTATTAAAAACATTTTTCTTTCCCATAAGAAAAAATTGATTATTTAAAATTAATTTCAAAGTCTTAACACTCAGAGTTCAATATTCCAAGGTTTTCTGAGCTCTTAATTTATTTAAACTTTCTATATCCCAAACCTCCTCATCCTTTCTGCTGTTTATTTTAAATTCTTACAGTTTATAAAGATACAACTTTACTTTCTTACACTGAAGATTAAAGGTGTAAACACTCTGTGTTTCCAGCCTTATTTTAAAGGTGTCTTTAAAGCAATTAATAGGCAATTTTCTGCTGTATATAAAAAAATACCTTGTAAAACGTGGAATGAGCATTTTTCAATTGATTTGATAAAGGACATGGGTAAACTACACATCAGGCTTTATTAAATGTATTGAATTTGGGGGCCTCCCAGTAAAGCAAGAAAGAATATCCAGGCTGCTAGAAGCAAGAGGGAATGACAAGAGAAATGTGAGCAGAGAACTGACTGATTAGACACCATATTTTCAAATTTCACTGAGCTGTTCATCTCAGTCAGAGACCTGGCATATAATGAGAAAATAGCCCAGTCTGAGCCTTTCAACTCTTACTGCAAATGGAAGTCCTGAAAAAGAGTGTCAAAGGTTGGCATAGGAGGAACATGCCCATAGGAGCCAAAACTGGCCATCTACCCAGCTTTTGACCACCTCAGCCATCACTTCCTCACAGATTGTGTCTACAGAAGAATTGTGGCAGATGGAAAATACTACTTTAATACGGGAAATATGTAATCAAATCGCCTCAGCTATGACACAAAGATGACATAAAGATATGCCATTTAAAAATGATTAGAAGGACATTCTCTGATTATCAGAACATGGAGTCCTCAAGCTCCACTCTTAAACACAATTGCTAGGGGGAAAAAACTATTGATGATATAATAGCTTACCACTCAATAAAAACTTCTAGGATAGTGTTGTAATGGAACATATGCATACAATATGTGAGAATAGAATGTCGTTGATGGGGATTGCTGATTCCCTGAAAGGGTCTCTAATCTCTTCATCCATAATCCCACCACGCATTCCATAAAACTTCTGGGAAAAGCCAACTCACAGTATTGCTGCTACCCCTTACTTTTCCTTAGACAGAGCCCTCTGCCAGGAGGATTCAAACCAAACCCTCTTCTCATAAGTAGCTTTACCAGAAGGGAAAACTTGTGCTAAAGTGTGCCCCCTTACTGAAATAAGCATTACTGAATCTTTATTATATAAGACAAATCCCAGAAGTAGGAGAATATTGGAAGGAAAGAAAAAGAAAAAGGGAACAGTGGCAAAAGAGAAGAGCAATGACTTCTGAGGAGATTGATCTTAGTCTGCTCTTCCCTCAGCCCAAGATTTCCCATAACATAGAGAGAGAGAGAAAACAAAACCCCCATTGTGGAGCATTGCTCCATAAAATACAGTAAAATTGAATCTATTCTGCATTATCCAATACTGTTCTTAATCTCTTGTACATAATTCTGTTATCTCTAATCCAGATTTCTATGGGTTAAGGCTTCTTTTCTGATGTGGTTTTCAGCCATCCCTGGGCTTGAGGTCTCATACAGTGGTGGGATTCAAATAATTTAACAACCGGTTCTCTGCCCTAATGATTTCTTCAAACAATCAATTCACCAAACTGCTCAGAAACTTAACAACAGTTTCTCCCGAAGTGGTGCAAACTAGCTGAATCCCACCACTGGTCTCATAGGAATAAAGACAAAAGACAGATGTACAGGGCTGATCCCTCTCCATTTAAAAGCATACCCAAAAGAGGAGAAGTTCCACTCTTGATTGGCTTCTCAGCACCTGATTTTGCATTTTGAATGTCCATGTACCCGAGCATTCTTTTAACTCTTCCAGTATCTAAATATCTTGGAATGGATTTCACTATACTACATATGTATTTGTTCGTCCTTCCTCTCTAGTTAACAAAAGGCATGATAAGAAAAAAAATGTGTATTCCTTTGCTCATCCCCTTAACTCCCCTGTACTTTTATTTTATTGAAAAAGGTAAAACTATTTTAAAACAACAGCTGTACAGACTAAGTTATTCCAAGTCCTAAATTATCATTTCTGATGGGTTTTTGGATAATTATCCAATTGTTCTAAATGAGTCTTCAACATTACATTTATGTGACCAATTGCCCTACTGATTCTCATTCAGAAAATTGCATTAAATGTTTCACAAAATAAAGAAACTGAATTGGTTTCTAGAAAGTAAAATGTGGGCAAAATATGCTTAATATACACATAGAGTGGCTAAGATACTGAGCTTGTCGATCAGAAAGATCGGCAGTTCAGCAGTTTGAATCCCTAGCACCACGTAACGGAGTGAGCTCCGGTTACTTGTCCCAGCTTCTGCCAACCTAGCAGTTCGAAAGCATGTAAAAATGCAAGTAGAAAATAAATGCAACAAGATCCTTTTTTAAATTTTATAATAAACTTTATTAAAGATTTTTTAAAAATGTACAATGTATAGTACAAGACATTTCATTGCAAATGAAATCGATGTGTAAAACACAATGAATTACATAAAACATATATGTCTCTAATCAATTAGACAGTGTGTTCTTTTTTCAAAAACAATTTTTCTAATATTCATTTTCTGTTTCTGGTAACTACTCTTAGTCTGACCACTTTATTTTTTCCATTCCTTATCTTTTTATTCCCTGGTTTTTATCCTTAATCCAATTGTACCATTTTGCCCAAACTGTACTATATTTTGAGTATACCTCGTCTTTTAGTTTTGGATAAGTACGTCCATTTCAGCGCAGTCAAGGACCTTCCAAATTATCAATTGTTTGTTGACATTTGGTCACCCTTCCAGCATTGTGCCAACGCAATTCTTGCTGCCGTAATTATATGAAGAATTAAATATTTCATTTCTTTTGCATAATCACCTTTTATCATTCCCAATACAAATATTTCGGCCTTGAATTCTAGTTGAATATTTGTGATTTCTTTTATCCAAAGTCTAATTTTTTTTCAGTATTTTTTACTTTTAGGGCAAAGCCACCAAGTGTGGAAGAAGGTACCCTCATTTGCTTGCATTTCCAACAAAGCGGACTTAGATTTGGGTACATGTTAGCCAACCTTGAGGGTGCCAGGTACCACCTATTACACATTTTGTATTGATTTTCTTTATAGACCGCCAATTTTGTTATTTTATAATTTTGCTTCCAGATTTTTCCCAATCTTCCAGGTTGATGTTGTGCCCTACATTCCTTGCCCATGCAATCATTGGGCCTTTAACTATCTCTTTCACCATTTTGAATTCTAATAAGTAATTATATTTTTTGGAGATTAATTTTTTGTCCGTTCCCTCTAATATTTTATCTGATTCAGCTTTACCTCAATTCCAAATTCTTCTACATCTTTTTTGTACCTCATTTTGAGTTGCAAATATGGCCACCACTCTATTTTTATGTCTTGCTCTCTAAGTTCTTTAGTGTTCATTGGGAGTTTAAAACATCATAATATCTAATCTTTCTTCCAGATTCTAAAGTGTTGGGGTGGATGTTGGATTCTCCACCCTGGAATCTTCATATAATGTCTATGTTTAATCTCCTTCCAAATCTTCATTAGTGAATTTTGAATTACATGTCTATTAAAGTAGGAATAGGTCTTATTTCCAGGTTCCACATGAAGGCATGCCACCCCGCCTGCAAGTCATGCCCTTCTAGAATTAGGATTCTTTTGTTTCTCAGATTGGTCCATTCTTTAATCCACATTAATGCTGCTGCTTTATGGTATAATTCCCAGGCAGGGAGTCCAAGTCTTGTAGTGCGCTTAGTTTTATTCTTACCCTTTTTCCTGACCAAATGAATTTCGTGGTAATTTTATTTAGTTCATTAAAAAAAAATTATCCAGTTTTACTGGGATAGTTTGAAAAAGAAATAGTAGTCTTGGCAAGATGTTCATTTTGATGGTCGCGATTCTCCCTAGCATTGATAATTGTATTTTCCCCCATTTTTCTACATCCCTTTTTATTTCTTGTACCAATTTTACATAATTGTATTCTTTTATGGTTGAACATCTTGCTGTGACCCAAATTCCCAAATATTTAATTTTTTTAACAATTTGTACCCCATTACTTCTACTAATTTCTTTTTTTGATTCTCTATTAAGTTTTTTATTATCATTTTGGTTTTGTCTTTATTAATTGTTAAACCTGCCACTTCTCCATATACCTCTATCTCTTTAATTAACTTTGATCCTGTTTCTATTGGTTCTTCTATGAAGAATACAAGTTCGTCTACGAAAGCTTGGACCTTGTATTGTTCTTGTTTAACTCTTATTCCTTTTATTTCCGAGTTCAGTCTAATTCTTCTTAACAAAATTTCTAGTGTCATGATAAAGAGCAGAGGTGAAAGTGGACATCCCTGCCTGACTCCTTTTCCTATCTCAAAAGAATTTGTAATTTCTCCATTAACTATTATATGTGCTTTTTGATTTGTGTAGATTGACCCTAACATTTTTTCAAATTTATTCCCAAAATTCATCTTCTTTACTTGCTGCATCATGAATTGCCAATTTATCAAAAGCTTTTTGAGCATCAAGAAAAACTAATGCAATCTGTTTTTCTGGATGCGCCTCATAGTACTCCAAGACGCCTAGTACTATCCTTATGTTATACTTTATTTACCTTGTTGGTAGGAAGCCATTATGGTCTGGATGTATGTTTCTATTCAATATTTTTTCAATCTATTGGCCAATATGTTCATAAATATTTTGTAGTCGGCGTTCAATAAAGTAATTGGTCTATAGTTTTTTATATTAGTAGTATCTGCACCTTGCTTCAGTATTAATGTAATGTATGCTTCTCTCCACGACATTGGTAGCTTTGCCCCTGTAAGAACATCATTGTAAATTTCTAAGACAATTGGATCGAATATTTCACCTAATATTTTATATATTTCTACTGGTAATCTGTCTATTCCGGGGTATTTATTATTTTTTTGTTTGCTAATTGCCTCTTTTAGTTCCTCCTTAGTAATCATTTAATCATTTTCCTAGACCTCACTCTGATTTAGTCTGATTGTTCACTATTAAAGACCAAAAAGGCTTTGGAGCAATAGCTACAGAATTCACAATGTACTGCTGTTTGCCCTTGTCATTTTTAAAATAGTACTCTAATAGGATAAAAAAAGGCTTCCCACATAGACTAGAAAAGCAAGTCAGAAAGGTAGTGTTTAATGTGGATTTGTTTAGCCCGGGATAGACGGGGCATTCAGATGCACTGCCAGACACATCCAGGGAGCAGTGCGGAGTCAAACAACTTTGGCAACTTTAAGACTTGTGGACTTCAACTCCCAGAATTCTTCAGCCAGCAAAGCTATAACCATATCCGAGAAAAGCACCTTTCCCTCTTTTATATTTGCCATGTAGTGTTTTTAATCTTGTGTCAATGTATTTGATTTATCCTATCCAGAAGCAGGACCTTACAGGGAGGACAGAAGCTGGATGAATCTTTCCCATTCAGCTGGCCAATTGTCTTTTAACTTTTCCTGTTTTTTTATATAAATCTCAAACCCATTTTGCATTCCTCACTAGCCTTCTCTCATTCTGGATTTTAAAAACTACCAGTTCAGTTATTAGGTCCTCTTTCCATTTCTTATACTGTACATCACCTTTTTACTTCTCAAACTTATCAGTGACTATAGTAATGGGGAGACAGAATAACCTTGAAGAACAGAAGGAAGGGCTGCAAATGAGGCAACAATCTGATAAAAGACATCTGAATCCAGGGCAGAAATGTAATTTGAGAAAGTGCCTCAGGTGTGACCCTCTCTAGTTTTCATGAAGATAAAAGTAGAGATGGGAAAACTTTCAATATTCTGTTAGTTTACCCTTATAATTAGCTTGTATGTCTTTGGCTTTCAAATTTGGTCTACTTGGCAGCTGGGAGGTCTCTTTCTGTCCTTACCAGCCTATTAACTTTTCTTCTTATATTTCCTTTTCATGGGAATAATTTATACTTTCAGCATCTCATTTTTCAGGATATCTCAATTATATTCAACTTGAATACCTTCTTGATTTTGAGCACATCCTTTGCTTAAAAATATCATATGCTGCCCCCCATTTCCAATCTCTGCTCTACCTGATTAAAATCTGTATTCCTTAAGTCCAAAGGCCATACTGACTTCTCAGCATTTCCTCCCCTAGTTATCCTGAACTTTGGCGAAATAAGCTTGCTTTCCTTCATGGTGTCTGATAACGTTAGTCCATCAATCAATTCCTCTCAGATGGTCAGGATTAGGTCAAGGCTGCATGACCTCTTGTTCTACCTTCTGAAAAATTAAACTGTCACCAAGAGAGATCAGATGTCTGTTAGATCTAACCCTTTTAGCTGAGTTAATTTTCCAGCAGATCACAGAGTAATTGAAATCTTCCATTACAATTATAGCCTCCTTCCTTAAAATCATGGAAAGAAGGAAGGCACACTTCACATCCTTTGCTTAAAAATATTGCTTACAGTAAATTTTCTCAATTGCACTATATTGTTTGCACTCCTTTTCAACTACCCCAAATGCTTTGAACTTCTATATTCTGAAATATGAAATACTTAATGTGAAAATGAATATTAAGATTAGAAAGCCAAAGGACTTTCTTTTTATTGTCTATTTTTTTGAATGAATAATATCTGAGTTCTACATTCCAGCTATAATTCTTATTGCACCATGTTTCAATGATACCTAATTTACATTTCCTAGTTAGATTTTGTTTTCTCCTGTTATTGCCTGGAGATTGGGGATAATACTGCTTGCTGGCCTCTCTACTGCTGTGTTGAGGGTTTGATTATCCTCCCATCCTCTTGCCTTGTCCACATCCTTAACTTTCAGCACTTTTCCATTTGTGTCTATAGACCTCCGCCCTTCTTCCTTCTGCTTTAATTTACAATAAATCTGATTAAGATTACAAATGATTTTTTTCCAAGTATGCATTTCACTTATATTGTAGGGTGAAGCCATACTTGCCTAGGAAACCCTTTTATCAGTATTGCATATCATCATCCAATTTAATGTTACAAAAGCTTGCCTAACAGTAAGAGCAAAAATATGACCAGTTTGAAACTGATACAAATTATTCAGAGAGGTCATGGACTCCCCTTTTCTGGGTGTATTCTAGCACCTAAATGCCTCTCATTCAGCTGTATGTTTTTATATTCTAGGTATGAAGAATCTATGGCCTTCAGTTGTTGGATTATAATTCCACCTTCTATATGTGATGGCACTAAATTTGGTTATTCATCTGTTTCTTTTTCCACTTCACTTGTTTTAGAGTCAATAGCAATCAGAATGAAATTCTTTAGATATAATCATAGTTGCCAGTGTAACAAAATTGCTCATGGAGTGTAAATGAACCTTTTAAGTAATGGGATATTTATTGGAAGGTTTTCCTAACTATTTACCTTTGAAACTGATTTCTTTTAGTATCTGCTCTCTGGCTGCCAAATTTTAATTTTCTTTGACTGTCAGATTGCAAAGACAATTAGCTAAGTATCAGAAAACTCTTACTCATTCTGATATTAATAGAATGGAACACCATCAAAAAGCAGAAGAGAAATGAAATATTTCTGTGTAGGAAACCATGAAAAAGCATTGTGGGGCAATTTATTATACTAGCAAGCCACATAGAATAAATAGTTTATTCAGCTACCAAAATTATAATCTTTCCATAGATTTTGTATTTTGGCATTTTGATAATTAGTAGGTTTTGTGATCAAGATAAAGACCAGAAGCATTGTCATATGTTCAGTCATTGAACGAATGGTTATTAAGCAAAGACTACTTAATAATGTCTGCCAGATTGCAAAGACAATTAGCTAGTATCAGAAAACTCTTACTCATTCTAGTATTAATAGAATGGAACATCATCAAAAAGCAGAAGAGAAATAAAATATCTCTATGAAGGAAATCATGAAAAAGCATTGTAGGACAATTAGATTATACTAGCAGGCCATGTAGAATAAATAGTTTATTCGGATACGTTCTTCTATTCCTTTGTCATGCTAAACCAAAATCGACTCCAATTGATGTATAGCCATAAAACAATCCATGGTTTATTTTCCAATCCCTGCCTATCACGCAAAATCTCAAAAAATGAATTACCCCTGCCATAATACTGAAAGCTTGGAAATAAGAAATATTATGGCTTGAGTCCAGAGTAATATTCTTCAAGTGAACGTGTGTCCAAATCAGATTTATTCAGAATGTCCTTAGTTGCTGAAAGTTTTGTCCTTTGTTTTTTCTTCCTGGAGCTCTTAATATCTGCTCCTTAACTATTGAAAAGAGTCCCCCAATTTGCTGAAGCAGATTTTTGGTGATGTAAGACACACCAACATTGTGGATCTTTTCATATAACATTGTTTATTTTAACTTTGAGAAGCTTCCCAGGGTTATTTGAAGTTGGTATAACAATACAATAAATAAATATTTATTTTTATTTTATTCTCCATAGTGCTTCCGTAAATGATGAGAGTCCTTTCTATCCTCAGCAAGTCTATGGTTTGAAACACAAAAGCTACAAATGTCTGCAGGCTTTAACTGTCCAGATTATACTCCCTTTATTGAAATAATTTTTAACAAAATAAAAATCATAAAAGAAAATAGAGACAATAAAGAAAAATAGTACATAGTGAAAAAAATAAGAAAGGAAAAAGAAATGAAAGTTTAGAAAGAGGTGGCTTCTGATCTTCCTGGTTGCAATTATAGATACATTTATATTTTACATTCTCCTCCCCCTCCTGTCTGTCTCTCCCGCTAAGGTTACATCACCGTTGTTTTTCCATAGCCTACCCCTTCTAATCTTCAAGCTCATAAATCACAACTTCTCTTTTTCTTTCTTCAGCAAAAGGTCCATAAGACATTTCCTATCACTGACAATGGAGCTATTGATCTTTCTCTAATCAAACAAGTTAATTTTGCCATCTCTGCTAACTCTGTTGTCTTTACAAACTATTTGGCCATTATGAATATTTCAGAGTCTTTCCCTTTTGCACACATAATAGTGTAAAAGCAGGAATCATGCATAAAAATAATGTTTCATGGCTCTTGGCTGTCCATTAAACATAGCAAGAAAAGTTCTGCTTTGAACTGAATGTTGTTCTTTGTATCATTATATTTAAACTAAGAAATTTCTGGGTTTTTTACAAGTTCAACTATACAAATTAATCTCAACTTCAAGTTATTTAAAGCTTTCTATTTGAGGTCTGATAGAAAATATTAAATTTAACTTATGATTGTAACAGATAATAAAGGAGCTTTTTAACTACCGGTAGTAGGTAAAAAAAGATCATGAATAGCCTTTTTTTTCAAAACGTTGTCCATGTTTATTCTTCTTTGGACAGACACTTAGCCCCTTCTCTCTTAGCCTGCATCTCAATCAAGTCTCTACCACAAATTGCTTTTCATAAGTATGATTGTACATATCACATCCTCTTAGGCAGGGGTGGGCAATTTTTCCAAGGGGTCACATAAGAAACTGGGACTATGAAGAGGCAAATCAACAGGGCTATGTAAATTGAAAAAAAAAAATAGCAGTCATCTTCAGAATAAAAGCAATCCCCACAGACTGGACAAAGACAGCCAAAGGGCTGGATGTGGTTGGGTGGGAGGTTCTAAAATGTCCAAGTCTGCTCTTAAAGTCTTAATTCTCTGGTGATTTGTCAGGTCTTCAAGCCATCTGATTTTAGGAGATCTAGGCAGTGGTGGGATTCAATTTTTTTTTTACTACCGGTTCTGTGGGCAGTGCTTGCTGGGCATGGCAGGGGTAGGATACTGTAAAATCTCCAGTCAGAGATGGTATTCGCTGGTTCTCCAAACTATTCAAAATTTCCAGTACCAGTTCTCCAGAACTGGTCAGAACCTGCTGAATACCACCTCTGATCCAGTATTCCATTTGTAGAAGACATCCTGACCATCCTCCATTAAACAGATATAATCATCAGGACCAGCAGCTTCCTGTGCCAGTTTAGCTGCAAACTTTATTTTTAAACCTTTTTGTGCCCTATGTGTGTGTGTGTAAAACAATCATTTCCTCGTATTATCTGATTTTTGTTCCTTGTGATAGAACCTGCATCTGCATTTTCCACAGGTTGAAAGCCTTGAGGCTGAACTTGTTATAAACAAAAAAAAATATATTTATTTGGACTATAAGACAATATAATGGAAAGATAATATTGTCTGAATAGTGAGAGTTCAGACATCAGATTTATATTCAGAATAGAACCAGCAAGTTTAAAACAATAAATCTGGCCCCCACCCCATAAGGAGAATGTACAGAATAACTCAATGAAAAACCATCTATACAGCTAGGACCTGCATACTTTATTTAGAGAAGCATAGCTGGTGAAACCTGATAGATTAAGTGTTGTCTCCATGTTTGTGCCTTGAGATGACCTTGGGCTAATGTTGACACTGCGTAATATGAACACATCAATTACCCACAGCAGAAGGAAAAGTCTGCTGAAATCAGCCACTTGTAAAAGGCACTGGCAAAGGCAAAAGGGGGGAGGAGGGTTGAAAGAGAGAGAAAGAGAGAGAGAGAGACAAACAGACATAGAATGTGTTCATCAGAATAGAAATATCCATTGTCATTCACATCACTAAATTATGTCCTTTTCTATGCAACACCATTTAGTTGATTTGCCAGCAGTGACTCATTGTGGTGAGAGGTCTGAAATTCACATATTATTTGTTGCATTATATCATTCCCTGGAAGTCCTGTTCCAAACAAAACCTTTATATTTGTGGCATTGTTTCAGAATCCAACCTTTCAATCACAAACTATAAGACCCTCTGCTGTGAATAGAGGAACTGATAGAGCACATTTCATTTCATCATTAATATTATGCACTTCACTTGACTTCCAGTTCCAGTTCCATTCTGTAATTGTTCATTTTGAGTAAGAAGCAATTGGAGGGGAGGAAAACAATTTAAATTAAATTAAAGTAGCCTGTTTGGTCTAATGGTTAAGACACCAGGATAGAAAACTTGAGACTGTGAGTTCTAGTCTTATCTTATCCATGAAAGCCAGCTGGGTGACTGGACCAGTCGCTCTCTCTCAGTCTAACCCACCTCACAAAGTTGTTGTAGGGAAAATAGGAGCAGGAAGGTGTATTGGGTATGTTTTTTGCCTTGATTTGAAAAATAATAAAGATGGATCATCAATAAAATAAATAAATACAAAATAGATTAAAATGGAAATGGAAAGGCATTCTAAGATGTTGTTTTTTTAAATGGTAAATACTCTATGCAAATCTATCCCCCCAAAAAAATAAAAAGTAAGAGCCTGTAAAAAATATTGAATGGCCCCACCAGCTGTTTTGTAAATGACTCATTTGATATTAGCCATGCCCATGATGGAAACCATTTTGTACAGAAAAGATATAAACAGACAAGCTTTCTTATAAGTGATCATTTTATGAGAAATACTGAAATTCAAAACATGCTACAAACCCTATTGTTTTAAATCTTTATTACAACATGTGTATTTAAAGACCTTCTCCCTTATCAGTGCACCAAAGAGAAGCCAAGTGATCCTGGAAATGGTTGCATCAGCTTTAATGAGCCACAGATGATGCTGCCTTCATGCTTTTACATCTTCTATATTGAATCTAAAGCATTGCATAGCCGAGTTAATTTTTTTGTTTGTTTCATAAATGGCCAGCAAGGGCATACTGTTTAAAACTGGGGTCAGGTAAACAAGGCCGCCTGGGAAAGCCAAGGGAAATCATCAAAACCATTAAAAAGTTAGAATATTTTGGACAGAAAAATATACTTCACTTAATCTTCCAAGGAAAGATTGAAGGCAAATGAGGTCCAGGCAGAAGAACATCATGACTTCAAAATCTAAGGGGCTGGTTTAGACAAAACTCAACAGCACTTTTTCATGTGGCTGTTGATAAAAATAGGATCACCAGCATGATCACCAACGTCTCATTATGGATATGGAAGAAGGAGGAGGAGGAGACAACACAACAGCAAGAACAAGAACAGCAGCACAACAACAACAGCAGGGGTCATAAACCTTTCTTCCCCACATATACATATTCTGATCCCTAAAAATTGCCTTGCATCCTCTGTACTTGTTATTTGCATCATGAAAAATTCCTTATTGAACTGAAGCTATCAGAAGCTTTTTCTTCCTGCAAATGACAGATAACTTCTTCAGAGGGAACCTTTTGAAGCAATATAACCTCTCTGCATGATTTAAAACTTTAGAAGATCAAGATTTTAAATTATACAAGGAAGCCTTCGTGGCTAGAGAAAACTCCTCACTGCAGAAAGTATCCTCAGCAAAAAGCCACATTGAAATTCCTATTGCATCTTTATGCCAGTTAATATCCAAACAGAAGATAATAACAGCAGCAACAACAAGAGGATTAAACAAAGTCAGAATATCCTTAGACAAGAAAGGTGTATACAATATATAAAAATCAGGTCAGTACTTGTAATAAGCCAAAATGTAAAAATACTTATTGACTATAAAATATTCAACCATCTTGAGATATTCTCATGTAGCACGTTTCATTCAAAATGAATGGTGAAATGTGACTGCATACCTTGTCTCTGAAGTGTTCCTTTATCCTAAAGTATTAGAATCTGAAACATAAAGAAATCACTGGAGAAATACCTCCACAGTTGTAAAAACATACTTATTCAGACACAGGTTTTAGCAGTGTATTAGCAGTGGCACATTTCTTTCATATGTGACAAAAAGGTTTATTTGGGAAGGTTTTTGTTCTTATGGAAATAGAATACCAGCATTTGGAAGGAAGAATTATTCATCAGGAAAAGTCATGGTTTGTATACAAATGGACCTTGTACCCGTTTCTGTCATATATGACAAAAAAGTTCATTTGGAAAGATTGTTATTCTTATGGAAAATGAATATCAGCTTTTGGACAATTGTTCAATGGGAAAAATCATGGTTTATATTACAAATTGGCCCCAGATTTAAAAGCCACACACTCCAATCCCAGCTCAGCTCTTTTCCAAAACCCTTGAAAGCACCAGGTGAGACTGAGAAATTTATTTATTTGTTTGTTTGTTTTCATCCTATCTTTATTATCTTTACAAATAACCCAAGAGGGTGAATACATCTAACACACCTTTCCCACAACAATAACCCTGTTAAGTGGGTTAGACTGAGAGGGTGTGACTGCTTCCTCTACTTTGTTTTTTTTTAATTGTTTAAAATACCATAGCCCTGCTTAGGAAGGGTTTTTTTAAGATAATACTATAAGACAGCACATTTATTAATTTAATGTGCTTAAATTCTCTGTACAATATTTATCCATTTTTAATTTTTTTATTATTTTTCCCACAGAGGGACACTGGGCAGGTTACAAGTAAAAAAAAATTCAAATATAGAAACAGTCTAGAAAATTCACCATTTAAAAAGGGACGGTTGGATTAAAAATTAATATTCAAAGTTAGCTGAGAGATAGGGGAGGGTTTTCAGATTGCCAACCAGCCTCACTGCTGCCTGCTCCTCTGTGAACCCCAAGCAAGGTCACAGGGCCATGTTTTTAAACTTTTCTGAAAGCCCAGCAGAGTCAGGGCCTACCTTAAGCTGGTTTTGTACAGGAGAATTCAAACTAAGTCATAACTAATACCTTTGCAATGAAGAGAACCTAACATAGCAATTATTACTAATTTTTACATATTTATTTCTTATGTATAACACAGCAGTACTTCATAATAAACACCAATAGTAAGATAGCATATAAATGTAATAGATAAATAACAGCAAGTTACCTCTTTAAAAGAAAATAGGAGTGCTGGACAGCAATAAACTCTGGAAAAAAAAGTAGGTAATATGTTAAAGCTTCTTCTACAGTTTTGACACATTTTCCCAAGGCCAAGCTATAGCGAAAGAAAATAAACTTTATTATTAATTGACAGATGAATTATACATGAATTATATACATTGTACAGGGAGTCTTGTTTAGTGACTGCCTCAGACAGCAACCGTTTGCAGTGAGGATGCTGATGAAAAAATAATAACTTTGCAATCAGTGTCCACATTTATGCTGTTCAATCTATCTCTCACTGACATGTTTGCACCTGCAGTCAACACAGGTTGTCCTGTGCCTGGGCCAGGGGTGGGATTCTACCCCTTCGCACCGATTCGCTAGAACCGGTTGTTAATATTCTAAGCAGTTCCGAGCAGCGGTTGTTAGAAGAAATTACTGGCCTAATCCTGTAAGGAAGGCAGGAAGGAATATTCTGGTGTTGCTTATAGAAACTGCCTCTCTGTTAACCCTTATTACATTTTTAGCAGGACTAGTCTCTGGAACTTCTCTGGAGTTTTTTTTTTCCTCCTTTGCTGGTACTTTGCTTGTGCTTCCACCTTTCAAAGTTACAATGGCACTGAAAAAAGTGACTTATGACTGTTTTTCACACTTATGACTGTTGCAGCATCCCCACACTCACGAGAGGCCAGGCGAGGAGATATGTGCCTCGATGTGAGTGATGTTAAGTTGGCCACACCCAGCCAGTAACATGGCCACCAAGATGTGTCCACCCAGTCACATGACCACCAAGCCATGCCCACCAACTAAGCTACGCCCACAGAACCGGTTGTTAAAAAATTTGAATCTTACCCCTGGCCTGACCCATTTTTTCTCCCCCATCCCCAGCGGAAAGATTGCTTAAATAAGTTACAGTATCTATTTCTGAGCTGCTTTTCCAGGCACAGCACTGCCTATAAAAAGAGCTAACCGCAAGTTAACAAGTTCAGCTCTGTGACCTTAATTAGTTGATTGGAATACTCTGCTGACTGACAAGCTGCTGCTTCCAATTGACCAGACCCTAATCAGTTTCACGTTAAAGGCTTTTGTTTGCCTCCTAAGTAGCTGAGGGATCAGAGCTGCCAGCTGCTAAGTAAACAGCCAGCACTAGCACATCGCTTTTGGTGTATATAGGGATATAAATACAAATACTAATTCCCTTCTTGCTAATTGTCCCAGTACAGAGGTGAGCATTCCAAAGGGTGAGAAGTGGGGAAAGGGGGCTATAGGATTTGTCCTGTTACCCTGCTTCCTTGTAAATCAAGTTGTGGAAAGCTTCCCTGCCATTTGGACTCACCTGCTGTTTGGGGTCATGGCCTTTTGATGCTACAAAGTAAAGGAAAGCTGAAGAGCCTCTTTGGCTTACTGGAAGTCTTGAGCTATAAACTAGGAGATTGTGAGTTCTAGTTCCAATTTAGGAATTAAAGCTGGCTGGGTGATCTCAGTCATTCTCTCTTAGCCCAGCTCATCTCATAGGGTTGTTGCTTTGGGGCAGGAGTGTCAAACTCGCGGCTTCATCGTGGCGTCGCATGACGTACCAGGACTTTTCACCCTTTTGCTAAACTGGATATGGGTGTGGCCAGTGCATGATGCATCTGGCCCGCGGGCCATGAGTTTCACAGCCCTGCTTTGGGGATAATAGGTTGAGAAAGGAATACTATGTATACTCACTGATTTGAGTTACATATAAAATAATGGTGGGATAAACTATTAGATCAGGCCTGTCAAACTGGCAGCTGGTAGTCCAGATACGTCATGTGCAGGCCACACCCACTCCAGTTCTGCAAAGGGAAAAAAGTCATGATATGTCACAATCCAGGCCATGATGTAATCGAGTTTGACACCCGTATATTAGATCATAAGTAAACCATAATCAAAGTCATGGTTACATGATTTTTCATTCAGTAATCCCTTCACTTCCTGGTCCTGGTCTCAATTATGGTTGCTAAACAAGAACTACCTGCACTGCTAAGTAAGGATCCTTCCTTAAACTATAAGACAGGTGAAAACCATGAGATTCTCGTAGGGGTTCAAAAATACCAAGATAGTGGTCAGGGCAGCATAACTGAAGCCATGTCTCCTTTCCACAGAAATGCAAAGGAAGTAGAACTGTGATCATCCTGCTGTGATTACCATCTTGCTTTTTTTGAAACCCTTGCCCACATGCACTGTTGGGTGCAGTCTAACTTGTACTGAGTTATTGCTATTAGTTTACCCTTGTGGTAGTCCTATACACCATGACTTAAGTAAAGACTTCTTAATTCAAGCTATTTTGGGGGAGAAAAAAACATGCCAGGAGTTGTGAACATCTGGGAATTCTGATCTTTGGCAATTACAAAATGACACCTAAATTTGAGAGTTGATAGCAATGCCCCATATTTAGCTGGCTTTCTTCCTTTGGCAACAATCTGAGGCATTTAAAGTTAAAACGAATGGCAAGGTCAGGGTTTAGCAGATTGTTTTACCTCTTGCAAAAAGTAAAAAAGTAAAACTGTGGAGCACAAATCTCTGATGCAGTCATTTGGTGTTAAACAGCTGAAATAGGTCATAATGCCTAGAGCAGTCAGTAAACTTTTAAAGCTGCATTAGCTTTTACATGAGCCACATTACATGCTGGGGTAGACAAAAAGCTTTTACGCACATTTTCACTATGTACATCCAAAATAGTGAAGTTATACTGTAGATTCAAAGTACAATACAAAAATATTTTAATTGTAAACATTAAAAGGAAATGTTAATGTATACCATTTAAAAATAAGTAACAACATTTTGAAAATTGAGGGATGGGAAGCCATTATTTGTTTTTGCTGTTGTTATGTTGTTTTGGCAGTTGAGCAAGTTGTGTCAATATAGGTTAATGCAGTTTTTCTCAAACTTGAACCTAAACTCTCAGAGCTCAGTAGCAAATTGGAGAAGTAAAAAGTTGATATAAGAAATAGAAAGAGGAGCTTATAGCTACATGGTTGTGGCCAGTGTCTAGTATTTGGCTGATTGGAGAATTCTGGGAGTTGAAGCCTATCTATTTTAAAGTTGCCATGGTTGAGAACGAATGTATTAGTATTTTTAGTATTCGTGGTTTTGCAATACAACAAGCCAAGACGGGTGGGATACGACAGGGTTAACTACTGGTTCAGGATTTATGAGCTTCCCTGCCTGCTGTGAGCCATGCACCTGTAAATCATCATCAGCACGCTACATGCAAAGAAGCAACCTGTGAAACAGCCCTCTTTTCTTGTTTTTTTAACTACAGCTATGCCTCATTTGGCAGCTGAAGTTGAAAAATCAGGAAATAAAGATCAGGTAAGAGCCCAGGTGGGCGGGTGGGCAAAAACATCAGCAGACATAGAACCGGTTCTATGTCTGCTGCCCTTCAGAACTACCGGTTCTACAGAGGTGGACAGAACCGGTAGAAACCCACCCCTGAGAAAGACCTTAATTGGTACAATAATAATTCTGACTGAATGCTGATAGGAAAATAATTCCACCATTTCCAGATGACATTATCCCATTTGTTTTTTAAATGAAGGAGAAGAGTAACAATGCAGGAAAAGATCTTGAGTTACTCTGATTTAAAATAACTCCTCCATAATTGTTTTTTTTTTTAAATATCCGACTTGGCCTAAAAACACTTATCTTCCTGAGTTAATGAACATTGGATTGCTAATATAAAAGTAAATCAGCAATAATTACTGAATACCCTAATGATATTATACCCTAGACCAGGGGTGCCAAGCTGGCGGCCCACGGGCTGGATAAATCATGTGCAGGCCACACCCACCTGAGCTCCCCAAAGAGAAAAAACATTGTGATATGTCATGTGACAGCAATGTGACATGGCGAGTTTGACACCCGTGTCCTAGACTGCACAGTATGTGCAGTAAGTCATGTAGTTTTACCTACAGTATTATATTATTTTAACAACTACTTTCTCCTCTTTGTTTAAATCAATTTCCAAATTGTTTTCCAAAAATTTCTTTCTTCTGTGATTTAGAAAGAAAGCAAAACATGACATGTTCTGCTGTCATATATTTTTTAGAATCTTGAATTCAGTAGAAATACATATGAAAATATTGAATTTCTTTTTTATAAACAAGAGAATATCTTCAACAATAGTAACTATATGGTAGGGATGTTGTGTGCAGAAGTGCTGCTTAGCAACCACTTGTAGCTGAGAATATCTCTCCTGCTCTATTAACAAAATAAGGCTTTTTAAAACATCAGCAATTGTAATTATACAGAGCATCATGAAAAGAACTAACCTTCGTATGACTGATATTTTGTATGCTACCATTCTAATTAAGAGTGAGCAAAATTTCTCTTCTATTTGGACTACAATTAATAGTTAATCTCATTTCTCTCCATGCATTT